>NC_061090.1:15470373-15488627 GCF_015104395.2 Macrobrachium nipponense | reverse complement strand
CTGTATAGGAGGTGATAGGAGTCAGTCTGCCTTTGATCATTTATATGACCAAGAATCTGACAGTTCCATGTGGTTGTTTAACTGTCCCAGTTTTTGCTACAAGCAGAGGTTGAGAATGTGGCAGAGGTTTATAACCTGCATGTTCCTCAGCTTTGGAACAATCTGTCAGTTTCATTAGATGATCATCCAACTTTAGGAATAAGTCTCCTATAGGAGAGGTGATGGTTTGTATTCTCATTTGAACAAACTCCAAATTTCAAAAGTTAAGGTAGTTTGTATTTTTCATAGGTATGCACCCCAGGTCCTTTTATCATAATCCCAACTTAACCAACTCTGCATAGTCTCTGTTTGCTAACATGCTTCAACATCAGTTTCTAGCTTTTGTTGGGAATGTCACTATATAAAATTTTCTAGTTTATATATCTAGGAAGTGTGTAAACCTTGAAATTTAGTATTCATGAAGACCAGTGTTGGAATCAACATATCTAGCCTACACAGATTTTCTAGTACTAGTTGCCAAAAATTACAGCTATATAATCATGCCAGAAAACTGTAGCCACCATAGCATTGTCATAACCTTTTATAGCTTAACTGAGACTGTATGTATGTTTGATCAGTCTGGATTGCAGTATACACTTTGTGTATTTATTTTGAAACTTGAGATAATCTGTAAAAATGCAAATTATATGGCAGTTATTCTGATTATCCGTGAACATCCAGTTATTCAAAATAAACCATCTTTTAGATTTGATAAGCAAATTTAGCAGATTCTAATGGTAGAAATTATATATTAAAATCAACAAAGTACAGTATCAAAGAAAATAATGCAGCTGGGACTTCATTGATTCTTTGCAAAGATCCAAATTTTTTTTTTCTTTTATGGTATAATGATGTCAGACTTTCAGAAATTGAAGTTTTAGGAAGTTTGTGAAGTATTGGTCTCTGCCAGCCTGACTACTTTTGATTCATGGGTATACAGAAATGTAAAACTCAATTGTGTGTGTGTATGTGTGCACACTGTGCTGTGCAAAGAATGTTATGCACCTTTGAAAATTATAAATAGTTTCTCTTTGTTTATGTAGAAAGGTAATCTGCAGAATGTATTAAATTAGGAAAGTACGTATGTTGACTAGTTATGAGATCTGTATTTTTGTACATGAACTTCCCTGCCAGATATATACTTAGCTTAGGTCTCTGACGTCACGATAGAAAATTCAAAACTCGCGGCACACGCTACAGGTAGGTCAGGTGATCTACCTTACCCGCCGCTGGGTGGCGGGTGTAAGAACCATTCCCCCTTTCTTGTCAGATTATTTTCTGTCGCCGGCTGGACAACACCTGTGTTCAGTCCCTATGATAGTTAAATTCTTTCTCGTTGCCGACGAATTGGATTTTGGTGAAGTACCCTTTGTTTGTTGGCTTGGCACACGCTTTTTGGATTGTTATTTGGATTTTTCTTTTGGCTTTTTCTTAGAATTAATAATCATGGATGAGTCTGAAGTTAAGAAACCTAGTTTATTTAGGGTTTGTTCAGTGAAGGAATGTAAAGTTAGACTTCCTAAAGCTGCATTAGATCCTCACTCTGTATGTACGTCTTGTAGAGGGAATGAATGCTCTTTTATTAACCCTTGCAAAGAGTGTGAGAATTTGGATGAGGATGGTTGGAAGGCTCTTTCTTCTTATGTGAGAAAGTTAGAGAAGGATAGGGCGCGCAAGGCTTCTTCAAGGAGCTCTAGTAGATCGAGGGTGAGTGAGATTGACGCTGAGAACCCTGTAGTAGAAGTAGTTCCTTCTCCAGTTTCAGCCCCTGCGCCCAGCTTTGAACCCGAAGATTCGTATTCGGAAGTTCCTTCCGGGAGAGCCTCGATCAGGAGTAAGGAGAGCCTCGCTCGCTCTCGACAAGGTAAGAGTGATAGTGCAAGTGATCAGTGCAGTGCCCCTAGGGAAGTGGAGGGTGCGTCTGACCGGCTCACTAACGCTTCCAGGCCTAGACCTCTTCCAGACTCCCAGACCCAGTGGAGGAGGAAAGTCGAAAGCCGCAGGAAGGTTAGGGAGAACCCCCACCGGTCAGGCGTCCCCTCGGCAGATCCTGTTGCTTGTTCCCAGCAGGCTGCCTTGGATCGAACCAGAAGGAGTTATTGCGCCAGTGCTTCTCGTCATCTTCGTCGCCTTCTCCTAAGTATAGATGGAGCGCCTCGGAGTCGTCTCGCCCTCTCAAGAGGCCCTGGAAAGCTCCTTGCACCCTTCCTTCCAGCCCCGAATCCTTCGCGGAAGAGCCAGAAGTGGAACGCAAGAGAGCCAAGAATTCTTCTGTTTACGCTTCTCCTGTTCGGTCTCGGACTTCGTCTCCTGTAGAGGAATTTAAGAGATCTCCTGCGCGCATCCTGGCGGGTCTGCAAGCGCAGATTGTGGCTTTAGCTGACTCTATTGCCGGGACTTCTCATCGTCGGAAGGACGCCTCGCTTCCGGTGAAGAAGTCTAAGAACGCCCCTTCTGCTAGCTCTCCTCCGGCTAGAGAAGTTTTTGAGCCTCGTAGCAGGAAGTCAGAAGTGCAGACTGAAGTTCGGGATCAATCTCCGAGTAGGCTCTCCTCTCTTCCCAGCAAGAGTTTTGAGCATGTCAGGCGTAAGGAGCCAGACAGGCTCTCTCCTCAGGATTTCCGCTCCTCTTCAGTTAGGCGTCAAGAGCTTGACAGATGTGAAGAGCCTCGTTATCGTCAGGAGCGAAGGAAGAGTTCTTCGCCTGGTTGCCGCTCTCCTTTTGACGGACGCTCGGAGCCTAGTAGCGCCAAGGAGCCTAGTAGGCGCCAAGAGCCTAGTAGGCGCCAAGAGCCTAGTAGGCGCCAAGAGCCTTGTAGGCGCCAGTGGAAGCATTTATCTCCGTTGGTTCACTCCCGTTTGGATAGACGCTCAGAGCCTTGTAAGCGCAGTGCTTCGGACAGGGAATTCTCCGTGGCAGGTGTCAAGAGCCTGGTAGGGGTTTGGAGTCTGATAGGCACCAAGAGCCTGGCAGGTGTTTTGAGGAGGGCAGGCGCCAAGAGCCTAGCAGGCGCAGAGAGCCTGATAGGCGCTCTCCCTTGTCCAGGCGCTCTTCTGTGGAATTAGACTTTGTTTCCGACAGGCGAGCTTCCACTAGTAGGCGCTCCCCAAGTAGGCGCTCTCCTAGTAGGCGCTTTCCAGGTAGGCGTTCTCCCAGTAGGCGCTCTCTCGGTAGGCGCTCTCCTTTTAAGCGCTCTCCCAGTGGACATTCTTCCAGTAGGCGCTCTCCAAGGAATAGCTCTCCTGGTAGTAGAGCTTCTAAACGTCATTCTTCTGAAGAATACCTTGGGGATTCTGAGGAAGATTTGCCCAAGGGTGCTTCAGTTTCTTCATACAAGAGACTGACCGACCTCCTCTTGCAAGATTTTGGGGAGTCTCTTTCGGCCGTTGCTCCTCCGTCACCTCCGTCCTTGTTTCAACGACCAATACATCTAAGAAGTCTTCAGTCGTTAAGATGAAACCGACAGTGTCGATGAAGAAGGCTCTTAAGAATTTTGACGACGGGTTGCTTTCGAAGGAAGAGAAAGGCAAGACCGTTTTTTTCTTTTCCCCCGTCCAAACTTACGGGTAAGATGGGGTTCTGGTACGAGTCAGGAGAGCCCTTGGGTCTGACTCTTCCCTCTTCAGCAGACTCGGACTTCTCTTCGTTGGTTGATTCCGCACATCGCTCGGCGCTTAATTCTGCGAAGACGACGTGGGGTATGAGCGAGTTGGATCACCTTCTGAAGGGAATGTTCCGAGTCTTAGAGGTTTTTAACTTTCTTGACTGGACCCTTGGAGTCATGGCTAAGAGGACTCAAGATCAAGACACTCTTTCACCTGAAGACCTTCACGCAGTGCTGTCTTGTATGGACAAGGCAGTGAGAGACGGATCCGGGGAGATTGCTTCCCTTTTTGGCACAGGAGTAGTAAAGAAGAGGGCCGTTTTTTGCTCCTTTCTTACCAAGGCTCTCTCTCATGCACAGAGAGCTTCCTTGTTGTATTCCCAACTTTCTCCGCACTCTCCCGAAGAAGATAATTAATGACATCTCCAGCTCGTTGTCAGCAAAAGCGACGCAGGATATGCTGGCTCGCTCAGCTAGATTACCGAAACCTTCGTTCCAACAGAAAACGAAGAAGGAAACTCAGACTAGGCAAGAGCCCTTTCGAGGAGGTCCTTCGTCCCGCTCTTCTTCCTCCAGAGGTTCGAGACCACCCAGAAGAGGAAAGACCTTCTCTCGGTCTATTAGGGCCAAGAAGTAGCTCGCCTGTCCTCCAGACAACTGTGGGTGCCAGACTTCTGAACTTTGCGGATGTCTGGGCACGGAAGGGGGCGGACAACTGGTCCCTCGCTATCATCAAGAGGGGATACCTCATTCCCTTTATCTCGAGACCACCCTTGACCACCACTCCAAGGGAACTGGTGGCCAAATACAAAGACCCTCTAATGAATCAAGCCCTCTCTCTAGCAGTAGAGCTGATGTTGAAGAAAGAGGCAATAGAGATGGTACAGGACCCTCTTTCCGCGGGTTTCTACAACCGTCTGTTCTTAGTTCCCAAGAGCTCAGGAGGATGGAGGCCGGTTCTGGACGTAGGCGCCCTGAACGTCTTTGTGAAGAAGAGGAAGTTCGCTATGGAGACGACTTCATCAGTCTTAGCAGCTCTTCGTCCCGGGGACTGGATGGTGTCACTGGACCTTCAGGACGCTTACTTCCACGTGCCGATCCATCCTTCTTCACGCAAATTTCTAAGATTCATGTGGGGAGGGAACGTTTTTCAGTTCAGGGCCCTATGCTTTGGCCTTTCCACAGCCCCCCAAGTCTTCACTGGGCTGATGAAGAACGTTGCTCAGTGGCTTCATCTCGAGGGTAGTGAGATTTAATCCCTCTACATTGGACGATATTTGGCTAATCAGGGCCAAGTCCAAGGAGAAATGTCTGGAGGACTTACGATTAACGCTGAATCTAGCAGCTTCTCTGGGTTTGCTAGTGAATTTCGAGAAGTCACAGCTAATCCCCAGTCAAGAGCGTATCTATCTGGGGATTCTGATGGCTTCTCAGGTTTTTCGGGCGTATCCTTCCCCAGAGAGGATAACCCCGAGGTTCGGAGAAGGTAGCAATCTTTATGCACAGCGAGGGAGTGGATGAGTCTGTTGGGGACACTCTCCTTGCTGGAGCAATTCGTTTCTCTAGGGAGGTTGCACCTCAGACCCCTACAGTTCTTCCTGACGAGGAACTGGAACCGAAGATCTCAAGGTCTAGACTTTGCGTTCAAGATCTCGCAAGAGATAAAGGAGGATCTACGTTGGTGGCTAGACCCTCTCCTGTTCAAGGAAGGCCTTTCCTTGCAGGTTCGGAACCCCAGCCTAGTGTTATATGCGGACGCATCGGACATAGGTTGGGGAGCTACTCTCGGGTCGAGAGAAGTGTCAGGCACCTGGATGGGGGATCAGGTGTCCTGGCACATCAACAAGAAAGAGCTAACAGCGATTTGGTTCGCTCTCAAAACCTTCGAACCCCTCGTAAAGGGAAAGTCTGTTCAGATCAACTCGGACAACACCACAGCCCTGGCTTACATTCGGAAACAGGGGGTGACTCACTCTTTCTCCCTGTACGAGACAGCGAGATCGCTCCTCCTGTGGTCGGAGGAAAGGAAGATAAGTCTTCTCACCAGGTTCGTACAGGGAGAAAGAAATGTCAGAGCGGATCTGCTAAGCAGAAGGAATCAAGTCCTTCCCTCAGAGTGGACTCTGCACTCGGACGTATGCCAGGAGCTGTGGAGGACGTGGGGCAGGCCCCATCTCGATCTATTTGCGACCTCCAGGAATGCGAGGATAGATGTATACTGCTCCCCTATTGTAGACCCAAGAGCAGTGGCAATAGATGCATTCCTGATGGATTGGAAAAACCTGGATCTTACGCGTTCCCGCCTTTCAAGATTCTAGGGGAAACGCTAAGGAAGTTCGCAGCTTCAGAGGGAGCAAGGATGACTTTGATAGCTCCGTTCTGGCCCGCCCAGGACTGGTTCACAGAGGTACTGGAATGGCTGGTGGATGTTCCAAGATCCCTACCACTAAGAGTCGATCTGCTCAAACAGCCCCACTTCGACAGGTTTCAATAAAACCTCCCCGCTCTCAGTCTGACTGGATTCAGACTATCAAGAGTCTCGTCAGAGCTAAGGGCTTTTCGGCAAAGTCTGCAAGGGCTATTGCCAATGCACGTAGACCTTCCACATCTAGAGTCTATCAGTCGAAGTGGGACGTTTTTCGACGTTGGTGCAGGACTCTCAAAGTTTCCTCCTCCAGTACCTCTGTGACTCAGATAGCAGATTTCCTTATCTTCCTGAGGGAAAAATGCGGGTTAGTAGTCTCCACCATCAAGGGCTACAGGAGCATGCTTTCCTCAGTTTTTCGTCATAGAGGATTAAACATATCCGAAGACAAGGACCTCCATGACTTAATCAGATCATTTGAGACGGTTAAAAGAACCTCCTACTTAGTTCCTAGCTGGAATCTAGACGTCGTGCTGCTCTTTCTGAGGTCCTCAAGATTCGAACCTCCCCATACAGCTTCGTTCAGAGACCTTTCGATGAAGACTTTTTCTCTGTGCGTTAGCTTCAGCGAAGAGAGTCAGCGAGCTGCAGGCTCTAGAAGGTGAGGTAGGTTTTCAAGGAGGATCCGCGTTTTGCTCTTTTCTTCCGGCTTTCCTAGCCAAGAATGAAAACCCTTCTTCACCATGGCCCAGGAGCTTCGAAATTAAAAGCTTGTCCTCCTTAGTTGGGACAGAAGAGGAGAGATCTCTTTGCCCGGTGAGAAGCCTGGAATTTTATCTTCAAAGGAAGAGAAGACTTGCTGCTAATGAGAGCAATCTCTGGTGCTCTGTAAGGGACCCCAGTAGGCCCTTATCAAAAAATGCCCTCTCATTCTTTATCAGGAATGTTATTAGAGAAGCCCACACATCGTGCAGTCAGCAACAGTTTAGTCTTCTGAAAGTCAAGGTGCACGAAGTGAGGGCCATCGCGACGTCTTTGGCTTTCAAGAAGAATATGTCTTTACAAAACCTCATGAAGGCCACTTTTTGGAGGTGTGAATCAGTCTTCTCCAATCACTACCTAAAAGACGTATCGATTACGTATGAAAAGTGTTTTTGGCTAGGGCCCTACGTATCGGCGGATTCAGTGCTGGGGCAGGGAGCTGAAACACATCCTTTTTAATCCTTTTCCCTGTTAGTTTTTAATTTGGAATTTTTGGTTGTACGAAGGAGGTTGCAGGAGGCAGCTCCTTCTTTCGTATACTAATATTAGTAATTGGTTAGGTGATCGGTTGTGCTTGAGGCTCCTTGCGGTTGGTAGTGATGGGCTCTGGCATGTAAGCGGGTTGATCCCCATTGACCAGACCCTGTTTGGATTCTGCCAAGTAAGTGGACTCAGTTCCCATTGGTAGACCCAAAGAGTTCTTCAGCTATAGGTCACGCCCTCTCTGAGACTCTTTAGGCAACGCAGACTAATAGACAGTAACTATGAAGTCTTCTGCCTAATTCAGGTAAGAAGCAAGGGTTTATTTTTATTCCTTTAACATGTGTTGTCCCCACTTTCTAGGTGAGTATGTGTCTCTTTCCCTCCACCAAGGGTGTCAATCAGCTAAGTATATATCTGGCAGGGAAGTTCATGTACAAAAATGATATTGTTAGTATACAATAAAGTTTTGTACATACTTACCTGGCAGATATATACGATTGATGGCCCGCCCAGCCTCCCCTCAGGAGACAGGTGGAAGAAAATAATCTGACAAGAAAGGGGGGGACTGGTTCTTACACCGCCACCCTCCAGCGGCGGGGGTTAAGGGGTAGATCACCTGACCTACCTGTAGCGTGTGCTGCGAGTTTTGAATTTTCTGTCGTGACGTCAGAGACCTAAGCTAAGTATATATCTGCCAGGTAAGTATGTACAAAACTTTATTGTATACTAACAATATCATTTTTATATTTGCAGGTCAGGGTGTTGTAATGGAAAGGAGTGTATACAGTGATTTAGTGTTTGCAGAAACTCTGGCTCATTTTGGATACTTGAGTAAGAAAGGTAAGCTTTATGTAGCAAAACTCATTATGCTTTTCTAAGGCTGCTACCGTTGGTCTAGGAAGATTTTAGTAATGTGTGGGACAAGTGGAAAAGATTTTTTCATCATAATATATTCATCTCTTAAGTATGCATTGTTCATTTGCTTTTTCCCTTAAACTTGATGAATGGATCTATAGGTCTGAGAGCATCTTGGAAGTAAAGTAAAATATATATTTTTTCCAGCCCTTAACCTGTATTATGAGTGCAGAAAAATGACAGTACCACTTCTGATGCGACCTCATCTTGTTGTTTACTTGGATGTTCCCGTTGACGTTACCTTGAAAAAAATCCAGGCCAGGGGTTTGCCTCATGAGACAAATTCTTCTGTTTTATCTGCAGAATTTCTTTCTCATATGGAAATGAAGTATAAGCAACAATTCCTTAAGGAAATGAAGTAGGTTATATTTGTTTTGTATAAATTTGTTGAATTGCTTAAATGGCCATAATTTCATCTATTCTGCAAATAACCATAATTTGATCTTTATGCTTTTCAACTTACTGAATACAGAATGAGATTATGGGAATTTTGTGGAATTTAAAGAGTAATAGGTATAATAGGTATTATTAGTTTGAATTGAAATTTACCGTATATTTCTGTGTATAAAGCAACCTTTAAAAGTAATTAAACCATTTTTACCATACAGGTACTCATTTAATGACAGGGTTCCGTTCCAGCTACCACATTGTTAAACTAATTCATCGTTAAGCGTGTTATACTCTTTTATTTCAACTAATAGCATTAATTTTCAGTCGTATATTATATACAGAACTAGATTTCGACATAGCCTACTATTTGGCAAAGTTCTGACAATGCTTTGTATCATTTTATTACTCATATTTTAGTTTCATCATTTTATAACTTCATAGTGTAAAAATGTTTTAAAATAGTGAACTTTATTTAACACATTTAGCCTCTATGTCTGAGTTAGCCTAATAGTAAGTCAATACAGTACTATACTTTTCTCAGAATCTGCACATTATTATCGGTGACTTCCATATCCTAGATTTTGTATTTCATAATTATCGCTATTAGTTTCTTCTCTTATTTTTATTGTAGAGGATAGCGAGAAGAAAAAAATAATTAATGAATTTTGGCAATCACAGTGGATTTGAATGTCATCGTCAAAACAAAGCACAACGCTATCTATTGAGGAAAATGAGCACTAAACTATTCACTAATGGGATGAACATTTTATAGCATAGATAAAAGATTTACACTAGCACTTCTCACCTCTAGTATCATCTGATTTCTTGGGTGACATAGCAAATATGTAAATGCACTGTTGTATAAAAGAAATTATCAAACTATATCACATACAAGTCTTTCAACCATACTAAGAGTGAGGAATTCGTGCATGCCAAATGTCTCATTGTTTTGATTAAAAGGTTTGATTTGGAAGAGACTTCTCAAGTGGAATATTTTAAAAAATATATTTATTTTCAAGTAAATATAAAAAAAATTTGACTTCACACAGTTTCTTTTCATTACTAAGAATTATTTTCATAAAAACAAAGGAGATGGCATAAGTTTTGCTGCCTTGACATTGTAAACAATACGTGGCGCCACCCTGTTGCCCACCTAACGAACTAATGGTGACTGAATCAAGCCGTACCGGGGGACTGCTATGGGGTTCAAGTGTATAGCTTTTTGTTACAAAGTATATTAAAGCCTTATTTATTGTTTTAACCATAGATTTCAAGGTTTTCAAAACCCAGGCTAGGCTTGGCTAGATTATCGACACTGAATAGTCTTTCTCTTGGCTACCATTAGGCAATATTTTTATTTTCATTTTATGGTTTTTTCTTTCTTTTCATGTTGCCATCGTAACTCCGAGTTGTTGCAAAACAAGTATGGCATATTTTCAAAATAAGTAGCCCATTCGAGGAATAGTTCTATATAAATGAATCAACTGTTATCTATGCGAGCGCAGCATAGAAAATGTAAACATCAATTAATGGTTGCGCTCACAGCAACCTTGATCTTTCAGTAACCTTAATGGTAGTGTAATTACACTAGTAATATGTTAATGGTAGTGTAATTGCACTAGTAATATAGGATAACATTATTGATTTTTCATTAAAAATTCACCATCATTTTGGTGGTAAATAACTATTTTGGATTAGATACAACTATTCAGAAAAATTCAGTCATACAAACGATAATTATGCATGATAATTTTCATAAATTATTGTATTGTTGTTAGAGGTTGTTTGTGATTGGTGATGAAATGTGAACAAAACAATGGTTTCCCTTTTAAGTAGGGTGTGTAGGAAAAACATGATATAGAATTGGCTTTGTTATTTGGATTATTTTGAATTATTTTGAATTTCTAAGGGTACAGTAAGTAAAACAGCATTTTGTAATATTCTTTACATAACCAATATTCCATAAGATAACTTTTGTTGCAGAAGCCAGCCTATACACAGATGGTTTTGTAATTCAACAGTTGTGTTATACTACAGATATGAGATAAATTCGTGAAAATTTGCCATAATTTTTTACCTCTTTTAATCTAAAGGTCGTCTTATACGCGGAAGTATATGGTAGTCTTGTCTAGAGATGCAAGCTTTGTTTGATTTAAGTGACTCCATATAGATCAGTAAACCTGGAATACTATCTGATATGTTTATTAAATACTATTGCAGAAATCATGCTGAGATTTTGGTGTATGACTGGTCAGAAGAAGGTGATACTGAAGTTGTTGTTGAGGACATTGAACGGATCAATTTTGAATTTGGCAAGAACGACCCTAAAATGGCAGATTGGAAGCTTAAAGATGAATGGGAATGGTGTGAAAAGCGAATGCAGTAAGTACACTGTAGCTTTTACCATATACCTAAGACAAGAACTTTACACTTTGTTCCTGTGATAATATTGAATGTACAAAAATGGAAACCAATGCTTTAGCATTAGCATATTATGTTTTCTAAGACAGGCCACCTGGAGTATTGAGAGAGAAAAAATGTAATTCTCAACAAGCAATAAATACTTCATAAGTGGGGAACTTTAAAATGTTTATTTGATTTGATATATCTTGTTATTTGTGGTAATTACTGTAGTAGTTTCATGGCTTTTCCATTTGCCTTAGAGTGCCATTCTTGATTGCAATTGTTCATTACTTCTAGAAGTAGAAATTAGTTATATGAATCTTACCTCACTATTATGATAGCTGTATTCCCCATATCAGGCAGTAGAATGATAGAATGTGGAAACCAAATAATTAATGGGATCATGTAGGTGTCAACAAGTTATATTCTTTTCTTACCATTTCAGTCTACAGCTCAGAAAGCTAACATAATATTGCAGCACCCCTTACATTCCTTGCTAGATACTTTGGCCTTGGGCACTGTGTTGCAGGTGGAGAATACAGAGACCTGGTCATTCTTATGTTGCATATTAAGACTTAGGCGTCCACAGCTACAGCAATAGTCGCCTTATCAGTTAGTGTACCCTCAAGTCAGCCCTTTGGGCATTCAGGAAGGCCCCAGTAGGAGGGGAGTTTTAGCATACTTTTTGTAGTTTGGGAGGACCTGGAGGCAAATCTTTTGGTGGTGGTGTTAAAGAAGGTATACAGCATTTCATTTCTTTCCTGGCTGCCTTTAGTAAGTATACCATAAATTTTTCCCTCCTACCTCCAAACCAATGAAAACCTACAGAGCAGGAAGTAGATTATCTTTCAGCAAAAGGGGTAGAGTCATCTCCAGGCTTCTATAATTCCCTGTTTATGGTACTAAAAGTTAGGGGGGAGGATGGAGACTGATACTGGATGTGTCTAAACTTTTTTGCCTGACCTCATTCACTGTGGAGTAGTTTACTAGTTGGGTTTTAGTAGTGATCCAGAAGGAAGATTGGATACTGTTGGTAGACATACTTGACTCATATGCCAATTCATCCCCATATTATTATTTAGGGCAAGGTGTTTCAGTCTCGAGCATTGTTTCGGACTGTGTTCAGCCCCCCAAGTTTGTACAAGCATTCTGTCCCAGTTGGGTGAGTGTCCAGCCTAGAGAGAAACCTAAGAGCAGAACAACAATCTTTAAAATTAGCAATAGTTTGTGTGGAAATTTGATATTCTGAAATCAAACGACTGCAACTCAGAAGATGACTTATCTGAGAATGCTAAAGGATAGGATACAAAGACTTTCTTGGCTTCTCTAACAGTAGAGGTCTAAGGTTCCAGAATCCAAAAATACGTGGTCCAAGGATGGGTTTCTTGTTTGCCTGGTAAAAGTCTTGATTCTGAGAATTGTTCACCTTTAAGAAGCTCACTTCATTCATGTTCTGTGTCTTGGGACCTGGCTCAATCGACGCTTAATGGACGTGTACTCATATTGTCACAATGCCGTGTATGCTGTTCCTCACTTGAACGCGTACGTGCTTCGCCTGACGTATGAGTACTTGATCGTCTCAGAGCCCGGACAGAAGACTTTAAAGTCTTAATGCATGAATTTAATCCAGGGATTGTATGCCTGTAGGAGACTATGTTAGGTAACTCTCCTTATAATCCTGGACTTGATTACACTATTTTTAACTTTTTTTTTTTCGCTCAATTGGTGATCGTGCCCATGGAGGTGATGCAATTATTGTTAATAAATCTGCGGCACTCCACGATACAATTAAATACAACTCTACAAGCTGTTGCTGTCTTTGTCATATTAGACAAGAGGATAACAGTTTGTTCATTATACCTCCCACCAGACCTCTCTTTTAACATTGGAGATATTCAGTCCTTGATTAACCAACTTCCCACTCCTTTTCTCTTATTAGGAGATTTTAATGCCCACAACCCCCTTTGGGGAAGTGTGTGTTTAGACAGTAAAGGGAAAATAATCGATGACCTTATTGACATGAATGATGTTGCCCTATATAATAATGGGTCAATGACCTTCACAGCATTCATAATAATCATCTCTCTGCACTGGACCTTAGTATTTCCTCAACAAATATCCACCTTGACTTTAACTGGTCTGTTAATGAAGATTTGAATGGAAGTGATCATTACCCAATCCATCTGAATTATGTGTTGTAAATGCTCCATCTGAAACATTACCTAAGTGGAAGGTAAAGGATGCTGACTGGGACAAGTTCAGTAAAGGAGTCAATCTAGAAAGGGAGTTTGAGTCATTTCATTCTCACCTGGATGCCTATTCCTACTTCATTGAATCCACTCTGAAGAGTGCCGAGGGCTTGATTCCCAAGACAAAAGGTAAACCTCATAGACCTACAGTTCCCTGGTGAAATAAAACATGTGCTATTCTGAGGAAAGTCACTAGGAAGTGCTACCAACGATACAAAACTAGTGGCTCCCCTCAGTCTAAATTAATCTATAATCGTGCGTTAGCCAAGCAACGGCGCTTTTATAAGAAAGCCAAAAGAGAAAGTTGGCTTTACTATATCAATGAAATAAATTCCAGAATTCCATTGAGAGTGGTGTGGCGCAAAATAAGGAACTAAGTGGAAAATTTGTTGTGTCACCATTACCCTCATTAAAAGTCAATAACACACAGATCACAGAGCCCACTGAAGTTGCCAATGAGTTGGGAAAGCACTGAAGTTACCAATGAGCTGGTAAAACACTTTTCTCAAGTTTCCAGCTCTGACAATTAATTATTCTCTAGAATTTCAAAGAATTCGGAATGCCGAAATGACTGAAATTTGAATCGGGGAAAATCTGAACCATACAACCACAAATTTTCCTTAAGAGAATTTCGGGAGGCACTCTCTTCAACTGAATCAACAGCTCCAGGGGGTGATTCAATTTTATATGAAATGCTTAAACACCTACCAGATGATGCCAAAAAGTATCTACTCAAGATTATAAACAAAATATGGGAAATTGGAATTTTACCCAAGGACTGGAAAATATCCATAAATGTTCCCATAAAAAAGCCTAATAAAGATGCTTCCCAAGCCACCAGCTATAGACCAATAGCTCTTACCAGCTGTGTGTGTAAGCTGATGGAAAAAATGATAAACACCAAATTAATTTGGCACCTGGAAACCAAAGGACTAATATCTCAATTTGGTTTCAGGAGAAATCGTTCCACCCTTGATCCCTTGCTTAGGCTGACCAATCAAATCCAGCAAGGATTCTCCAAACGATGTCAGACTCGGCGTATTTTTCGACCATGAGAAAGCATATGACACTACTTGGAGAATTGGCATAATAAAACAATTGCACAAGATGGGCATATGTGGAAAAATGATTAAATTTTTATATTCCTTTTTAACAGAGATTTTTTAAGGTTAGAGTGGGCAACACTCTCTCCCAACCTTTTGTGCAGGAGGGTGGTGTTCCACAAGGAAGCGTTCTAAGTGTAACACTTTCTTCCGTGGCAATAAACAGTATAGTCCAACAAATATCATCACCTGTTAAATGCTCGCTTTTTGTTGATGACCTTGCAATATACTGAACAGGATATGATGCCTCGTCAGTATGTAAACATCTGCAAAGGTCTGTTAATGTTATTACAAAGTGGGCTGATGAGAATAGTTTTAAATTTTCCTCCTCTAAAACAGTTTCTGTAAGATTTACTAGGTGCCAGCGTGTGGAAGAGGTTCCCACACTTAGTTTAAAAGGATCTATCATTCCTTATGAAAATGAAGTGAAATTTTTGGGAATGACCATTGACCAGAAATTGACATGGGCCAGTCACATAAATGCCTTAAAAATTAAGGTTAAACAATCTGAATATTTTAAAGGTTGTTTCTGGATTTAGTTGGGAAGCTGATAAAAAATCCCTGCCGAGACTATATGACTTGTTGTGTCGATCCAAGCTAGACTATGGCTGTCAGATTTATTCCTCAGCTTGTAAAACCAGGCTGAAGGAACTGGACGTTTGTCCACAATATGGGGCTGAGAATATGCTCAGGGGCTTTTAGAACTTTGCCTGTTGAAAGCTTATATGTTGATACTAACCAACTTCCCCTTGATCTGAGAAGGCAAGAACTAGGATTAAGGTACATGGCTAGAATTAAAAGTGCTCCCAAAAATCCATCCTTCCAGGTGCTGAGGGAAGCAGACTCACGGGTCTTTTCTGGTCTATGAGCCTCTAGACCATTTCAAGTTAGACTAAATGAAGATGTTACAGAAAGTCATGGAAGTAAATCATCCTGTGTATCCTCCATGGCTTATTCCAGAAGCATCCGTGTGCAAAAAAGCATATAACAAAAAAGACTGTCCTGAGGAAGAGATTAGGGGAAAATTCTTGGAGCACAAAACTGTCCATACTTATGTGACAAAAATATATACGGATGGATCAGAGTCAGATAGCGGTGTTGGCTGTGCAGTTATCCTTGGTGATACAGCACACACAGCTAAACTACCTGGCTTTGCATCCATATTCACAGCAGAATTAACAGCCATAGTCTCTGCCCTGGATATAATTTTTCAAAGTAGTGACACTAATTTTGTCATTTACTCAGATTCCAAAAGCACTTTAGAAGCTATTAAAAAATTCAATAGCTTCCATCCGTTAATTCAAAAAGTTCAGGATTCGCTCTTCCATTTGTATTATTTGCATAAATCTCTCTCTTTCTGTTGGGTCCCTTCACATGTGGGGATTTGTGGAAACGAGATGGCAGATAGGGAAGCGAAAGCTGCTAGTGTCTCATCTGAAACAGCCTTTAGTAAAGTGCCTCATACAAATCTAAAAGGTCCTTTTAGGTCTTATAATTAACAAATGGCAAGAAAGATGGACTTCTCCTCATCATGCCAATAATAAAAAGTATAGAAACATTAGAATATATTGCCAGTTTATTTTAGAAGGGGGCAGCCTCCCAGTGTGTGCTTGCGGTGGCGAGATGTTAACAGTGGAGCACATTCTGGTTGCTTGCCCCAGATATTTTAACCATAGAGAGAGATATCTTAGGGGTAAATCCCTTTGTGATATTTTGGGAGATATTTCTGCTCTCATCTCCTTTTTAAAGTCTATAAACATTTTTAATAACATTTAATTATTTTTTATCTATCACATCATAGATATATATTTATTTATTAAGCATTTTCTTCATTAATTCATCCATTTCTCATATGGTAATTTATATATGAACCATTTTCTTCATACACTTAACTCATTTATAATGTAATTTATTTACTTTTCATTACGGCGCTGAATGGCTCCTTTATCCCCAGTGCCTGGGCTTTTGCCCTAAAACTCATACGTACATCCATCCATCCATCTCTTGGAGAGTCTGTTGCTCAGTCAGACGTACCCTTACAATTCTCCGAAGTTCTTAGCTCTTCAGGGGGGAAGTGTTGAAGATGCTGGACAAGGGTGTGATAGAAGTAATGTTGCCTTCTCCAGGGTTTTACAGTCACATTTTCCTGGTACCAATGGCAATGGGCGACTGGAGGCCAGTAATCGATCTTTCCACCTTGAATCATTTTGTCAGGAAGACAAGGTTCAAGATAGAGAAACCGTCGACGGTGTTGGCAACAGTGAGGGACAACAACTTTTTGTTGTCAGTGGACTTGAATGACACTTGCTTCTGGATTCCTATTCATCCTTTGTCCCAGAGTTTCTTTGCTTGATTCTCGGAGAGAAAATATTCCAGTTCAAGGTCCTTTGCTTTGGGTTAACCACTTCTCCTTGGTCTTGACATGAGCTCATGCTCAAGGGATTCGCCTGTCGAGATACCTTGACGACTGGCTGGTCTTAGCGAGCTCCAGGAAGAAGCTGTTGCAAGACAGAGATCATCATCATCGGTTTTGTTCGCAGCTGGGCGTTGTAGTGAACCTAGAGAAGTTAAATCTGGATCCCAGCCAGAAGGTCCTTTATCTAGGTATGGTGATAGATACAGCAGCATCGAGCATTTCCTTCAGACCAGAGCTTGGAGAAGTTGCGGGTGGTAGCACGCAATTTCCTTTCACAACCAGACAACCAGCTCACCAGTGGCAGGTTCTTTTGTGGGATTTTGTCTTCCCTCGAGAAGCTGGTCCCTCATGGTCGTCTCCATCTTTGATCCCTACAGTGGATACTGAAAGGCTTCTGGTCCCTGGCAGGAGATTCCCCTCTTCAGAGACTTCCTCTGTGGAGACATCTTGATGCAGAAGAGCATTAGCTGGAACAAAACATTCTGAAACATATGAACCCTGAAAGATTTAAGATATGTTATAATATTTCATTACTCTCAACTTTCACTGCAAAGAAGACCTATTTTAACATTTCACACATTAAAGTAAGTGTATATCCCTGTCCTATGTATTACCTACAGAGGTGATACTGGTTCTTGCTATTACCCATAATTACATATGATAGTTACTTAGAAAATCCTGGAAGTAAGATATTGATTAGCAGTATAATTGAACTTCAAAAAAGAGATAGCATTATTTATGAATGCTAAGTTAAAATTATGTTGGAAAAATTGAGGTAATAATAATATAAAAACTAAAAACTGAAAAATAACTATAATGGCGCTGAACTGTAACTTTTGCTTAACTTTTGGCATTGGAAATGAGTTTCTGTACCACTGAGGACCTACCAATACCACTGCACGCACTAATCTACTGCAATGATATCAACTGGCTTTAATTTTTCAAATATAATTGTTGGGCAATTATGCAGATGCATTAATAACCAGTGTAAAAGTAATGGCTTTTTTTATGGAACAAAGCTGCTGCTTAGTAGATTCATCCAGGTGTTGACAGCTGCTCTTCTTTATCCCTGGATACAGAGGTGTTGAACTCATTTCATAGATTGGAGGAAAGCTAGAGTTGTTTCTCGAGAGAAGGAAACTAATCACAGTGATAGAGGAAGTTATACTGGCATTGGATTTCTGAAATTTAGATTGCAAAGCCAGGTCACTTAGAGCTATTCAGGGCTTAAATAAGGAAAAAGAGGGAGTTGGACTGGTTGTTCAGCAACCACTCTGGTAAAGAGATAAGAAAATATGTATAGTAGTACACTAAAGTTCAAAATTAGAACTGGGAGAAAACCTTAGACTACTGTAAAAGGCAGTTTTTGATTACTGTGTATAGCTTACACTTCTTTTTAAAGTAAAGTTATGGATGGTGCACCCTCCAGGATATCAAAGAAAAAGGCTATGATAAGATAATGGTTTCTGAAGAATGTTTAAATTTTTCATCAAATATTGAAGCATGGTTTTTATTTGTTACAGAT
>NC_061090.1:15451762-15469873 GCF_015104395.2 Macrobrachium nipponense | reverse complement strand
ATTTGTTACAGATGTGTTTAACAAAACAGAGCAGAATTGGCAGTAAATATGTAATTAGTTTCTTTGTACTAATGACATTTTTTCTTTGTACTATCAAATATTTTCTTAGGTATACTAATGTACTGTTACATTTTTTCTCAGGTATACTAAATACAGAAGTCATTTCATGATGTGGTTGGTTGTACCAGACTTCAGTGTTGAGGAGATGGTTATTCCAGCTGCAGATCACAAAATATACACAGATGCTTTGCTTGAAGTATGTATTGAGGATTTTCACTTCATGTTTGTAGTTTAGTATACTATATCATGTTTGTAGTTTAGTATACTATATCATGTTTGTAGTTTAGTATACTATATCATGTTTTATTTTCGAAGATAATAACTGGTGGTGAAAATAGTAAAATATCTTGCAAGTGGAAGCAAAATTGTAAATGTTTTTCTTGATAAAAAAAAAAAATAGGTAGAACTGTTTTGTGCATATTATCCTTAGTTTTCTTAGGTTCTCTTAGTATGTATTACACTTTAGTCCACCCCTGTACTATTTGCATTCTCGAGATTTGCTGACTTGGGATATCTACTCGTTGTTTGCAGGAAATTCACCTATTCGCGGTATTTTTTATTTTGAACTATCAAAATAGCGGTAATAAGCATTTTTAGAGGGGTTCATAGTATTTGTGGATTTTAGTAATTCGCTGGGGGGTCAGGACACATCCCCTGCAAATATGGGCTTTACTGTATATCATCCAATATTTTTTTTTTTTTTTTTTGTCAGGCAAGTTACAATTTGTAATTTGTAAGAAAGAATTTATTTTGGCTGAATTTAGACCTGGCTAGGTTATTGTATTTGTATACAGATAATGCATTTATTTAAATACTAATAGCAAACCAGTAGAATAGGCAGAATATAAATATAAAATTATTTAAATCTATTTACTTCAATATGTTATTTCTAAAAGGTCAAAATCAAACTGAAAAAAATAGGAAAAAGATGTAAAAGGTGAGAAATAATTATAGTTTACTAATACAAAAAAAAAAAAAAAAGTAAAATCTGCTAACGTAAATTAATTTTACCAAGCCTGATCGGAATGTAATCTAGCTAACAGATTAGTCAGTGATTGAAAACCTTCCCTTACTGCATTAAGTTCCTTTTGTTTAACACGAGGAAAATTAAATAAAAGAAATATTCCAATGATATTTGTTAAATTAGACAATTTCATGATTCTTTGTTTTAATTTCATGAATCTTAATTTTCCCAACTTTCATAGTTTTGAAAAATGCAAATTTATCTAAAATTTGTAATTTTGTTATTTTTCAGGCACCTGGTGAGAGATATGAAGTGGGCTTCAATAGTGATATGGGCGACCAGTTCATTTTGACAAAAGTGAAAAAAGATTTGGCAGTGTAAATAACTTGGTGTAAGGAACCATGGTGTTATTGCATAGGCAGATTATTTAAGTTTATTTTATAAATAGATTGTGCTGAAATTGAAACAGACATTTCCAGTATAAAGTTTGTAAATTATGTACAGAATGGAAAGTGATATAAATGATTTACAAAATTTTTCTATTTTAATTCTTAAACCTTTTATATATGTTGCTGACTCAGTAATTTGTACTACAGTAGGAAAAATAATGAGACTGAAGAAACACTGTAAATGATGTACAAGATGTGAAAGTACATAACAAAAATTTGAAATTTGTGATGACTCAGCACAAAAGCCTGGAATGCCATTAGATATGGCTACCAGGAAATAAAAAACAAGGAATATGGATGTGAAGGTGGCAAAAATAATTAAAAACGATTATTTGATGTTCTGCCTTGTAATGCAAGTAAGGATTGAGTCTTTAATCAAGACCAATGAAAACCGTTCCTGCATGATTGGTTGAAAGATGAGGTAGAGCACGCTAACCATAAGGCTGTAGTTGCTTACCATCCAGTGTTCAGAACCATAAAAGAATGGTGAAGTTAAGTATATAGTTTAACCAGACCACTGAGCTGATTAACAGCTCTCCTAGGGCTGGCCTGAAGGATCAGATATTTTTACGTGGCTAGGAACCACTTAGTTACCTAGCAACAGCGTCACTGGAACTTGGGGAATACAATGTGTTGCTTAGGAAGGGTTCACTTAAAGTCCAACAGCAAAGTTCCAGTTAATGCCTTTCCTGAACCTTTGACTAAGAGTGCATTAATGATGGCTGGCAGAACTATCCTCTAAGCACCTATCAGGAAAAAATGATCAATAATTTTTATATATTTAGGTGTCAGGAACTGTAATAACTTGTCTTGCATTGTAGTATGAACCAGGTTTGAATGAGTGCACAGAGAATTAGAAATACTATCCAATGCCTGCTATATAGATATCTGGATTTGGAAGGGAAAAAAAGCAATTTGCAATTTTGCACACATTTGTGATAAGTGGGTCAAAGTACCCAGTATGAAGAAAAAGTCCACTTTGATCCCTAAAAAATAATCACAACTTGGGAGGCTTGCAAGGCAGTCCTGAGTTGTAGTTCAATTGAGTCATTTTGTTGGCAAAAGGACCTATCTTATCCAGTCATCTTAGTGATGTAAGGTTTCTTTAGCCATCCATCATGTCCAATAAGCAGTCATCCATCAGTATACACATTTGAAAGGCAGTCATCTTTCAGTAAATATGTATGGGTGGGTCCCTCGACTCCTCACCCGCCTCCACTCATCAACTACCTAGTTATGAGACTTACCAACCAGACCAGGTTATGCAAAGGGTAACGCACGTAAAACACGGACAGCAAAGCATCAGGTATATTGAGCACCACATCACGGGAGCGCCTCAGTGGCATGTTTGGTATGGTGTTGGTGTACCACCTCGTTGGCTGCGAGTTCGATTCTCACGCATTCCTCTGAGGGGTGAGAGATGTGCATTTATTGGTCCCGTTATTGAATAACCACTGGTTCCGTGCAACGTAAAAACATACAAACAAAATACCACATCACGGGCACTCACAACACTGGTTAAGGCTGTGTGATATCACAATAGATTAGTGAAAGGTATTGTTGCACAGAACCCCTACACCAAAACCAGAAAGAATTGCTACAATAGGTACATAGTTCCTACTGAGAATGAGTGAAGGAGAAATATTGTGAAAGAATCTGCCCATTAGAAATTCAACCATGAAAAACCCTCCATACGATGTAGTCTTCACTGGCCAGAGCACCAGAGCAGTGATGAATACAATATAGCTGTGCATACAATGTAATATCATGTAGAGATTAACCCTTAAACGCTGAAGCGGTATTTTAAAAATAGTCT
This sequence comes from Macrobrachium nipponense, assembly GCF_015104395.2. Taxonomy (NCBI): domain Eukaryota; kingdom Metazoa; phylum Arthropoda; class Malacostraca; order Decapoda; family Palaemonidae; genus Macrobrachium; species Macrobrachium nipponense. Next base: position 15,466,584 of record NC_061090.1, on the reverse strand, counting down.
CCCAAATGCCGGCGGCATTCACGAGTGAGCGCCAAAGCGGAATTTTTTTTTTTTTTTTAATTCACAGCACACTTAGTTTTTAAGATTAAGAGTTCATTTTTGGCTCCATTTTTTGTCATTGCCTGAAGTTTAGTATGCAACCATCAGAAATGAAAAAAATTATCATTATCTTATATAAATATTGGGATATATGACAGCGCAAAAAAAATTTCTCATATAATTGTATACAAATCGCACTGTGAGCAAAACGGATAAAGCTAACGAGTTAATTTTTTTTCGTTGTATTGTACACTAAATTGCAATCATTTTGGTATATAACACATTCTAAAATGATCAAGGCAACACTGAAAATATTATCACAAAATGATGCATGAATTCGTAATGCGCCGATGTAAAAAAAAGCGGTTTTCAAAAATTCACCATAAATCGAAATATTGTGCTAGAGACTTCCAATTTGTTGCATAATGAAGGTAATTGATTGAATATTACTAGACTGGAAATGTTGTAGCTTACAATTGCAGTTTTCAACCATTTTGGTCGAGTTAAAATTGACCGAAGGACAAATTTTTTCTATTTATCGTTATTTATATGAAAATATTTCAAAACTGATAAAAGCTACCAACCATAGGTTGTTTTTAGTTGTATTCTACATGAAATGCACACATTTTCATATATAAAACTTTATGTAACGGCTAATTTAAAATGGTGCAAACATTACGACAATCGGACAAAAAATGTTAAGATTTTTTCGGAAGAGTTACCACACGGACGTAAGGAAAAAGTTTATTTCATAAATTCACCATAAATCGAAATATTGTGCTAGAGACTTCCAATTTGTTGCAAAATAAAGGTAAATGATTGAATATTACTAGAATGTAATATTTTTAGCTTACAATTGCGTTTTTTACCATTTCGGTCAAGTCAAATTTGACCGAAGGTTGAAATTTTGGCGCATATTATTTATATGAAAATATTTCAGAAATGATAATAGCTACAACCATGGGTTGTTTTTGTTGTATTCTACATGAAATTGCACACATTTTCATATATAAAACTTTATGTAATGGGTAATTTAAAATGATGCAAACATTTCGACAATTGGACAAAAAAATGTTGATTTTTTTCGGAAGGGTTACAGTGTGGACGTAAGGAAATTTTTTTTTTTTTTTTTTTAAAATTCACCATAAATTTAAATATTGTCCTAAAGACTTTAAATTTGTTGCAAAATAAAGGTAAATGATTGAATATTACTAGAATGTATGAGTTTTAGCTTACAATTGGGGTTTTTTTGCCATTTTGGTCGAGTCAAAGTTGACCGAAGGTTGATATTTTGGCACTTATCGTTATTTAAGTGAAAATATTTCAAAACTGATAAAATCTACAACCATGGGTTGTTTTTAGATGTATTCTACATGAAATTGCACACATTTCCATATATAAAACTTTATGTGACGGCTAATTTAAAATGGTGCTAACATTACGACAATCGGACGAAAAAATTTATGATTTTTTTGTTAGTTACCACGCGGATGTAAGAAAAAAGTTTTATTCATAAATTCACCATAAATCGAAATATTGTGCTAGAGACTTCCAATTTGTTGCAAAATGAAGGTAAATGATTGAATATTACTAGAACATGAGAGTTTTAGCTTACAATTGCGTTTTTCAACCATTTCGCTAGAGTCAAAGTTGACCAAAGGTTGAAATTTTGGCACTTATTGTTACTTATATGAAAATATTTCAAAACTGATAAAAGCTACAACCATGAGTTGTTTGTAGTTGTATTCTACATGACATTGCGCACATTTTCATATATAATACTCCATGTAACGGCTAATATAAAATGGTGCAAAAATTATGTCAAAGTGACAAAATAATTTCCGAGATGTGTCGCTGATACTTTTTAGTGCGAGAAGAAAGAAATTCGCGCTTGCGCGCCTGGGTAACGATTGTAAACAAAACAATGCCGTGATCCGTGAGCTCACAGCATCCCCCAAGGGGCGTGATTCAAAAGTTTTTGCCTAGTAGGCCTATAACTATTTTTCCGCAAATTTAAAAAAAACTTTTTTATATCAACGTACCATACATCCAATCAGCACCCAACAGACAATTTATATCACGTTTAATACGTCCAATCAGCACCCAACAGACAATTTATATCGACGCTTAATGCGTCCAATCTGCGTTAAAGGGTTAATGTAAGCAGCACCTAACACGTATCGGGAAGATATTACTCAAACCGGTTGATACAATGCACAGTCAACTACTGGGGTTTGCAGGGGATGCATACCACAACCTCTAGCAAATAGCTAAAATCCACAAATGCTTCTTGACAGCCCTTTAATAATGCTTATAACTGCCTATTTTGATAGATCAAACACAAAAAACACACCTTAAAAATGCTTATACCTGATTATTTTAATAGTTTTATCATGAAAAATGTATTTAGTCATGAAAATATGAAAATACAGCAATTATTGAATATTTCTCTATGAAAACTTCTGTGAATAGGTGAGGCTGTGAGTCCAGAATCGTGAATGGGGCAGGTACACTGTATACAAAATGTCAAGATCAATATTCCAATGGTATAAGAATTGTCAATCAATATACAAGAACATACACAAATACTCATGCAGGAACATGTCTGAGATGGCTTTACTCTGAAATAAAACCATTCAAAATGTAAGCATATTCTAAAATAAAGAGACCTACTGCTTGCATACTCATAGCTGATCAGAAACTGACCGATGCTTCAATACGTGGAATATATGACTGTTCTTGAACAGAGCATAAAAATGAGAACCATTAAGAAAGCTGATAGCATTTTATCCAGCTTACACATTTGGAATAAAAAGGTGAGTTATCTTTATATCCCAACCAATCTGCAAATGTGAAAAATCCTCCTCCCATTGGAGGAAGCTGACACCCCCTGGACTGCACTTGTGATTGGAGATACTACTACTTTGGTCTTGTGATGTGCATGCAGCCAGAGAGTATGATGTTGGAGCAGACGGCTTCAGTGGCATGGTTGGTATGGTGTTGGCGTGCCACCTCGGAGGCCGCGAGTTCGATTCTCGGACATTCCATTGAGGTGTGAGAGATGTGTTTTTCTGGTGATAAAAGTTCACTCTTGACGTGGTTCGGAATTCATGTAAAGCCGTTGGTCCCGTTGCTGAATAACCACTGGTTCCATGCAACGTAAAAATACCATACAAACAAAACAAACAAACAAACATTCATGCATGCACACAGCAGTGGCCAAGCTGGAAAACTGGTCCAGTACTCTGTGATAGAGGGGCACACTGTAAACACAGGTACATAATGCTTATCAACGCATGCAGATCAAACCAATTAGCACAAGCACATGTAAGTGTAGGGCACCTGCAAGGCAAGAACACAGACTCCACAAGTATATGCATAGTGTGCAGGTGCAGGTATTGAATGTGCATGAACACACGTCCAGGTAAAAGCAGCATGCAACCACAAGCACAGACACTAAACGAACATGCAGTGTATGGGTGCAGGTGCTACCTGTATATAGGCAGTGACTAACTAAAAGTACAGATGTTGTCCAAGCATGTACAGCATATGGTCACAAGTAGTGCATGCACATGAGAATGGGCATGGCACAAGTACCGCAGAAGCACACACACAAGGTATATGCATATACAGCACTTGAGCAAAGACAGTGTCACAAAAGCAGGAGCATGGGCATTGAATGAGTATGCACAACATACAGGGTCAGGTAGCACATGTCTACAAGCACAAATAGAGCACAAAAAGCACATGGATAAGTAGCGCACATACATTTATAAGGTACAAGCAAGGGCAGTGCACATGCATAAGAAAGTTACTGAGGTTATCATAGAATGGTAATCACTATTATCACCCGATACCATGACCAAAAAGTTTCTAAAGAATCCAGAGACATGGTCTCTAAAGCAGACCCACTCATTCCTGTGATATCTGAGGTATACAATGGAAGAGAGATGCAACTAATAGCGCAATTAAGTGTGTGAATGGGTTTTCGGTTTGGAGGGGAAGAGCTAAAAGACAAAAGAAAACAGAAACCATATTTCCTACTCATACCTTGATGCTTTCTAATTGTTAACGCTCCCCTCGAAAAAATGTTATTGTTATAATACAATTAAGTTTGTTCATACTTACCTGGCAGATATATATATAGCTGCATTCTCCGAAGTCCGACAGAATTTCAAAATTCGCGGCACACGCAGTGGGCGGCCAGGTGGTAGTACCCATTCCCGCCGCTGGGAGGCGGATATCAGGAACTATTCCCATTTTCTATTCATATTTTATCAGTGCCACTGTCTCCTGAGGGGAGGTGGGTGGGCACTTTAATTATATATATCTGCCAGGTAAGTATGAACAAACTTAATTGTATTATAACAATAACATTTTGTTCATGAAACTTACCTGACAGATATATATATAGCTGAATACCCACCTTCGGATGGTGGGAAGAGACAGAATAGGATTTTTTGGGAAAACTAAATTAAGTCGATGATATACATCTTGGTTCCTCACTTGTTAGCATAGCCGACTTCGTGATTACTGTCACCAAAGTCTGCTTCTGCGTTACTAGATTGCCAGCGAGGTTAGAGACCTGTAATGCTGGTCGCTACCTAGATGATCTTGTCAACGGGGCGTGACCACAATGTGACTAGACCATATGACCATACTTCTGAGGGCAACGAAGCTAAAAACCACCACCTGACCTAACCTATCAAAGTTAGTTCCATAACTTCTAGGCTAAAGAAAAGGAACGCGCCTCTCAAGCGACCAACCCTTCAAAAGTTAAAAGCACACCTATCCCTTTTCTATAGGATAGGATTCGTGTTGCTTGCTGCCCCTAATAATATATCTACGGATATGTATGTCCTAGCGACTTACAGATCTCAAATGTCCGTCTTCACATCCCGTCGGGAGTGTGAAGCGAACACAGAGTTGCTTCGCCAAAGCGTGGCACTCAGGATGTTACTGAGTGTCATGCTCTGTTGAAATGCTTCCGAGGCCGCGCCCTCACCTCTTGAGCATTCATATTAAGAAAAAATCTCAAATCTTTATGCAAACATAACGAATGAGACTTCTTAAAAGAACTCCGTTGACTATAATGCCAGGGTGTTCTTGGACATGAACTAGTCTGGTCTTTTTACGGAACACCGCAGATTCTCCGTTGACCTCGACTTTCTATAGTTTTATCAAGATAAAACTTGAGAGACCCGACAGGGCACAGGACTCTCTAATGCCCTTGCCCAATAATTTGTGCCATACCCTTGGTCTCCAAGCCTTCGGGTCAAGGGTTAGACAGGTTTTCGTTCTTATCAAGAACGGAAGGCTTAGAGGACAGACCGCATTATGTCCTTTAAAGCTAAAAAAAAACCCTCTGATGATTGGCTAAAAGCTCACTAACCCTCTTTGCCGTGGCTAGAGCGGTTAGAATGTTAGCCTTTCTGGTCACGTGTATTAAGTTCGCAGAAAGGATAGGTTCGAAATGCTTTTGGCATCAGAAACTCAGACTACGTCTAAGTTCCATGCCGGAACCTGCGATCCAGAGAATTTCAAGATCTCCCCAGACCTCAAAGATCGTGAAGCTTTGTTGTTTGACAGAACCGAATCTCTGAGCCTAGAGGCCGTCAACAACATATTTACATATTCTACAATAGTTAGGACTTCTATCTTATCTCATACTTCATACGGAAAGATAGAACCATAAAGAAATTCACAGAGGTCGAGTTGGAGGAACAGTCATTTCCCTTCACTATCTCCAGAAACGGCCCGCACCGATTGAACACTGAAAATAGGCCAGCACTGCTTTGCCGTGGCCAGAGACTGCCATAATCTTGAAGATCTTATCGCTTCTCGATAGTCTGAACGCCTTCAGACTCCGAGAGGAGAGATATTAGATACTTCACTAAGTGACGATGTTAGATTACACCGATTCTCTCGGGAAGGGACTTTGGACAATTCTCTGAATTACCTGACCTCTGTGAATCCAACCTCTTAGAGGCCAACATGTGGCTACTAAAGCTAATCCTCTAGGATCATGAATAAGGGAACAACTTAAGAGGAAGCTCCTTCGTCTTCAATATTACGAAAAACTTAACGAAAGGACGCCCTCAGTCTCTCCTCACTTTCGACATACTTCTAAGTGAGGATTACTCAGACGTCAGAACTTAGTTGTTGCCTTCGATCGAGAAGACCCGCACGGACGTGCACTAGTTTAACGAACCTCTTGAGGATCGTTACGTTCCGTGCCCAAGCCCATAACTAATTCTCTCTTCTTGAGCTATGAGAGAGCTGAGAAATTATCCGAGATGATTTGGGCCACTCGATCCAAACTCATCCTTCGAGGAACTGGAGAGCCGACCAATTTGGCTTCCAATTCTTTCAGACAATGTGCCAGAACATCTGTTCCTCTGTTCGGATGTATGGCACCCTCTCGCTATCACCCGAGGTGATCCTCAAGGCGTTGAGAGAAAATTAGAATTATTACAAGATCTTTGATGTTATTCCAATTTCTTCGTGAGGAAAAATTGTAGAGGTCTGAATTGCTGTTTATTCAGGGAAAACAAGCTTCTCCAGCGAGGAAATGGTCCCCAGCAAACTCATCCATTCCCTCACTCAGCCTGCTTCCTTCCCTAAATAAGGCTGCGCTTTGCATAAGCAGGAGAGCATTATTATAGTGCTATGCCGCGGTAGATTCGTACAGAATTCTGTTACCACCCGCACCGAACAAGTATAAGAGATATCTTGTTGAAATTTCTAAGTAAACGGAAGGCATGTTCATTCATGATTACTAGAAATTTCCTCAACCCGAGGCTAAAATCCATGATTGTAGGGCAGAGAGACGCAACCAAACCGCGCATGACACCAAGCTAGCCGGTACTGCGTAGATCACAGTAACAGCAGCCTTGTTCATCGTCTCGCACTATCTGCCTGAGTTTGCCAGCTACTCCTTTTACGAAGGGATAGGTATGAAATTATCGCAAAAGGAAACTCTCAAGCAGGCATATTTAAACGAAACAAAATTCGCTAAATACAGAATCTGAGTTGGTGTTGTCGTAACAATACCTGAATAGTTATTCTTACTCCGAAAACTCTTGGAAGGTTGAAGGGAGTGTCAAATAAATACATTAGAACAACAGTTCTTTCGGCTTCTATCCGCAGAGGTAAATACGATATGCGTATATGACTTGACCCATGCGTTAGCAAAATGACGCAAAAGATAAACTACGTAAGTATTGTAGTAATTTGAACATCGAATTCTCTACTACATCTTTCCTCGACGAGGAAGAGAGAAAGAAAGGAAAAAAGACTGTCCACGTTCTAATGAATGAGACTTTTTAAAAGAACTCCTTGACTCTTTTCCAAGACTCTTTGCCAAGAAAAGGGAGTAATATTCGAATAGAGATCATCAAGAGAGAACCGAGGATCGAAAAGGACCGTTCAATGTTCTTATGATATTGGACATAAGACTTCCTGGATCTAGTCTACAAGTCTTTCCTACTCCCCGGATGAGCCTCTGAAAATGAATGAGAGCTCTTCCGAAATTTGTTAATGAGTTTATCCGCTTAAAACGATAAAAACGTTAAAATCTATGTCAATGAGAACTACCCCATTTATGAGGGGTCCCCCACTTAAATGACAAAACGTTTAGTATCTTGACAATGGGGAAAATAAAAACGTCCTTACTTGACAAAACTATTAGCACTTTGCTAATAGGGGAAAACCCTTTAACATGACCGAAAGTCACCCAGGAATCAGAGTATATAATCTTCCCGATTCTCAGAGAAATCGATGAAGAGGAAAGAGGGATCGAAGAAAAAATTTGGGTATGTCTCTCCGCTAACTCCGAATCCTTTTTTAAAAATTTCTGTAAAGGAATGTCCTGTGGAGAGTCCTGAAAAAAACCTCCTCTTGACGAGCGTTTATAGCGTCAAGCGTCCTAAGAAACGTCCTGAACAGCAAATAAAACGCCTTCTACAAGTCTTTTCTCTCGCAAAGCGTCCTGCCGAGCTTCCACCGAAGCGTCCTGGCGAATGTGCACAAAAGCGTCCTCATAAGCGTCCTGCCAAGGCTCCTGGAAAAGGCGTTCCTCAAAAAACGTTCCTGCGTAGCTAAGAGCGTGTCTGAGCAGAGAACACCAAGTCTTCTGAACGACGTTTCAGAGAGGAACTCGTTGAGCGCCCTGATGCATGCAAGTCCCGCCAAGAGGCGTCCTGGCGAGCGACCTTGCCAACATCTCAATGTTATGACGAACCGGCGTTTTGCGTATGACGTTGAATATTTTCAAGGGACGTCCTCATGCGAGTCTCCATGGAGAGCCGCACGCTGCTCCTGAAGTGTGTGAACACTAAAGGAAGACGTATGGCTTTTCGTCTTCAAGACGGGCCTTAAAGACCTTCATACCTTTTTACAAAGACAGTGGCCGCCTGTGCGACAACTTGCGTCTTAGTAATGCAAAAGAACATCTCCAGAAACGCACTCAGCAAAGGAACGCCGAGCGTCCGAAAGACACCCTCGCAAGGTGCTTGCCGAGCGTCCTGGAGAATGTCTCTACTTATAGGACGTCGAGCACCTCCAAAAGCTAGCTCACGTCTAAATTGCCCTTCTTATGCCGAACCAGAGACATAAGTTGTTTGACTGTGCAAAGCAGCTTGCCGGACTTCAAACTTATCAGCTTGCTTTTACGAAGTAAAGCGAACGTTACATAACGTATACGGAGCGCCATGAGGAGAGGAGACGAAAACTGAGTTGCTCCTCCAAAAGGTGGAATCAAGAATGTCCTTGATTACCAAATTCTTTTGGAATGCTAGCGAGGTTGAAACAGCTCTAACTTCAAGAGCGTTCACTCGCAGGAGGCTCAAATCACTCTTCTGGCAAGATGAATGAGCCTCCTTAATAATGTATAAATGAGCGTTCACTGATCGCAGGAGGCTCAAATCACTCTTCTGGCAAGATGATGAGCCTCCTTAAAATATTGTATACATGAATGTATAAATGAGCGTTCACTCGCAGGAGGCTCAAATCACTCTTCTGGCAAGATGAATGAGCCTCCTTAATAATGTATACATATGTATAAACTGAGCGTTCACTCGCAGGAGGCTCAAATCACTCTTCTGGCAAGATGAATGAGCCTCCTTAATATGTCCCTTAGGAAAAGAGCCAGTGCATTCTTCGAAAAGGGTAAATGTGGTCTCTTTACTCTTCATCCTCTCGTGACGAGAGAGAGGACGTGAAGCGTCCTCTTCTCTAAAGCTTCTTTAGGGGGCGCGAGTCCTTCCGAGAGCCCCAACCCCTGTGTGGGGAGGATGCCTCGGAGGACGAGAAACAATCCTTCAAGATTCGTGCACGTGCTCGATCTTCGGCAGCCTGGGAAGCGACAACAGGACCTGCCGAAAGGAAGCCAGATCAGCATGAAAAACCCGTAACCCTCCTTCGGCTTTGACATGCCCTCTCCCTGGTTTCTGGGGAGTCCCACAGACAGGGAGGTCTAGGGCCTAGAGGCGTTATGGGGGCCGATCTGACTCCCTCCTAACAGAGAGAGGACGTTTGAAGCGTCCTCTTCTCTAAGCTTCTTTAGGGGGCGCGAGTCCTTCCGAGAGCTCCAACCCTTGCGCGGGGAGGACGCCTCGGAGGACGAGAAGCAATCCTTCAAGATTCGTGCACGTGCACGATCTTTAGCAGCCTGGGAAGCGTCAACAGGTTCTGCCGAAGGGATGCCAGATCGGTGGGGAGCCCCCGTAACCCTCTTGCGGGCTTTCGACATGCCCTCTCCCTGAGTCCTGGGAGTCCGACAGAGGTCCAGGCCTAGAGGCATTATGGGGCCGATCTGACGCCCCCTCCACAACACAAGGGCACTACACTTCACAACACTGATTGGAGAGCGAGCACTTTAGTCTAAGATTACTTGATGTAATCCTCTAGCAGACACTTCTTCTAGGCCCGTAAACCATACCACAGGGTTAGGCAAAATAAAATCTACAGGAGGTTAGAAGGTTCATTATTTCTAACTTCTGTTTACTGTGGAGGAAAACTCCTGATTCTAACACGCTCTAAAATGCGTACATGAATCCTACTTCTTCCGTAATCAGTCACACATTACACTAATTACATTGAACTTATGCAAAGAAAACATGTAAACGCCATATATACTAAGCGAGTGTCTACCGAAAGTTCCGGTAGCTTCACCTTACCCCAAGCAGACAACAAAGTCTGAAACTAGGCTAACTAGCTTCAGACATCAAATGCAATGAAAAATTTACGATAGCGTATGCCTAGCCACAAATCCAAGTCAATAATCGAAAGAATAATTAGGATACTTAAGCGGCTAATGAAGTTTCAAAATCCTAGGCGGAGGTCTGTAAACAGTTGTTTACCGACCGGCGACAGAAAAAAAATGAATAGAAAATGGGAATAGTTTCCTGATATCCGCCTCCCAGCGGCGGGAATGGGTAACTACCACCTGGCGCCCACTGCGTGTGCCGCGAATTTTGAAATTCTGTCGGACTTCGGAGAATGCAGCTATATATATATCTGTCAGGTAAGTTTCATGAACATAATGGAATTTATGGATAAAAACCATCCCTAGAATAACTTCCCAAAAGGAGCCTAAAGACAGACATACATGAAGGATCACGCTTGACTGACTATTTCTCCGAGTTTGGTCCCCAAGGGGAATAAATCTGGTGCTCCTTATGCAGTATGAACACAGGACTTCTTAGTGATCATCAAGACGAGAGACTCTTTAGATCAAAAGAGAAGGGTGTTATAGAAAGGGCCAAGAAGACCTCAAAGACAGGAGGAAGGTAAACCATTCCTACTTAAACTTTGGTGTCACTCGTTCAAACCCTCATTGTGTTCTGGAAGGACAGCAGCCAAAGATACAGGTCAAAGCAGGGACTAGTGTAACCAACCAAGACTGTAACAACAGATTCACTGGTTTGGTTGTTCCAGAACAAAAACAACCAGGATGAAATTGATTAGGTATGCATCAACAATCCCCTTTTGGTTTAGTACAAAGGTGGTGACATCATTATTTTTTCCTTTATCAGCCAGTAAACAGGGAAATTTGGGTTAAAGGGACAAATCTGTAGGAGGTTGAGAGGCAACTTAGGCACAGACGCAAGCACACTTGTGACCGAGAAAGGGAAGAATACAAAAGGAGTAGAGAGCTTCTTTCTAACCTATCGAAGATGTGACCTTGCACATCCAGGTAGTCTCATTAGAGACTGATCAACAAAGGGAGACAATAACCTACACTTTCCTTGGAACCCTTCCTGACAGTTGATCATGAATTTTGTTATTAGCTAACAGCCCTCCCAATTGCAACTCTTCTACAGAAAGGACTGATCACAGGAAATCCTGAAGGACAACCCAAAGAATACTACAAAACCTAAGACTAAGAAGGAAGGAGCATGCAAGAAGGGAACAGATGGAACCTCACCCACTCCTTTGGAGAAAATCACACTACCAGTTTGCTTCTCAACTAAAAAAAGAATTTGTACTGTAAAGAATTGGTAGATGAACTGAATGAACACTTCATAACTCAGGAACCTGAAGTCCATGATAATTCAGATATGTATGCACATAATCGTTTGAGCCTCCAACATACTGAACAACTGTAAAACACAAAAACAACAAGGATATTGTGATTAAACTTACCAACAGTTAGGTCAACTCTGTTTACTATTCCATATAGCAGAATAATAAGTTTCAAGATATTACTAACCTCTTCTTGGAAAAAGTTTGTTAATCTATGGATTGCAGACTCTGCTGGGCTATCTTTCTCCATTTAAGACACTACTTCTATTCATCAACACTGTATGTATGTGGGTACTTTTAATCCTCTTATTATTATTATTAATAGGGGTTAGTTTTTCCAGACCTCTGAGTCTCAATTTAATCCTCTTAAAAACATGGGACTATCCATATTCTACTAAGGACTTCAATCTCGTTGTCTTCAAAAGCAAAACATAAGGGCCTTTGGAGCTTCAAGTACTACAATCAGCTCAAAGACACGTTCACTCAATCCCTTCTGATTTTCTCCCACCCATATATGCATTTTTGACGGGTTGGAACACTCATATCTGAATGACAAGAGATTCATGCAAAATACGCATGAAATCTTCACAACTGTCTAATGATAAAGGTGACATGATCTTATTACATCTAGTACAGCTTTTCAGTTATCAGAGGAGTCATACAGTAGCCATCATAATAGAGAATGCTCAACTCTTCATTGTTAAGTAAAAAAAAAAAAAAAAAAAAAATCTATAATAAATAAATATATATATATATATATATATATATATATATATATATATATATATATATATATATATATATATATATATATATATATATATATATATATATATTTATATATATATATATGTATATATATATTTATATATATATATATATATATATATATATATATATTATATATATATATATATATATATATATATATATATATATTATTATATATCATATATACATATATATATATATATATATATATATATATATATATATATATATAATATAATATATATATATATATATATATATATATATATACATATATATATATTATATATATATATATATATATATATATATATATATATATATTATATAATTTTTGGTCTTAGTTACAGAGGGAAACTGTAACAAAATTAAGTTTAAAAAATCTAGGCTCTGGTTATGTTAGCTTAATTCAACCAAAAGTTACTGGTATCAGCAAATACAGCTATTAAATACTGAGTAAGTATCCCACCTCTTGCAAGCATTTTATTTTCTGTTCTCCTCCCTCCCAAAAGATTTCATTTACATCTAAATATGCTTACATACTTTCCAGGTGGGTATGCTGTATCATTCTACCAAACTTTCATTAACTAGAGACAACCTTCCCATTTTTGCCAACACCAAATATGAGGTGTCCAACAAACTAAATTTCTATACGATACTACATACTTGTGGGGTTGACACTAAGACAAAATCAGGTAAAGTAGTTTCTTACCTGTTGACCTAATACGCTTTCTCTGCATCTACTACACATTGGATGTGGATCTGTGGACACCAATGTTTAGAATCTCGAACGAGGGAACCAACTGAAACCCGGGCATTTCCTCTGTTTCTTGCAAGACCCCGAAGAAACCTTTGCTGGGGAGATAAAATGATCCATGACATCCCAATACTCAAACAATCCAACTGAAAACACAGAAAGAAAAGAAAAGTGGGCAAGGTAAACCAGCTTTAAAAGGACAGAGAGCAAAGCTGTCCTCTCTTAAACGTGGTAGCAGTAGGCATTGTGGGAGCTCCCACATAGCTCATGATCAAGCACAGATGCCCATACGTAGTTCCTTGTGTACACAATTATTTTATTAATTATACCGGTTTTCCAGCTTGTGCTAGAAAATTTATTCTAATCTTAAGACCGAAGGTTTGTTTTGTATATGAACAAATTTCAATCCTAAATATACCAAGGAAAAAAATTCTAAAATGTAAACCTCAATTTATGAATAGATGCATAAAGGCATTCATTAAATAACCTGTATTCATTACAAGTATTTATTAATTTTCATGTACTAAAAAATTTTCAAAAAAATAAATTAATATGATACATAATTTTCTCCTAGCTAATATTGACTTTCCCATTTAGACATACTATTCAATCACACAATCACAACCACTACTTTTTCTAAATTCCAGTTAAGTCACATTTGTAATAATCTTAGCCAAGGAAGAAAGTGTTCAGTTGATCCAAACTCAGAAGTTATTGGAAATTATTGGAAGACTACTAATTTTAAATGTTACACTACCGCACAGTAACATTACATTGCTCAATTATTGAATAACAACATTCAATATCATTAACATAAATGAGCTCCAAGATTTATATGGAACAAATTTTCCATACCTATATAATAAATTTAAGTTGAAAATTTAGAGGTTCAATAATTGTTTGGTTATCATAAAATTGCAATAAATTATAAAAATAAAATAAAGTCTGTCAAAACTTTTCAATATAATTTACAATAAAATGTTTACTTAAAATTTCATAATAAACATGCTAAAAATAATGGTTTCTCCAGCTTGTGAAGACTGGGAGTTGACTATTTTTAACTCACTACATATTTCTAACTCACTACATATTTCTAAATCTCCTCACTATTCTCCATTGTGACAAACTGAAATATTTTGAATAGTACAGAAAATCTAACTCTGCCCTGAAAAATAGGTAGCAGTATTGCAAAATGTAAAGGGATGTGAAAAGTATTACACAGTATCATACTGAGGAATGTGATTACAAATTAGCAAAGTAATTTGTAACTTATTGAAACCTTTGGTATATTTATATATACATTACTGTACTGTCTATTGGGCTCAACCTTGACCACGGCATATGTATAGGGTTTGATGTTTACTTTCTTTGAGTTTAGATACCGAGGACTTGAACACAGCAACTTGTCGACCTATGGATGGAAAAATAAAAGAACTTCTTCACTAAAAGACACTCTCTATGACTGTCCACATATTACAATGTCATGAGTTTAAATAAATGTATCAGTTCAAATAAATGTAGTTTCTAATGTAATATGCTAACCCAGAGGTAATATGCTTATTAACTGTAGCCAAGCACTGTTACTAGAAAGATTTCAAGTCCCAGAACCATAGTTTTTTGGCCAAATATGACAATCAGCCTGTAGAAGGGTGGCAGCATTTAGATCAAGGCACATAAATGGAGAGCAATCTTATGAAATGGTGCCATTAATCTAAAAAATGGGGCTAGT
>NC_061090.1:15403798-15436298 GCF_015104395.2 Macrobrachium nipponense | reverse complement strand
TTGTGTTAAAAACTAGCCCCATTTTTTAGATTAATGGCACCTTTTCATAAGATTGCTCTCCATTTATGTGCCTTGATCTAAATGCTGCCACCCTTCTACAGGCTGATTGTCATATTTGGCCAAAAAACTATGGTTCTGGGACTTGAAATCTTTCTAGTAACAGTGCTTGGCTACAGTTAATAAGCATATTACCTCTGGGTTAGCATATTACATTAGAAACTACATTTATTTGAACTGATACATTTATTTAAACTCATGACATTGTAATATGTGGACAGTCATAGAGAGTGTCTTTTAGTGAAGAAGTTCTTTTATTTTTCCATCCATAGGTCGACAAGTTGCTGTGTTCAAGTCCTCGGTATCTAAACTCAAAGAAAGTAAACATCAAACCCTATACATATGCCGTGGTCAAGGTTGAGCCCAATAGACAGTACAGTAATGTATATATAAATATACCAAAGGTTATCAATAAGTTTACAAATTACTATGCTAATTTGTAATCACATTCCTCAGTATGATACTGTGTAATACTTTTCACATCCCTTTACATTTTGCAATACTGCTACCTATTTTTCAGGGCAGAGTTAGATTTTCTGTATTATTCAAAATATTTCAGTTTGTCACAATGGAGAAGTAGATGGAGGATTTAGAAATTTATTAAGTGAGTTTGAAATATGTAGTGAGTTAAAAGTAGTCAACTCCCAGTCTTCACAAGCTGGGAAAGAAAACCATTATTTTTAGCATGTTTATTATGAAATTTTAAGTAAACATTTTATTGTAAATTATATTGAAAGTTTTGACAGACTTTATTTTATTTTTATAATTTATTGCAATTTTATGATAACCAAACAATTATTGAACCTCTAAATTTTCAACTTAAATTTGTTATTTAGGTATGGAAAATTTGTTTCCATATAAATCTTGGAGCTCATTTATGTTAATGATATTGAATGTTGTTATTCAATAATTGAGCAATGTAATGTTACTGTGAGGTAGTGTAACATTTAAAATTAGTAGTCTTCCAATAATTTCCAATAACTTCTGTGTTTGGATCAACTGAACACTTTCTTCCTTGGCTAAGATTATTACAATGTGACTTAACTGGAATTTAGAAAAAGTAGAGGTTGTGATTGTGTGATTGAATAGTCTGTCTAAATGGGAAAGTCAATATGGACTAGGAGAAAATTTATGTATCATATTAATTTATTTTTTTGAAATTTTTCAGTACATGAAAATTAATAAATACTTGTAATGAATACAGGTTATTTAATGAATGTCTTTATGCATCTATTCATAAATTGAGTTTTACATTTTAGAATTTTTTTCCTTGGTATATTTAGGATTGAAATTTGTTTGTTCATATACAAAACAAACCTTCGGTCTTAACATTAGAATAAATTTTTCTAGCACAAGCTGGAAAAACCGGTATAATTAATAAAAAATTGTGTACACAAGGAACTATGTATGGGCATCTGTGCTTGATCATGAGCTATGTGGGAGCTCCCACAATGCCTTCTGCTACCACGTAAGAGAGGACAGCTTTGCTCTCTCTCCTTTTAAAGCTGGTTTACCTTGCCCACTTTTCTTTTTTTTCTTTCTGTGTTTTTCAGTTGGATTGTTTGAGTATTGGGATATCATGGGTCATTTTATCTCCCCCAGCAAAGGTTTCTTCGGGGGTCTGCAAAGAAACAGAGAAATAGCCCGGGTTTTTAGTTGGTTCCCTCGTTCGAGATTCTAAACATTGGTGTCCACAGATCCACATCCAATGTGTGGTAGATGCAGAGAAAGCGTATTAGGTCAACAGGTAAGAAACTACTTTACCTGATTTTGTCTTAGTGTCAACCCCACAAGTATGTAGTATCGTATAGAAATTTAGTTTGTTGGACACCTCATATTTGGTGTTGGCAAAAATGGGAAGGTTGTCTCTAGTTAAAGAAAGTTTGGTAGAATGATACGCATACCCACTGGAAAAGTATGTAAGCATATTTAGATTGTAAATGAAATCTTTTGGGAGTGAGGAGAACGGAAAATAAAATGCTTGCAAGAGGTGGGATACTTACTCAGTATTTAATAGTTGTTATTTGCTGATACCAGTAACTTTTGGTTGAATTAAGCTAACATAACCAGAGCCTAGATTTTTAAACTTAATTTTGTTACAGTTTCCCTCTGTAACTAAGACCAGAAATTATATATATATATATATATATATATATATATATATATATATATATATATATATATATATATATATATATGTGTGTGTGTGTGTGTGTTATATATATATATATATATATATATATATATATATATATAATATATATATATATATATATATATATATATATATACAGGCGGTCCCGGGTTATGACGGGGGTTCCGTTCTTAAGACGCGTCGTAACCCGAAAATCGTCAGTAAGCCGGAACGACTGTTCTTGAAAAAACATGTCCACAGGGAAAACTTTCACTACTAATTTGCAATTTTTTTCTTAGGGCCGTATCTCTAAAATTATCACTAATTTACTTTTTTCATGTGCAACACTGTGTTTTCACAAATTACTGTATATTTTCATTAAAATACAAGAGAGAGAGAGAGAGAGAGAGAGAGAGAGAGAGAGAGAGAGAGAGAAATAACTCCTTACGGTTTCAATAGATTGAAATGAATGTCTGTAGGCAACTTTTTCCCCCTCCCATAAATACATATATTTCTCCAGAGAAGAGAGAAAGAGAGGACTGTGCAATTATGTTTGTCTGTCTATCAATTCTTTTGCTGAGAGCGAGAGAGATAAAAGGAAGAAATAGAAACACCAAATGTATGACAAGTATCTTGTGGAGAGAGAGAGAGAGAGAGAGAGTTGTCCTTACAGTAGTATTTAAAAGAGAGAAATGGGATGATTATTGTATTTAAAATACTCAGATATGAATTTTGTACTTATAGTATTATTATTGGAAAATATTAATGATAAACTTATTACATACACGTCCATGAAAATGATCTCATCTCAGTAAGAGAGAGAGAGAGAGAGAGAGAGAGAGAGAGAGAGAGAGAGAGAGAGAGAGAGAATTACATAAAACCATTAAATTCGTTGACCATTGTATGGCATTGTTAAGCTTGAGTGTCACTCGAGTTGAGGTGGGGAAATTGATACAGAAAAAGACAAAGGGAAGAATTTTCTTTTGAAATTAGTTATCGTATTATTACACTTCTATTATTATTATCATTATTTTTTATTTGAAAATATAATAAACACGTGCATCTACCATAAAAAATTCTCTCATCTCAGTAGAAAGAGGAATTATCCTACAAGTGAAATGAAAGGTTCATTTTCATCTCTTTAAAATACGACCATTATGAATTTTGTAATTAAAGTTTTATTATTATTATTATTATTAAATAACTGAAATTATCAATAAACATTTTACATACTAGTACCATAAAAATTCTTTCATCTCGGTAAAAAGAGAGAGAGAGAGAGAGAGAGAGTGTTATCTCTCTCTGTTCTCTCACAAAAATACTTATAACGCTTCCAGCGAAAGAGAGGGAGGGAGTTAACACTATGACCCATTATTTATCTTGTGTGGCAAAAGAGAGAGAGAGAGAGAGAGAGAGAGAGAGAGAGAGAGTGAGTTAACCTTAATTAAAAGTGACATGGATAGATTAGTACGTATTGTATTTCTTTAAAATACTATCACATATGAATTTTGTAATTACAGTTATTATTATTATTATTATTTGAAAGTATTAAAAACAAATAGTACAAGTACATAAAAAAATCTTGAGTCTCAGTAAATGAGAGAGAGAGAGAGAGAGATAGAGGGGGGAAAATGTCAGGACCACATGATTGCAACACTGCAGCTCTTCCCAAATTTTTTTTTTCCCCTCCTGGCTGTCACACCCCAAATTTTCCCCCTCCTGGCTGTCACAGAACTTGATATATCTGACAGTTTTAGTACCTGAATCTCGAGAAAAAGGTTACTGGAAGTTACTTGTTGTAACTTGTAAGACTGGGATTTCCTTCATTCTTCCATAATTTTTAAATATAAGCTAAAATCTTACTAATTCACTATGGTATTTTCTTTAATGAATTGATATTATTGCTGATAAAATTAATATTAATATTTGAAAATAGTAAATCATTTATTTATCATACTAAAAAACATACATCTTTGTAGTATAGAGAGAGAGAGGAGAGAGAGAGAGAGAGAGAGAGAGTGAGAGAGAGAGAGAGAGAATTATAGTGATTATTTTCATTGGAAAATACAAAGAGAGAGAGAGAGAGAGAGAGAAACTGTGCTAAACTATAAAGGATTCTTATCTTATCATAGTATGTGTTTTTTAAAAGCATCGTAAACTCGGAGCGTCGGAAGCGTCAGCGTCTAACCTCGGACAAGCGTTCAAAAATAAGGGGCCCGGGCGGATTTTTCAATGAATATTTAAGAAAAAGCGTCGTAACCTCGGAACATCGTAAGCCGGACCCGTCGTAACCCGGGGACCGCCTGTATATATTTATTATAGATTTTTTTTTTTTTTTTTTTTTCTTAACAATGAAGAGTTGAGCATTCTCTATTGTGATGGCTACTGTATGACTCCTCTGATAACTGAAAAGCTGTACTAGATGTAATAAGATCATGTCACCTTTATCATTAGACAGTTGTGAAGATTTCATGCGTATTTTGCATGAATCTCTTGCATTCAGATATGAGTGTTCCAACCCGTCAAAAATGCATATATGGGTGGGAGAAAATCAGAAGGGATTGAGT
Source organism: Macrobrachium nipponense (assembly GCF_015104395.2). Classification (NCBI taxonomy): domain Eukaryota; kingdom Metazoa; phylum Arthropoda; class Malacostraca; order Decapoda; family Palaemonidae; genus Macrobrachium; species Macrobrachium nipponense. The sequence continues at coordinate 15,431,540 of NC_061090.1, read as the reverse complement.
GAACGTGTCTTTGAGCTAATTGTAGTACTTAAAGCTCCAAAGGCCCTTTTGTTTTGCCTTTGAAGACAAAGAGATTGAGGTCCTTAGTAGAATATGGATAGTCCCATGTTTTTAAGAGGATTAAAATTACCCACATACATACAGTGTTGATGAATAGAAGTAGTGTCTTAAATGGAGAAAGATAGCCCAGCAGAGTCTGCAATCCATAGATTAACAAACTTTTCAAGAAGAGGTTAGTAATACGTATCTTGAAAACTTATTATTCTGCTATATGGAATAGTAAACAGAGTTGACCTAACTGTTGGTAAGTTTAATCGCAATATCCTTGTGTTTTTTTGTGTTTACAGTTGTTCAGTATGTTGGAGGCTCAAACGATTAGTGCATACATATCTGAATTATCATGGACTTCAGGTTCCTGAGTTATGTAGTGTTCATTCAGTTCATCTACCAATCTTTTACAGTACAAATTCTTGTTTTAGTTGAGAAGCAAACTGGTAGTGTGATTTTCTCCAAAGGAGTGGGTGAGGTTCCATCTGTTCCCTTCTTGCGTCGCTCCTTCCTTCTTAGTCTTAGGTTTTGTAGTATTCTTTGGGTTGTCCCTCAGGATTTCCTGTGATCAGTCCTTTCTGTAGAAGAGTTGCAATTGGGAGGGCTGTTAGCTAATAACAAAATTCATGATCAACTGTCAGGAAGGGTTCCAAGGAAAAGTGTAGGTTATTGTCTCCTACTCCTTTTGTATTCTTCCCTTTCTCGGTCACAAGTGTGCTTGTGTCTGTGCCTAAGTTGCCTCTCAACCTCCTACAGATGTCCCTTTAACCCAAATTTCCCTGTTTACTGGCTGATAAAGGAAAAAATAATGATGTCACCACCTTTGTACTAAAACCTAAAGGGGATTGTTGATGCATACCTAATCAATTTCATCTGGTTGTTTTTGTTTCTGGAACAACCAAACCATGAATCTGTTGTTACAGTTTTGGGTGGTTACACTAGTCCCTGCTTTGACCTGTATCTTTGGCTGCTGTCCTTCCAGAACACAATGAGGGTTTGAACGAGTGACACCAAAGTTTAAGTAGGAATGGTTTACCTTCCTCCTGTCTTTGAGGTCTTCTTGGCCCTTTCTATAACACCCTTCTCTTTGATCTAAAGAGTCTCTCGTCTTGATGATCACTAAGAAGTCCTGTGTTCGAGGGGAGCGTTAACAATTAGAAGGCATCAAGGTATGAGTAGGAAATATGGTTTCTGTTTTCTTTTGTCTTTTAGCTCTTCCTCCAAACCGAAAAAACCCATTCACACACTTAATTGTGCTATTAGTTGCATCTCTCTTCCATTGTATACCTCAGATATCACAGGAATGAGTGGGTCTGCTTTAGAGACCATGCCTCTGGATTCTTTAGAAAACTTTTTGGTCATGGTATCGGTGATAATAGTGATTACCATTCTATGATAAACCTCAGTAACTTTCTTATGCAATGTGCACGCCCTTGCTTGTACCTTAAAATAAATGTATGTGCGCTACTTATCCATGTGCTTTTTGTGCTCTATTTGTGCTTGTAGACATGTGCTACCTGTCCCTGTATGTTGTGCATACTCATTCAGTGCCCATGCTCCTGCTTTTGTGACACTGTTTTGCTCAAGTGCTGTATATGCATATACCTTGTGTGTGTGCTTCTGCGGTACTTGTGCCATGCCCATTCTCATGTGCATGCACTACTTGTGACCATATGCTTTACATGCTTGGACAACATCTGTACTTTTAGTTAGTCACTGCCTATATACAGGTAGCACCTGCACCCATACACTGCATGTTCGTTTAGTGTCTGTGCTTGTTGGTTGCATGCTGCTTTTACCTGGACATGTGTTCATGCACATTCAATACCTGCACTTGCACACTATGCATATACTTGTGGAGTCTGTGTTCTTGCCCTGCAGGTGCCCTACACTTACATGTGCTTGTGCTAATTGGTTTGATCTGCATGCGTTGATAAGCATTACCTGTGTTTACAGTGTGCCCCTCTATCACAGAGTACTGGACCAGTTTTCCAGCTTGGCCACTGCTGTGTGCATGCATGAATGTTTGTTTGTTTGTTTTGTTTGTATGGTGTTTTTACGTTGCATGGGGAACCAGTGGTTATTCAGCAACGGGACCAACGGCTTTACATGACTTCCGAACCACGTCAAGAGTGAACTTTTATCACCAGAAAAAACACATCTCTCACACCTCAATGGAATGTCCGAGAATCGAACTCGCGGCCTCCGAGGTGGCACGCCAACACCATACCAACCATGCCACTGAAGCCGTCTGCTCCAACATCATACTCTCTGGCTGCATGCACATCACAAGACCGAAGTAGTAGTATCTCCGATCACAAGTGCAGTCCAGGGGGTGTCAGCTTCCTCCTCTGGGAGGAGGATTTTTCACATTTGCAGATTGGTTGGGATATAAAGATAACTCACCTTTTTATTCCAAATGTGTAAGCTGGATAAAATGCTATCAGCTTTCTTAACCTCTTCATTACCGAAAGTTTGTTTGGAGGTAGGTGGTACTATGCGTACCACCTTTATGCACCGGGTGCATAAAGGTGGTACGCATAGTACCACCAAAACTCCTCTTTTCAGATAGGGACTTCCAATCATTCTGTAATTTCGGTTTGAAGAGTTTGGGAGCAAAATAAACAGTATGACACGATGCCAGACGTATGATGAACCCAAAAAAAAATATTATTACTGCTTATAGTAGTGTGTAGGTGACAGATGAACTTCGTCTCAACAAAAAATCACAAAACCAGACAAGCGTAAACTTGTAATAACTTCTACCTAAGTATAAAACCAGTTGTAATCATCATTTACTGTATTTATTTATTTATTCACTTATTTACATTTTACAAATAAAAGATATGAACACCAGATAAATGAAGGTAAAAATAAAGCCTTATAGTAACTTTATATATAAAAACCAAACCAGAGAAAAAGTGAAAAAGCGATTTTTTCTGAGGACAAGAAACTTGAAAAATTAGTTTAGATACCCCTGATGCCCCTAAAGTTGTTTTCTGTGATGAAACTAATCTTAGAAAACGTAGAAAATGACATCGACCAATTTTTGAAAGATATACTATAAAATTTGCGATCTCCATATTTATTGGCGGGGCTTTCGCTTTAGTTTTTGCTCTTTTTTTTGTTATTACGTGCTTATTTACTGTTCTATTTTGATAATACTTTATGTGCATGTTCCCAGGTGCGATATACCAACATTCTGTAAGACCGAATTTCTATTCAAGACTGTAGTTTTCTCACCGACCACCAGTGTCCCTTGTACAAGGGACACTTGAGTTTCACATTTTTTTTCATAAAATCATTTATTTTCCTGTAGGATGATAAAACTAACAGAGAATATGCGTTATTATAGTGCTAATAATACCTGATAATTTCCATTAGCCTGTCTTGATTAGTGTATTTTTGGCAAATATTTTTATGATCGGCACCCCTCCAAGCTGGAGTCACTACCGAGAGACCCCCCTCATTTGGGACCACCTTGACGTGGTGAGGGGGCTCTCGAACCTCAGAAATCTCTTCCCAGGTTCGAACCCAAGAGTCCCATATGACATTATATATTTTCGAGTAAACTTATGTGGACCTTTCCATTTTTTTGCCAAAAATTTTTGAAAGCCAATAAATGAGAAAACATATCATGGCTTAACGTGGAGTTAAATCCGAAGCTAAATAGTGAGAACTGTGGTAGATCCATCATCTACCCTCACAATGTTCGGACCTGTTTTTCAGGCGGAACTATTCTGTGGAGCTGGACCACGATTCCAGGGGGGGCCTGGTTCTAGGAATAGAACTCTCGGCATTCTATCCAGTTTGCCCATAATGTGATTAGGATGGGGATAATTGTATTAACATATACTCTTAGTCCTAGCAAGCGGGTTCTGCTTACACTTGGGCCATACTAATCATGTTATGCCATCCCCTTTTGGGGTAGGGTAGGGATGCGGACATTGGGAGTCCTTTCTCACTTGTGCCTTTGGCAGAAAATTTAACTTCGCGAAGGGCCAATGATATCTTTTCAAGAATTTTTTTTTTTGTGTGTGTGTGTGTGTGTGTAAAAACTCAAAATTTATGAACTGTGAAATAAATGATTTGAGTACCCCTGGGCCCCATGATGGAAAAACTACGGCACAGTTGATGACCATTGGCACGTCACTCCCGAATTTCCTAGGTACTGCCACAAGTAGTGAAAGAAGTACTATAAAGATACAAAGGAACACCCTGTTCCAAGTAAAGCAGCAGAGCCAGAAAACCAAATAGAGTGCATAAATACAAAAGAAACAAACAAAAATAAATTGGTAAACTCCAATATCGTAACAATGGAACCATATATGATGAACAATAATTCTGAATTAGAGACAAATAATCCTCTCAGCAATACAGAAAAATATAAAAATCATAATAGACAAGCAACATACATAAAACAACGGACCAAAAAGAAACAAAAATTACCGACTTAATCCCACATTGGTACATTTTGATGACCTCTTTGGACCAGATAATTGGTCAAGATTTCTAGTCCTCAAAGCTGACAACAAAATCTCAGCAGCGATGCTAGAAAACAAATTACTTAACATATCCAACACAAGACATGGAATGCAGACACATCAAGGACAATGAATGGCTTATCCAAGTAACCAATAAAAAAGCAGTCCACTGCCTTTTTAAGTATAACAGAAATAAATAATATAAAGGTAATAATTACAAGCCATGAAACATTGAATTATGTACAGGGTACAGTCATCCTACCCAATAGCGAGCAGGAGCTTCCTTCAAAACAACTATTGCTAGACTCCCTAAAATTGAGATATAACAATATCCACGATTTAGAAATATACTCTATTTCAAGTAGGAAAGATAAAAGTAAAAATATCAACATTGCCAAAATAAAATTTACAGGCCAAGACTTACCATTTAAAATAAAAATTCTTGGACAAAATAGAGAAGTTCGTCCTTTTGTTCCTAAACCATTACAATGTACACAGTGCTCAAGGTATGGACACACATACAAAAGATGCCGTAATAAAGCTATAGTGCAGTCTGTGCATCAGATGACCATACCACTAATTGGAACCTGTAAACAATCAAAATGTATTAATTGTGGACTAGCCCATCACGCAAAATCTAAGGAGTGTTCATTTTACCAATATAACACAGAACTTCAGTTGTTAATAAATAGGACAGGAATGTCAGTCATGGAAGCCAGACTTGAGCTAAAAGTAAGAGGCGTTAACAATCCATCCGAAACCCCCACCTTTTCAAATGTGACTAAAAATCAAGACATCAAACAGCACAATGACAAACAAGATAGTATAAACATGAACTGGATTTCATACCAATAATACTGAAACCCAAAATAAAAGTGATATTACAACAACCAATACCACCACCAACATAGATGATTCAGTTATCCATGGAAAAGAACTTCCAATAGAAGAAGAATTAACAAATAATGATGATAATCGAACTGGCAAAAAGAAAGAATTCTAGAAAGAACCCACCTAAGGAAAAAAAGTAAATATTGAAAATTACAATCAATCCAGAGAGACTCCAACTACACCAGGAGAACATTTTAAAAAAGATATTAAATAACCTCATCACAAGTGGAAATACACAATTACCCTCAATCTCAATCAAACAGCCAACATCTGGACAGTAAAGATCACTCTTTACAATTTTCCATCAAATAATACTAATGAAAATCATACCATTAAACCAAACCAAAATATAACTATCACCCCCAACCATCCAACAAGACCGAAATATCCCATTAACAACAACAAAACAAATAACCCCTCAAACCAACAGTCCTTATCACTACAGAAAAGGAACAATAGAATTACAAAACCAGACATTTCTAAAGCTAGACCAAAAACTTCTGAACCAATAATTAACATTACCAAACATGCTTCATCTGTGGTTGTAATGAATGCTTTGTAAGTAACATATAACCAACTAACTACCAAGACAGAGGACACAGTACGAAATTGTATTGACAATTTTACGAAATTAAGGAGGTGCCCTTTAACACACCAACATGAGAACGAATTATGTTCTGAATCCTTAAAATACAAAAAGGAAATTATAAAATCAAAAATAAAAATAGACTTATTAATATTCAACTATGAAAAACAAACAACTGCAGAATCTAATAACCAACATACAAATACAACGATTAAAAAACCACAAACAAATAAATTCAAATGCATATAAACTACGAGATAAAGTAAAATCAGCAATCAATTTACAGAATTTAACACCAATTCCTCCCAATAATGGAATATAAAATCATTCAATGGAATATAAATGGTCTCTTAACCGACTACGTCTGGGTGAATTACAAAGAATCATACGAGACCACAACCCAATGTGCATATGTCTACAACATATAGGAAGTAACCCTACAAATATCCAACACTATAAAATTGCCTGTTATTCACCAATGGACGGTGGAAAATTAGGCACAGCCATATACGTTCATAATAGCATTACATATGAACCTGTTGACATACCATCTATGCCATATCAAATAACATCAATTAAACTGTATATGCCTGATAAAAGTAAAATTACTATTTGTAATTATATAACCAACCAAATTTCAATGCAAATTTCAGTGATTTTTCTGAACTTATTAGCAAAAGTATACAGGAACCACTACTTATAGTAGGAGATTTTAATGCACATAATCCATTATGGGATATTAATAACCCCACTGACACATCCGGAATCAACATAGAGAATACTATAATGAAACACAATCTGTATTGTCTCAATGAAAGCGAAGTTCCAACATATTTTTCAAATACACACCTAACCTTTTCTTCAATTGACATTTCATTATGTTCAAATGATGTAGCAGAGAAATTTGAATGGAACGTCCTAGACGATTCATACACAAGTGACCATTTCCCAATCATTCTGAACTACTTAAGTAATGTCAAAATATTGCCACCTACAAGATATAATATCCAAAAAGCTAACTGGGATAAATATTTCCTATACACACGAAACATACCACCATTCCCACATAATGAAGATCACAATACTACATGTGAATCCTTCTCAAACTTCATAATAAATGCTGCAGATAAAAGTTATTCCAAAAACCAAAAACACATTCCACAAAATCCCCTGTCCCATGGTGGAATCCAACATTAACAAACATTAAGTAAAATAAAACATATATTGAGTCGCAATCTAAACAGACTAAAACTCGCCTTTAAATCACTCAACAAAATGCCCTATAGTATAAACATATTAAACAAAATAGTTATAACAAACTAACAATTAACCACATTAAACAACTATATAACAAATATACAGCCAAAATATTTAGAAAAACGGTAATAGCTGAAAAAATCGCATCATGGAAGGAATATGTCTCAAACATATCTTCAAACACATCCACAAGGGATGTCTGGCAAAAGATAAGGAAAATCAATGGAAAACATATAAGACCTCCAAGAAGTGCAATACATTTAAATGGAAAAATATACCATGACCTTATGAAATATCAAACATAATTGGGAAACATTTTGAAAAAACACAGTGCTTACTCCAGCCTAGATACAACATTTCAAAAAGTATCAGAAAACAAAAAGAAAAATATAATACTCAATTTTGAAACTCTTGAAGACCTGGAAATATAACTATATTTTTAACATGGATGAACTAGATAATGCCATCAACTCTTGTCATCCCTCTGCACCAGGATATGATAAAATATCATTTGAAAATGATAGAGAAAATTAGCTCCTATAGTATATCATATTTATTAAAATTTACAATAGTATCTGGCTAAAACGTGTCTTTCCTGATAAATGGAAACATGCCATAATTATTCCAATAAACAAACCAGGAAAGGATGCAAGTAATCCATCCAATTATAGACCGATATCTCTAACAAGTTGCCTATGCAAAATCTTAGAAAAATGGTTAATGCACGATTAACGTATGTAATAACCAAAAGAATCCATTTTAACACCAACACAATCTGGTTCAATAGCTGGCAGATCAACCCTAGATCCCTTAACACATTTAGAAGGTCATATCAAAAAAGGCTTTGAACAAAAGAAATTCAACAGTAGCTATATTTTTTTTTGATATAGGAAAAAGCATACAATACAACATGGAAACATAACATCATGCAAAAACTCCACTCCAGGGAGGGGACTAAGAGGCCACTTACCAATATTTATTAAGAACTTCTTAACAAACAGAACTTTTCAAGTAAGAGTAGAAATTCCTACTCAGTAACTATAAACTGGAGAAGGAATCCCTCAAGGTAGTGTCTTGAGCTGTACATTGTTTGCTTTAGCAATCAATGACATTACTATAAATTTACCAAGTGGTGTAAAAAACAGTTTATATGTGATGACTTTGTCATTACTATACGAGTAGTAATCTGAGACAGCTCAGAGAGTTCTCAGTACTGCCATTTCAATATATGTAGTTGGGCAAATTCAGTTGGATTTATTTCTTTCAACTGATAAAACAAAAGCAATCGTCTTCTACAAAGACAAAAGGTGGATGAAGAACCAAACAATCAAACTGCATCTTTATAGCACTGAAATACAATTTTGTACAAAAATCAAGTATCTAGGAGTAATATTTGATCAACATTTAAATTGGAAAGAGCACATCAAATACATTAAAGCCAAGGGCATCAAAGCCGTTGCCATATTAAAAAAGTTATCACACACTAATTGGGGAGCAAAGCGAGACATTTTATTAATGATATATAAGGCAACAGTCTTATCCATAATAGATTACTGCTGTCCAATATATCATTCCGCCTCAGAATCTGCATTAAAATCTCTCGATGCAGTGCACCATGAAGGCGTGCGATTGTGCACAGGAGCTTTCCGATCGTCCCCAACAAACTCACTTTTGGTGGAGGCAGGTGTTTTGCCCTTAAAACATCACCGTAATTAATAACAATACAAAGAGGTCTTTCAATGCAAGCAGGATCGTCTCCTGCAACTTACTGCTTCCAAAACTGTAATCAAGTAACAGCAGTTAATAGTACTAGCTCTTTCCCAAAAAGAGCTAGATACATAATGAACATACTAATATGAATCCAATTTTTCACCCACCAATGGAATTGCCACCACCATGGATTTTAAATAGAGTAAAGATATGTACCTCCCTGTCTTACCTACTCAAAAACAAATGACAAGTACGGAAATGTACCGCCAACATGCTTTGGAGCACATTAGAAGAAAAGGCGACAAATTTATGATATATACAGACGGCTCCAAAAAATAATGTTGGAGTAGGAGCATCTGGCATATTCGAAAAACAATATGTTAAGTAAAAAAAGCCTACCTTCAATATCATCAGTATTTACTGCTGAAGTCACAGCCATACAGATGGCTCTAGATGATATCTGAGGCAAAAGCAAGTGTCTCTGTTATTTTCAGTGACTCACGTAGCGCTATAGATGCAATAAAGACAGTATAAACCAGGAAACCAAATAGTACAGGAAATTCAAATAAAAATTCATCAACTCCTCCAATCAGGAATATCAATGGAAATATGTTGGATCCCAGCACACGTGGGAATAAAAGGAAATGAATATGCAGACTCTGCTGCCAAATTAGCCTGCACTATCCTCCAACAATTTCATATGCCCAGTGTCAGACTGGGTAAAATCAGTTAAAACATTAATTTATTTACCAGGATTGGAAAGAAGAATGGGCCTCGGTGCCAACAACAAATAAACTTAAAAATATAAAAACTGAAGTCTATGCATGGAGGACATCCTCACAGGAGGAAAGAGCAAAAGAGGTGATCCTAGCAAGGCTACGTATAGGACACACAAGATTCTCACATGGTCACTTGATGTCAACACCACATGCTGACCCAGTGAAATGTAACAGATGTCAAACACCCATGACAGTACAGCATTTGCTTGTTGAGTGCCCAAATTGGACCCAGCAAAGATCTATTTATCTGCGGAGTTCAGAAATGAAAAATATTCTTGGCGGAAAGCAGGGATTTTTCAATTAATAAAATCATAAATTTTTTAAATAAGACGGGTTTCTCAAATAAAGTCTAATTTTTTTTTTTTTTTTTTTTTTTTCTCAGGATTGATCCCTGAGAACCAGCCCGAGAAGAGTCTACTTGAGACTCAGAGGTCTGGAAAAACTAACACCTATTAATAATAATAATAACCGAGAGATTCAGTTCGGCAGCGAACGCAATGTTTACATTCTGCTCACCCACCCGGTAAAGAAGGGGTTATGGTTCTCATTTTTATGCTCTGTTCAAGAACAGTCATATATTCCATGTATTGAAGCATCGGTCAGTTTTCTGATCAGCTATGAGTATGCAAGCAGTAGGTCTCTTTATTTTAGAATATGCTTGCATTTTGAATGGTTTTATTTCAGAGTAAAGCCATCTCAGACATGTTCCTGCTTGAGTATTTGTGTATGTTCTTGTATATTGATTGACAATTCTTATACCATTGGAATATTGATCTTGACATTTTGTATACAGTGTACCTGCCCCATTCACGATTCTGGACTCACATCCTCACCTATTCACAGAAGTTTTCATAGAGAAATATTCAATAATTGCTGTATTTTCATATTTTCATGACTAAATACATTTTTCATGATAAAACTATTAAAATAATCAGGTATAAGCATTTTTAAGAGGTGTTTTTTGTGTTTGATCTATCAAAATAGGCAGTTATAAGCATTATTAAAGGGCTGTCAAGAAGCATTTGTGGATTTTAGCTATTTGCTAGAGGTTGTGGTATGCATCCCCTGCAAATCCCAGTAGTTGACTGTGCATTGTATCAACCGGTTTGAGTAATATCTTCCCGATACTTGTTAAGTGCTGCTTACATTAACCCTTTAACGCAGATTGGACGCATTAAGCGTCGATATAAATGTCTGTTGGGTGCTGATTGGACGTATTAAACGTGATATAAATTGTCTGTTGGGTGCTGATTGGACGTATGGTACGTTGATATAAAAAAGTTTTTTTTTTTAAATTTGCGGAAAAATAGTTATAGGCCTACTAGGCAAAAACTTTTGAATCACGCCCCTTGGGGGATGCTGGGAGCTCACGGATCAAGGCGTTGTTTTGTTTACAATCGTTACCCAGGCGCGCAAGTGCGAATTTCTTTCTTCTCGCACTAAAAAGTATCAGCGACACATCTCAGAAATTATTTTGTCACTTTGACATAATTTTTGCACCATTTTATATTAGCCGTTACATGGAATATTATATATGAAAATGTGCGCAATTTCATGTAGAATACAACTACAAACAACTCATGGTTGTAGCTTCTACCAGTTTTGAAATATTTTCATATAAGTAACAATAAGTGCCAAAATTTCAACCTTTGGTCAACTTTGACTCTAGCGAAATGGTTGAAAAACGCAATTGTAAGCTAAAACTCTTATGTTCTAGTAATATTCAATCATTTACCTTCATTTTGCAACAAATTGGAAGTCTCTAGCACAATATTTTGATTTATGGTGAATTTATGAATAAAACTTTTTTTCTTACGTCCGCGTGGTAACTAACAAAAAAATCATAAATTTTTTCGTCCAATTGTCGTAATGTTAGCACCATTTTAAATTAGCCGTTACATAAAGTTTTATATATGGAAATGTGCGCAATTTCATGTAGAATACAATTAAAAACAACCCATGGTTGTAGCTTTTATCAGTTTTGAAATATTTTCATTTAAATAACAATAAGTGCCAAAATATCAACCTTCGGTCAACTTTGACTCGACCAAAATGGCAAAAAAACCCAATTGTAAGCTAAAACTCATACATTCTAGTAATATTCAATCATTTACCTTTATTTTGCAACAAATTTAAAGTCGTTAGGACAATATTTCGATTTATGGTGAATTTATAAAAAAAAAATTTCCTTACGTCCACGCTGTAACTCTTCCGAAAAAAATCAAAATTTTTTTGTTCAATTGTCGAAATGTTTGCATCATTTTAAATTACCCATTACATAAAGTTTTATATATGAAAATGTGTGCAATTTCATGTAGAATACAACAAAAACAACCCATGGTTATAGCTTTTATCATTTTTGAAATATTTTCATATAAATAATATGCGCCAAAATTTCAACCTTTGGTCAAATTTGACTTGACTGAAATGGTAAAAAAACGCAATTGTAAGCTAAAAATATTACATTCTAGTAATATTCAATCATTTACCTTTATTTGCAACAAATTGGAAGTCTAGCACAATATTTTGATTTATGGTGAATTTATGAAATAAAAACTTTTTCCTTACGTCCGCGCGGTAACTCTTCCGAAAAAAATCTTAAAATTTTTTGTCCCGAGTTGTCGTAATGTTTGCACCATTTTAAATTAGCCGTTACATAAAGTTTTATATATGAAAATGTGTGCAATTTCATGTAGAATACAACTCAACCACTATGGTTGTAGCTTTTATCAGTTTTGAAATATTTCATATAAATAACGATAAATAGAAAAAATTAGTACCTTTGGTCAACTTTAACTCGACCGAAATGGTTGAAAACTGCAATTGTAAGCTACAACACTTACAGTCCTAGTAATATTCAATCAAGTCTCTAGCACAATATTTGCGATTTATGGTGAATTTTTTAAAAACCGCTTTTTTTTACGTCGGCGCATTACAAATTCATGCATCATTTTGTGATAATATTTTCAGTGTTGCCTTGATCATTTTAGAATGTGTTATATACCAAAATGATTGCAATTTAGTGTACAATACAACGAAAAAAAATTTAACTCGTTAGCTTTATCCGTTTTGCTCATAGTGCGATATGTATTACAATTATATGAGAAATTTTTTTTGCGCTGTCATATATCCCAATATTTATATAGATAATGATAATTTTTTTCATTTTCTGATGGTTGCACACTAAACTTCAGGCAATGACAAAAAATGGAGCCAAAAATGAACTCTTTAATCTTAAAAACTAAGCGTGCTGTGAATTAAAAAAAAAAAAATTCCGCCTTGGCGCTCACTCGCATATGCCGCCGGCATTTGGGAGACTATTTTTAAAATACCGCTTCAGCGTTTAAGGGTTAATCTCTACATGATATTACATTGTATGCACAGCTATATTGTATTCATCACTGCTCTGGTGCTCTGGCCAGTGAAGACTACATCGTATGGAGGGTTTTTCATGGTTGAATTTCTAATCGGCAGATTCTTTCACAATATTTCTCCTTCACTCATTCTCAGTAGAACTATGTACCTATTGTAGCAATTCTTTTCTGGTTTTTGGTAGGGGTCAGGGGTTCTGTGGGCAACAATACCTTTCACTAATCTATTGTGATATCACACAGCCTTAACCAGTGTTGTGAGTGCCCGTGATGTGGTATTTTGTTTGTATGATGTTTTTACGTTGCATGGAACAGTGGTTATTCAATAACGGTACCAACGGCTTTACGTGACTTCCGAACAGTGTTGCCAAAGCGCGGAGAAACGACCAAAAGTGCGGAGAAGATTCGAGGGGGAGTCATTGAATGCAGAGCTGCGGACTGCACTCCTCATGTAATTGAAAGCTCCGGCGCATGAAACAAAATTTCTAAATGGTTAGCTGGCCTCCTTTCTCCTTTTTTAGGCACTTTTTCTCCCAGTCACATCAAACATTCGGAAGACTTTTGTCACAAATTCAGAGAAGCACATATACCACTTCACAACATAAAACTTTTAAGCCTTGACGTAGACTCCCTATTCACAAAAGTACCAGTACAGGACGTTCTTCAGTTTTTAAGGGAAAAATTATCCCCCTATTCAGATCATTTCCCTTTGGCACTTGACAAAATAATAAAGTTAGTTGAATTATGTGCATCTAATAACATATTTTCATTCGGGGAATCATTCTACAAGCAAAAATTCGGGTGCAGTATGGGTAGTCCTTTAAGTCCTATTTTAGCCAATCTGTACATGGAATACTTTGAAACTACAGTAATAAATGCAATAAAACCCAAAAACATGCTGTGGATGAGATACGTGGATGACATACTAATTTTCATTTTGGGATAATAAGTGGGGTAATTTTAATGAATTCCTCTCAAAAATTAAACGCATTAGTGCCCAGCATCAAATTTAAAGTTGAATGGGAAACAGACAACAAAATTCCTTTTCTTGATGTTTTAATAATCAGACACACGACAGAATACAAATTTACCATATACAGAAAACCAACGTTCTCACTTCATATATTCACTACTTTAGCTATCATGACAATACTATCAAGATAGGTCTAGCTAGCAACCTGTTCTTAAGAGCCTTACGAATTTGTTCCCCAGATTTCCTGGAAAAGAATTTGAACTAATTCGCAAGCAACTTTCATCTTTAAAGTATCCTGACCATATAAATTGAGAAAGCAATTCAAAAGCAAACGTAATTTTCTACCCAACCCCTAAATACAAGACTCAGAGACACACCCAACAATAAAATAAAAATTCCCCACCTGGAGACGATTAAGAGAGTAACTCACACCTTGGGAAATCCAACCCTTTTGCATTTACCTACCCAAATACCTTAGCCAAATCCCTGATTAACGTCCAACAAAAGACATCGCCCAAAGACTCTGGGGTATATGAGATCCCATGCCAGGACTGTGACCAATCTTACATCGGATTTACCAGGTAAATCACTTCCCCATGAGATTAATAAACACAAACGGTCAGTTAGGTATGGACAACAGAACTCGGCTATTTTCAACCATATAAATGAACATAACCATAGAATAAACTGGAATATGTCACGTGTAATTTATAGCAGCAACTGCCGGTACAAGAGTCAAATGATGGAATCGGCCTTAATAAAAGAGAAGCAGGTAATGAACATCTCAAAAGGGAATTGGACATCGGACATCGTCGACGCAGTGTTCATTCAACCAACGCTTAAGAAGATTAAAGGAAGATTATCAGCGGGGGTGACCTAAATTGGCTTACTTGTGGACGAATCTCTTGGTATAAATACCACCTTTTCTGTAAACTTTTCTCATTCATATACCTGAAGAGAGAGACAGCAGTCTCTGAAATATAGTACTTTTCTCTCTACATTTTGGTGTTTTTATGGGCTCCTTTTATTAGATGGAATTCTGTTGTTACAGAACACTTTTACCAGTCATTGTCAGCCCATTATGGAATTCAACCGCCCTTCCACGATTCTTCACTCACTTCCAGAAGTCAAGCCAGTTTTCCGCAAGTTTGAAAAAGAACTGAACAGACTACACCGCTGAAAAACCAAAAACACTTTTTGGAAGAATGCCTCAAAGAACAAGTACTTTCCAAAAATGTACGGATTCGGGAGATGGACTCTGCAATCAAACCCCTTCCCTCTATCACACAAGATTTTTTCTGGAGAAAGAATCACCAATACGAGAAACAACATCTTCGTGCTACGCAGAGTGATATATGGAACTCAATCTAATCTTCGCCTCCTCACTACGGACCACGTATACAGGTATATGATTTCATTCTGTTTCCGACCTTTGCTGCCTATAATAGCGTGACTCATTCCAACAGACTTTTACGCAAGTTAAATAACCTAATAGATAATAGCACATGGAATAATCTTGAACAACAAGACAAAGTTTTAAACTTATCCAACACCCCCCTTACTGTAAATCAAAATTTAGTTTTAAATTTAGGCTTATCCTTTGCCCTTATGCCAGACCGCAAAAACAACCTAGACTTCATAGTGGCTTTTGATAAATTCATATCTGACAAAAACTACAGCCGTGAAGAGATATGTTTAAAAGGAGTGTTACTAAATGCTTTAACTGACCTTCATAAGAAATATCCTGTTCCCCGACGATTCATGATAGCCATCCACTCGCTAAAAAAGTTAGATGTTATAATAAGTAGATCCGACAAAGACGGCAAAATTGTAATAATGGACAAAGACTTCTACCTCGACAAAATCAACCAGCTCCTTAGCGACACAAATACTTACGAAAAACTGACGAAAAAATCCCCTCCAGAACGTTCCCACAGAATTTTTTCGGAAAGTAAGATTAATTGGCCAAGACAAAAAGAGTATTGAACTATTAGAGAAATTTAAAGTAATTAATCCTAAATTACCCTACTTTTATGGTCTTCCCAAAACTCACAAAGACAATCTTCCATTCAGACCCATCGTTTCATGCGCCGGAGCTTTCAATTACAAAATTTCTAAATGGTTAGCTGGCCTCCTTTCTCCTTTTTTAGGCACTTTTTCTCCCAGTCACATCAAACATTCGGAAGACTTTTGTCACAAATTCAGAGAAGCACATATACCACTTCACAACATAAAACTTTTAAGCTTGACGTAGACTCCCTATTCACAAAAGTACCAGTACAGGACGTTCTTCAGTTTTTAAGGGAAAAATTATCCCCCTATTCAGATCATTTCCCTTTGGCACTTGACAAAATAATAAAGTTAGTTGAATTATGTGCATCTAATAACGTATTTTCATTCGGGGAATCATTCTACAAGCAAAAATTCGGGTGTAGTATGGGTAGTCCTTTAAGTCCTATTTTAGCCAATCTGTACATGGAATACTTTGAAACTACAGTAATAAATGCAATAAAACCCAAAAACATGCTGTGGATGAGATACGTGGATGACATACTAACATTTTGGGATAATAAGTGGGGTAATTTTAATGAATTCCTCTCAAAATTAAACGCATTAGTGCCCAGCATCAAATTTAAAGTTGAATGGGAAACAGACAACAAAATTCCTTTTCTTGATGTTTTAATAATCAGAGACACGACAGAATACAAATTTCCATATACAGAAAACCAACGTTCTCACTTTCATATATTCACTACTTTAGCTATCATGACAATACTATCAAGATAGGTCTAGCTAGCAACCTGTTCTTAAGAGCCTTACGAATTTGTTCCCCAGATTTCCTGGAAAAAGAATTTGAACTAATTCGCAAGCAACTTTCATCTTTAAAGTATCCTGACCATATAATTGAGAAAGCAATTCAAAAAGCAAACGTAATTTTCTACCCACCCCCTAAGACAAGACCAGAGACACACCCAACAATAAAATAAAAATTCCCCACCTGGAGACGATTAAGAGAGAAATAACTCACACCCCTTGGGAAATCCAACCCTTTTGCATTTACCTACCCAAATACCTTAGCCAAATCCCTGATTAACGTCCAACAAAAGACATCGCCCAAAGACTCTGGGGTATATGAGATCCCATGCCAGGACTGTGACCAATCTTACATCGGATTTACAGTAAATCACTTCCCCAGAGATTAATACAACACAAACGGTCAGTTAGGTATGGACAACAGAACTCGGCTATTTTCAACCATATAAATGAACATAACCATAGAATAAACTGGAATATGTCACGTGTAATTTATAGCAGCACTGCGGTACAAGAGTCAAATGATGGAATCGGCCTTAATAAAAGAGCAGCAGGTAATGAACATCTCAAAAGGGAATTGGACATCGGACATCGTCGACGCAGTGTTCATTCAACCAACGCTTAAGAAGATTAAAGGAAGATTATCAGCGGGGGTGACCTAAATTGGCTTACTTGTGGACGAATCTCTTGGTATAAATACCACCTTTTCTGTAAACTTTTCTCATTCATATACCTGAAGAGAGAGACAGCAGTCTCTGAAATATAGTACTTTTCTCTCTACATTTTTGGTGTTTTTTATGGGCTCCTTTTATTAGATGGAATTCTGTTGTTACAGAACACTTTTACCAGTCATATATATATATATATATATCAAATGTAATAAATCAGCTTCAAGGCTGACACTGTCTGCGTGTCTCGTTCGATTCTAAATTTGACTATCATTAAAGTTTCGTAATGTTTCAGAATATATGAAACAACTGAATTTCGGTAACTTGATCAAATATTTTCAAAAGGCAAATGTTTTATTTACATTCTTTTGACACTTGAAAGATCATATTTTCAAAAACATTCTCTTCTAAAAAAAATAAAAAAATAAAGGTCTCTTGACGGTGTGTTAGACCTACGGTCTTAATGGTTCTCACCACCACGCTCCCTCAGATGACGTACGTAGGTGCGCAGAAGAGGCTTAAAATTAGGGAGCTGTCTGGCTGACCTGTTAAATTTGGACCGTGGACTCTAAATTTGACTATCATTAAAGTTACGTAATGTTTCAGAAGATATGAAGCAACTGAATTTCGGAAAGGGGAAACTCTAACCCTAAAAAGGTTTAATTAGTAAACCCAACTCATATACTGGTAAAGATACGTTTAATATAATATAAGCAGGGTGACTATTTAGTCTAGTTAGTATAGTAAAATAACATTGCTTGGCAAATAACACTACAACTCCCGGTGCGGAGCTAGTTTCTCGGTGATGTGCGGACTTCGCGGCAACCCTGCTTCCGAACCACATCGAGAGTGAACTTCTATTACCATAAATGCACATCTCTCACCCCTCAGAGGAATGCGTGAGAATCGAACTCGCAGCCAACGAGGTGGTACACCAACACCATACCAAACATGCCACTGAGGTGCTCCCGTGATGTGGTGCTCAATATACCTGATGCTTTGCTGTCCGTGTTTTACGTGCGTTACCCTTTGCATAACCTGGTCTGGTTGGTAAGTCTCATAACTAGGTAGTTGATGAGTGGAGGCGGGTGAGGAGTCGAGGGACCCACCCATATATTTACGAAAGATGACGCCTTTCAAATGTGTATACTGATGGATGACTGCTTATTGGACATGATGGATGGCTAAAGAAACCTTACATCACTAAGATGACTGGATAAGATAGGTCCTTTTGCCAACAAAATGACTCAATTGAACTAGAACTTCAGGACTGCCTTGCAAGCCTCCCAAGTTGTGATTATTTTTTTAGGGATCAAAGTGGACTTTTTCTTCATACTGGGTACTTTGACCCACTTATCACAAATGAGTGCAAAATTGCAAATTGCTTTTTTTTTTCCTTCCAAATCCAGATATCTATATAGCAGGCATTGGATAGTATTTCTAATTCTCTGTGCACTCATTCAAACCTGGTTCATACTACAATGCAAGACAAGTTATTAGACAGTTCCTGACACCTAAATATATAAAAATTATTGATCATTTTTTCCTGATAGGTGCTTAGAGGATAGTTCTGACAGCCATCATTATGTCAAAGGTTCAGGAAAGGCATTAACTGGAACTTTGCTGTTGGACTTTTAAGTGAACCCTTCCTAAGCAACACATTGTATTCCCCAAGTTCCAGTGACGCTGTTGCTAGGTAACTAAGTGGTTCCTAGCCACGTAAAAATATCTGATCCTTCAGGCCAGCCCTAGGAGAGCTGTTAATCAGCTCAGTGGTCTGGTTAAACTAAGATATACTTAACTTCACCTTTCTTTTATGGTTCTGAACACTGGATGGTAAGCAACTACAGCCTTATGGTTAGCGTGCTCTGCCTCATCTTTCAACCAATCATGCAGGAACGGTTTTCATTGGTCTTGATTAAAGACTCAATCCTTACTTGCATTACAAGGCAGAACATCAAATAATCGTTTTTAATTATTTTTGCCACCTTCACATCCATATTCCTTGTTTTTTATTTCCTGGTAGCCATATCTAATGGCATTCCAGGCTTTTGTGCTGAGTTATCACAATTTCAAATTTTTGTTATGTACTTTCACATCTTGTACATCATTTACAGTGTTTCTTCAGTCTCATTATTTTTCTTACTGTAGTACAAATTACTGAGTCAGCAACATATATAAAAGGTTTAAGAATTAAAATAGTAAAATTTTGTAAATCATTTATATCACTTTCCATTCTGTACATAATTTACAAACTTTATACTGGAAATGTCTGTTTCAATTTCAGCACAATCTATTTATAAAATAAACTTAAATAATCTGCCTATGCAATAACACCATGGTTCCTTACACCAAGTTATTTACACTGCCAAATCTTTTTTCACTTTTGTCAAAATGAACTGGTCGCCCATATCACTATTGAAGCCCACTTCATATCTCTCACCATGGTGCCTGAAAAATAACAAAATTGTACAAAATTCTAGATAAATTTGCATTTTTCAAAACTATGAAAGTTGGGAAAATTAAGATTCATGAAATTAAAGTTACAAGGGAAAACTAAGAATCATGAAATTGTCTAATTTAACAAATATCGTTGGAATATTTCTTTTATTTAATTTTCCTCGTGTTAAACAAAAGGAACTTAATGCAGTAAGGGAAGGTTTTCAATCACTGACTAATCTGTTAGCTAGATTACATTCCGATCAGGCTTGGTAAAATTAATTTACGTTAGCAGATTTTACTTTTTTTTTGTATTAGTAAACTATAATTATTTCTCACCTTTTACATCTTTTTCCTATATTTTTTTTCAGTTTGATTTTGACCTTTTAGAAATAACATTGAAGTAAATAAATTTAAATCATTTTATATTTTATATTCTGCCTATTCTACTGGTTTGCTATTAGTATTTAAATATATGCATTATCTGTATACAAATACAATAACCTAGCCAGGTCTCAAATTCAGCCAAAATAATTCTTACAAATTACAAATTGTAACTTGCCTGACAAAAAAAAAAAAAAAAAAAAAAAAAAAAAAAAAAAAAAAAACAAAAAAAAAAAAAAAAAAAAAAAAAAAAAAAAAAAAAAAAAAAAGATGATATACAGTAAGCCCATATTTGCAGGGGATGTGTCCTGACCCCCCAGCGATTTACTAAAATCCACGAATGCTATGAACCCCTCTAAAAATGATATTGTTAAGATACAATAAAGTTTTGTACATACTTACCTGGCAGATATATACTTAGCTATAGACTCCGTCGTCCCCGACAGAAATTCGAATTTCGCGGCACACGCTGCAGGTAGGTCAGGTGATCTACCGCCCCTGCCGCTGGGTGGCAGGAATAGGAACGATTACCGTTCTGGAAAACCAGATTTTCTCTTCCACCTGTCTCCTGAGGGAGGTTGGGTGGGCCATCAATCGTATATATCTGCCAGGTAAGTATGTACAAAACTTTATTGTATACTAACAATATCATTTTTGTACATGGAACTTACCCAGCAGATATATACTTAGCTGATTGACACCCTTGGTGGTGGGAAAGAGACAACTATTTACTGAATAGACAGGTAAACAACATACGTTGTAGGTAATAAATAAATAAAACCTTGGTTCCTACTTGATCAGGCGGAAGCCTCCATGGCTAATGCCTATGGAATCTGCTTCGCCTCAAGAGCCTCAGCGAGGATGTGACCTATGGCTAAGAGTTCTTGTGGGTCTGTCGATGGGGTCTTATCCATTTACTCGACAGAGCCTCTTACATGACAATATGCCTATGCCTAGTGGCATAATTAAGGAGCACAACACCGATCCCGATCACCTGATCCTAACACGAGGGTTAGTGCTTAAGTTGAAAAGAGTTATCTACAAACTCCTTTCAAACAACCCAAAGAAAAAACACGACGTTAAATAAAATTTAACTCACTAGTTAAGGATCAGTATCTGCTCCCTATCCCAGCAATGTATCCGCAGACACGTATCAACCAAGAGAGAAGGATCCCTCGAAGGTTATCTTGACATCCTTCGGATAATGGGAAGTCAACACAGAGTTGCATCTCCCGTATGGTACAGCTAATATGTCCTTATGACATATTGTTAGGGAAAGAACAAGAATTCGGAAAAGCTCGCACTTATTCATGCGCTTTTAATTCTCAGCTGTTTGAAGGAATCATCAATGCACTTATCAAGTGCTTAGGAGATCACAATGTCTCAAAGAAGGCCAGGGCATTCTTTGATATAGATCTCTTCTGGGTGAAGCCTGGAGCCTGGCTAGCGCTTGGCAGGCGCCTAGCGCCTGTCTAGCGCCTCGCGCCTGGCTGGAGCCTTGCGCCTGAATGGCGCCTAGAGCCTGGCTGGAGCCTCGCGCCTAGATGGCGCCTTGCGCCTGGCTGGCGCCTTGCGCCTGGCTGGCGCCTTGCGCCTGGCTGGTGCTGATTGGCTCCTCCTTCCTGGCTAGCGCCTCGCGCCTGGCTGGAGCCTTGCGTCTGGCTGGTGCCTTGCGCCTGGAAGGCACCTGGAGCCTGGCAGAAGACTTCATGATTACTGTCTATGAGTCTGCATGCCTCAAGAGTTTCAGCGAGGTAGGGACCTTATGACTGACAAACCCTTCTGGATCATGTCAATGGGGGCTAGCCCGCTTACACGACAGAGCCTTCTCGGATCGTGCCAATGGGGGCTGACCCACTTACATGGCAGAGCCTTACCTGTATCATATCAATGGGACTAGCCCTCTTACATGACAGAGCTTTAGGTTTCTCTTTACTGGAAGGAGCCTTGAGTCTGGATGGATCCTCAATCCTGACTGGAGCCTAGCCTTGAAGGAGCCTGGCACCTGGATGGCGCCTGGCTGGCTTCTAGAGCCTGGCTGGCTCCTAGAGCCTGGCTGGCTCCTAGAGCCTGGCTGGCTCCTAGAGCCTGGCTGGCTCCTAGAGCCTGGCTGGCTCCTAGAGCCTGGCTGGCTCCTAGAGCCCTGGCTGGCTCCTAGAGCCTGGCTGGCGCCTCGTGCCTGGCTTGGCTCCTCCACACTTGCTGGAGCTTCGAGCTGGAAGAGTCTCTAGGCTGTCTGACGATGTCCACATCGGTCACTCTTATATCTGTCCGATTTGTTCGCCTCTGGCGCATTTGCGCCAGGTTGGAGGCCCGTCCTTCTCAGTATCCGACCATGACAGAGTTCCTTGGAACTGTCCGCCTCTGGCGTTTTTCGCCTGGTATTGGCATTTGGCGCTTGGCTGGCGCTACATTGTCCGAGAGTCCCTGAACAACCACAGTTTATCAGGAGACTGGAGAAGGGTGGAAGAAATTCTTCCCCTTTGAGCTTTTGGCCCCTGGCAAGGGGAGGTGATTTTAGTCAGCTACACCCAGTAGACGACAGGATATCTAACAATACGAGAGAGAAGAGTCTTCCTCCGAGGAGGATCCTTCGTGAACACTTCTTTTGCTAACAAGATCTCTTCTTACATGTTGATGAGGTTCCTCGTTGCAGAATCTTCCCTCCTATCCTTGCCCGAAGGAAGGGAAGGAGTCTGGAAGTCGAAGGAGAGACTGAGCTGAAATTGGGCGGAACCCTGATTTCTAGCTCTTATTGTATCCTTCTGAATACCTTCTGGGAAGCATTTTGAGCCCTCATCGCACCCCGAAGACTCTGTAGGCAAACGTTTAAACCATCTCTTCTTCTGTA
Organism: Macrobrachium nipponense; assembly: GCF_015104395.2. Taxonomy (NCBI): domain Eukaryota; kingdom Metazoa; phylum Arthropoda; class Malacostraca; order Decapoda; family Palaemonidae; genus Macrobrachium; species Macrobrachium nipponense. The sequence goes on along the minus strand of NC_061090.1, from coordinate 15,408,285 downwards.
GATGAAAATGTAAGTACCCTGCCTGGGCAACTAAACTTCTATCTGAAAGCGTTGCGTCAGGAATAGAGGGATTTATTTCTTTTGCCAGACATACTATGCTGGCAAGAACCCATTGCCGAGTCTCCATTGAATCTGATGCGAGATTCCAATGCACAAAAAATTCACTTGTCTTCTTGGTCGTTTAGGCTAAGAGAAACAAAGAATTCCTTCATAAACTTCCTCAAAGAAGTTTGATGAGGAGCAGTTCCATTTTGTCGGAACACGGAATCTGTGGCCACAAAAAAAAATCCCATTCGAAGTACATGATATCCTACTCTTGTCGTATTGCGGTATCGTATAAGATCCCGAAGATCTTAATCCTCTGTTATCTCTAATTCCCTTTGTAGAGACAGAGTATGGCCTTTACTGCGTTCTTTGATAGCAGATATATACATAGGTGATTCTTCCCTCTGAAAGTGAAGAAAAAACCTCGCTATGTGGTTCACAGAGGTATCGGAAGAGGACAGTTTCCTCATTCCATCTAGCACGATCTGCAGCAATTCTATGTCTTAGCCATGACTATTGTCATTTACCTTGAAAAAACCTCTCATTCATGTCCACTTCTGGTCAGTCTGCACGCGGACAGACTCAGAGTGGAGATTTTTTATTTTATAGGTCTATTTATAATCAGATTCTGATAGCAATATCCAGATACTCTTGGAAAAGCCTTACGAAACATGCTGTGGAGAAGAAACGTGACTTTCTGTGACTCCAACCTCTCTAAGGCCAAAATGAGGCATACATCCTCTCTTCCTTTGACGCCCAATTATCTTAATATCTGTTAAGAATTTATAATACTAGGGAAAAATGGCTAAAGTTTATTCCCCTTCTTTAAATTTAAAGATGTCTTATATTGCTACCTCTCTTGGTTCGAGGAAAAAGAAGCAGTCTAAAGGAAGCCTGTTCGTCTTCTACCTTACAAAGAGATCTATGAAGAAGACTTTCCGCAGGTTCTCACAACTCTTTTCAATAAATGTTAGACATACGTTAACAGTTATTATCTTCGATCGAGAAGGTTCTCACGGACATGCAAAATCTTGCATCGAACCTCTTAAGGATCGTTACGTTCCGTGTCTGTTCCCAAATAGGTTCTCTTTTGTTAACGCGAACCGGGGCGAAAAAAGAGATTCTCGATGCTCTTTGCGATATGAGAGAGTCGTGGAATTGGCCTAAGTGATTAAGATAAATCATTTCATCATTCCTTGTAAGCGACCCCTTTTTCGATTAAATGGGTAACGAAATCAGGAACGAATCTTGCCGTTACCGAGCCAGCTGTCCGAGAGGCTACTGGACTCTTAGGTTAATAACTCGCTAAAACGAGAAAATATCTTGGATGGTGCTTCTGGCGCACAGGCTGGCGCTTCCTTCTAGTTCTTTTTAGGTTATGTGCCATAACATCTATGCCTTTATGGTACCCGACATCCTTCACATGTTAATTCCGTTCTTAGTGGGAAATACTTTTATATACGTAGTATAGTCCATTCAGGGAAACAACTTCTGCCACTAAGAGAATGTTTCCCATCCGACTCACCCACCTTAACTCTTGAGCAATATCCGAATTTAAAAAGGTTGTGTGCGTTTCTCAAAAGGATGAGAGAATTATATATATGCGCGCGCTGCCGTATTAGAATCCTTTATAATACTGTCACATTGTGGTAAACAGCATTAATCTAGGAAACCTTTGTAAGGATACTAGGAATTCTGTAGTTAACGTCGGTGTGTGCATAAGACTTGACCATACCGTAGTCTTAAAGTGAATTCTCTACTACATTCATCTTCTCACTAAGCATGTACTCTAATAAGCCATGCTTTCGTAGCATGAGAGCATTATACAATATAGTGTTTCGCTGCGTTAGAATCCTTTAAAAATGTTACCTACGGTAAACAGCATTGAAATGTAATATCTTTCTTATTGAAAGCTTCTTAGCAAAGGGCAGACAATATTTTATTTATGTTTGCTTAACTATCCCCTCAATCCGAGGCTAAAACCACGATTGTAGGGAGAGACACGGTTATTCATTCCATCCCGCAGGAGAGAGACATGTTACCGCCCACTCATGACCGACACCTACATGATACTGCGTTGGTGTCTAAGCGATAGCAGTCTCGTTAGCCGACTGGCCTTACTCTTCCAGAGTTGCCAGCTACTCCATTTAATAAAGGAATCTTATAACATTATTATCGAACTTCAGGAAGTTCTTATAATGCATATCTAAGCGAAACAAGACTTCGATAAATCTAGAAGCTAAGTAGGTGTTGTCTTAACAATCCCTTTAAGCGTAGTCCTTCCTAGGAAATTCCTGGAAGGATACTGGTAATTGAGTTGCTCAGTAAAGAAGTAACTACGGTATGTGCTTATTATTCTCATACAGCAGATACTCTACTACCTTCTTTCCCTGCCGAGGCAGATAGAGAAAGGATATTCTGGCGCCTGGATCCTTGCACCTAGCGCCTGGAATGTTCCGCACGCTAGAAGGAGACTCGCTCCTGGAACGTTCCACTTGCGTGGAAGGTCCCGTGCGCCCTGACAGTTCCGAGCGCCTACTAGACCCCTTTTTAGAAAGAGCCTCTTGCCCGGAAACGTTCAATGGAAGGATCGTTCTGATTGCCACTCTACTGTAAGGCTCCTTGCTCTAGCCGTCTGTTTTTTCTGGCGCAATTTGCGCCAGGCTGGCGCTTCGTCTCTTTGAAGGCGCCTTGCGCCAAGAAAAATTTTCTAGAACGCGGCTCGCGTTTGGTTGTAGGAACGCGGCTCGCGCTAGTCTGTTAGCTGGAACGCGCCTCGCTGCTGGCTATAGGAACGTAGCTCACGCTAGCTTGCTGCAACGCGGCTTCCTGGCAGCGGCTGGCTCTTACTCAGTGTTCTCTTAGTTTTTCAGAGAAACGCGCTAGATCACTCCAAACATACATTCTTCGTCTTTTCGGGTGTAAGATGAAGAGACGCACTTTTTTAAGGATGCCTTATCAATGGCTATCCTTGGCAGTCTGGGACGTTCTACAGAACCTGCCGAGGGGATGCCTGACCGGTGGGGTTCTCCCTAACCTTTCTGCGGCTGTCGACTTTCCTCCTCCATGGTCTGGGAGTTTGGAAGAGGTCTAGGCCTGGAAGCGCTACGGAGCCGATCAGACGCACCCTCCACTGCACTGGGAACACTATATTCACTTCTTACCTTTTTAGAGCTCGCCTTTTGAGCTCCATCCATTTATCTTCAAATTTGCACATATGAATTTGTAGATTCTGTGGAGTAAGACGGTGATGAGGATGCAACAACTACTAGAATTGTCAATACTCTAACTGCTCGTTAGTACGAGAGCTCTTAAAGCTTCTAAAGGAAGCGTATCTAGTTATATGCTTTCTGACTTCCTAAAGTAGGAAGTTAGATCTTATATTTCCTTCATCAAGTTCTAAACACTTATACACGTATTAGTGAAAAAAAAATATCAATATTTCCCTTATTGCAAAATATAAGTGTCTACCGAAAAATTCGGTAGTTTCACGTAATATATTCTTCGAAATTTCGAAGCCAAATTCATTAAAAAGTTAATAAAAGCGTATGCCAAACCAAAGACCCAGTACTTCCCTGCAAAAGACAGTCCAGAAGGTCGATGGCGATGAAAAAACGAAAATCAAGTCAGGAGGTAGCAACAACGTATGTTGACACTACCGCGACAGAGAAAATCTGGTTCTAGAACGGTAATCGTTCCTATTCCTGCCACCAGCGGCAGGGGCGGTAGATCACCTGACCTACCTGCAGCGTGTGCCGCGAAATTCGAATTTCTGTCGGGGACGACGGAGTCTATAGCTAAGTATATATCTGCTGGGTAAGTTCCATGTACAAAAATGCTTATTACCGCCATTTTGATAGTTCAAAATAAAAAATACCGCGAATAGGTGAATTTCCTGCAAACAAACGAGTAGATATCCCAAGTCAGCAAATCTCGAGAATGCAAATAGTACAGGAGTGGACTAAAGTGTAATACATACTAAGAGAACCTAAGAAAACTAAGGATAATATGCACAAAACAGTTCTACCTATTTTTTTTTTTTTATCAAGAAAAACATTTTTACAATTTTGCTTCCACTTGCAAGATATTTTACTATTTTCACCACCAGTTATTATCTTCGAAAATAAAACATGATATAGTATACTAAACTACAAACATGAAGTGAAAATCCTCAATACATACTTCAAGCAAAACATCTGTGTATATTTTGTGATCTGCAGCTGGAATAACCATCTCCTCAACACTGAAGTCTGGTACAACCAACCACATCATGAAATGACTTCTGTATTTAGTATACCTGAGAAAAAATGTAATAGTACATTAGTATACCTAAGAAAATATTTGATAGTACAAAGAAAAAATGTCATCAGTACAAAGAAACTAATTACATATTTATTTACTGCCAATTCTGCTCTGTTTTGTTAAACACATCTGTAACAAAT
>NC_061090.1:15394613-15403298 GCF_015104395.2 Macrobrachium nipponense | reverse complement strand
CCTCCTATACAGCCTGCATATGGATGCACTACTATGCAAATGCACATGGTGAAAGAAAAAAAAATTATACAAAAATGATATTGTTATAATACAATAAAGTTTCATACATACTTACCTGGCAGATATATACATAGCTAAGACTCCGTCGTCCCCGACAGAAATTCAAATTTCGCGCCACTCGCTACAGGTAGGTCAGGTGATCTACCGGCCTGCCCTGGGTGGCAGGACTAGAACCATTCCCGTTTTCTACTCATATATTTTCTCTTCCACCTGTCTCCTTGCGGGGAGGCTGGGTGGGCCCTAATCTATATATCTGCCAGGTAAGTATGTATGAAACTTTATTGTATACAATATCATTTTCATACAATCAACTTACCTGTCAGATATATACATAGCTGATTGGCACCCTTCGTGGAGGGTAAGAGACAGCTACTACTAGAAATAGACAGGTAAACAACATCTGTTGTAGGTATAAAATAAAAACCTTGGTTCCTACCTGATAGGTGGTAGACTTCGTGGGTGTTTTCCCCGTAGTCTGCATCACCTCAAGAACTTTAGCGAGATTATTGTGATCTATGGCCAAGAATTCTTGTGGGTCTGCCGAAGGGGTCTTATCCACTTACTCGGCAGAGCCTGAAGGACTTTGTCAATGGGTGCTGATCCACTTACATGACAACACACCTTATTAAGGAGCATACAACCAATCCCGACCACCTGATCCTAACCACCATGTTAGTATTAAAAATTGCTCAGAGTTATCCCCAACTCATTCGCAACAACCGTAACTCAACCACAATGCACAAGCACACTAATTTTCAAAAAAAAATTTTTTATCTAATATAAGATATCACAAGAGTTCCTTACTAAACTGAAGTGACTGGCCGCTTGTGCGGCAACTGCACTTGTTCAGCAGAAAGTCTAGAACATATCTATTAGACTTAAGTAGTAAAAAAAAAAATCTTAAGGATTGTTTGTAAGCTCCTGTACCCAGGATTGTGCCCGCAGACACAAAAGGACCTAATGAAAACATTTTTCATAGGTCACACGCACGTCCTTCAAATAGTGAGCCGCAAACACAGAATTACATCTCCAATATGTCGCTTCCAAGATATTCTTCAGCGACATATTTCTCTGAAAAGAGAGAGAGACGTCGCCACTGCTCTCACTTCATGAGTTCTTACTCTCAGAATTTGTTTTAAAGAATCGTCCGTGCAAGCCTTATGAGCGTCCATAATTACGCTCCTGACAAAAAAGGCTAATGCATTCTTAGACATAGTAGTCTTGATGGATCCTTCACTGAGCACCACAGGCCTTGTCTAGAACCTCCCAACTGTTTTCCTTCTTCTTTAAGTAAAAAAAAAAACCTTTAAAGCCCTTACCGGGGCAAAGAGACCTCTCTGGTTCCTTGCCGACGATACCCGATAATCTTTTTTTTTATTTCGAAAGTTTCTCGCCCAAGGGGTTCGAAGGATTTTTCATTCTTTTTTGCCAAGAATAATTCCTTGAATTGGAACAGATGGGCTGAACCCCCTACATTGAACCCGACTTTGTCACTAAGGGCGTGCAGTTCGCTAACCCTTTTTGCCGTCGCCAGTGACAAAAGGAACAAACATTTTCTTGTTAAATCACGAAACGAGGCCCAAAATGGTTAGGGGTTTTTTGGCAAATCTCTCTGAAGTCAAGAACTTTCAGTAACTACATCCCCTAGATTCCAGTTTTTTTTTTTATGGGGGAGAAGTCATTCTAGACTTCTTGGGTCCCTCAAATGACCTAATCAGATCATGGCAGATCCCTTCTTATTGTTTTTCCAAATCTAGGCCTCTATTCCTAAAGGCGGCCCGATAGCAATACTCCTATAGGCCCCCCCTTTATCGTGGCTACGGAGAGGGGTGGCGGACTCTTTTTCCCTCCGAAAATAACAGAAAATCAGCTATTTCTGCTACAGAGGTACTGGAGGAGGACAACTTCCTTTTTTGACTTACCCACCTTCTAAAAACTTTTTCCCCCACTTGGATTGGATAAACCCGGATAGTGGAAGTTCTCCGGGCTCTGCGATCGAAAAAAAAAGCTTTAGCTGCTTTTTTACTAGAGAAAAGCCTCTCGCTCTGACAAGTCTTTCGATAGTCGAAAAAGGCAGTCAGAGCGAGAGCCGGGGAGGTTTTTTTTTTTTTTTTTGATGAACCCCCCTCTCTCGAAGGAGTTTGTGGTTGTCCTGAAAAGAAAGAAATCCCTCCTTTGTGGAAGGGATCTGGGGGGGGAAAGTCTACTATCCACTCCAGTACCTCTGGAAACCATTTTTTTTTTTCTGAGCTGGCCAAAAGGGGGCTATCAGGGTCATTCTTGTCCCCTTTGAAGTCACAAACTTCCTGAGTACTTGCCCCCATAAATCTTGAATGGGGGAAATTGCCGTAAACGTCTACCTGAGACCAATCTAGTAGGAAGGCGTCTATTGCTAGAGCTCTGGATCTTCTACCACTGCAAAAGAAGACTTCCACCCCCTCCCCTCGAGAGGAACGTTGGCAAAGAGGTCGACATGAGGAGTTCCCCAAAGAGACCAGAGCTTGAGGCAAAACTTCTGAGTGGAGGGGTCCACTCGGTATGAAGGACCTGGTTTCCTCCTGCTCACCGGGGGGTGTCCGCTCGTACGTTCCTTACTCCCTGAACGAACCTCGTCAAGAGAGAGATGTTCCTCTGGATGTCCACAACAGAAGTTCTCTCGTGAGTTCGTAAAGGGCATACGAGTGAGTACCTCCTTGCTTCCGAATGTATGCCAGAGCGGTTGTATTGTCCGCATTTACTTGAACTATTTTGTTGCAAACTAACGGTTTCGAAGCTCTTTAGAGCTAGGTGTACAGCTAGCAGTTCTTTGCAGTTTATGTGCCAGACACTTGAAGAGCATTCCAAGTGCCTGACACTTCTCTCTTTCCCAAAGTTTGCTCCCCAACCTTTTTCCGACGCGTCGGAAAACAATACAAGGTTTGGGCTCTGTATTTCCAGGAAGTACCTTTGTTTTCCCTCAGTGGGAGTAACCACCATTCTAGATGACGTTTTTATCAGATCTGGAATGGGAAAAAAGTCCGAGAGTAGTCCTGTCTTCATGTTCCACGAACTTCTGAGGAAGAACTGAAGAGGACGGAGATGAAGTTTTTCCTAGGAGAAAGAAACTGTTCGAGCGAGGAAAGGGTCCCTAACAGGCTCAACCATTCCCTCGCCGAAGTCCGTTCCTTCCTTAGGAAGAGAGAGCTTTTTCTAAACCTTCCTCGCTAGTCTCTCTTGAGAAGGAAATACTCGAAAACCCCGAGAATCCATCCGAATCCCCAGATAGACCAAGTTCTGGCTGGGGATCAGTTTGGGACTTCTCGAGGTTCACGAGTAATCCTAAAGTCTTATAAGTTTTAGTGTCACATTCAGGTCCTCCAAACAAACCTGTGTTTTTTTCCTCTGACTTTGCTCTGATTGAGCCAGTCGTCTAGATAAAGAGATATACTGATTCCTTTCAGATGAAGCCATCTCGCCACATTTTTGTCAAAAGGTTCGTGAAAACCTGAGGCGCCGTCGACAGGCCGAAGCACAAGGCTCTGAATTGGAAGATCCTTCCCCCCGTCATGAAACGGAGGTACTTCTTCGACGAAGGATGGATCGGGACGTGAAAATATGCGTCCTGGAGATCCAGAGACACCATCCAATCCCCTTGGCGAAGAGCCGCCAGGACTGAAGCAGAGGTTTCCATGGGAGAACTTCTGTTTTTGAACAAACTTGTTCAGAGCGCTGACGTCCAGAACTGGTCTCCATCCCCCCGAGGCTTTCGCAACTAAGAAAAGACGATTGTAAACCCCGGGGAAGCTTTGATCCAGCACCAGTTTTTTTCTATAGCTCTCTTGTCCACATCTATCCACCATTTTGTTGAAGAGTAGTCTTTCAACACAGGGTCCTTGTAATTGGCGGACAATTCCCTCTGGAGTTGACGTCAGGGGAGGATTGTCCAGGAAAGGAATGAGATATCCCCTTCTGAAGAACCGACATCGACCAAGGATCTGTGTCGATGCGAGTCCAGGCTTCCGCAAATCCCCGGAGCCTGGCACCTACTGGTGTTTGGAGGAGCGCCACTTCACTTTCCCCTTTTAAAGGGGCGGAACGAGGCTCGACCTCTCTTCTCGGTCGTTCTCCTTTTGGCGGTAACTCTAGTTGGAGGGCCGCCTCGAAAGGGCCGAACAGGAGGTAGACGTCCACTTTCTTTTTTTTTTCTCCCATCAATACTGGTCTCTTCTTCCTGGACGATTGCAGGAGAAGATCTTGAGTGGCTTTCTCCGTCAGCGATCGTGAAATATCCTTCACCAACTGTGACGGGAACAGAAAATCAGACCTAGGGGCGAATAACAACGCTGCTCTTTGTGAGTGTGATACTGCTTTCGTCAAGAAAGCGCTAAACACAGATCTCTTCTTCAAGAGACCTGCTCCAAACAAGGAAGAAACTTCCCCTGAGCCGTCTTGCACCGCCTTGTCAATACATGACAGAATTGCTAGGAGTACATCCGGTTCTAGCCCTTCCGGGGCATGAGCCTTCTTGGACATCACCCCAAGGGACCAATCTAGGAAGTTAAAGACTTCTAGAATGTGAAAAAGTCCCTTGAGGAGATGATCCAACTCTGAAAGGCCCCAAGTAATCTTAGCCGTGTGAAGGCTATGTCTCCTGGATGCGTCTACCAGACTGGAAAAGTCAGCTTCAGCTGAAGCAGGGAGAGTGAGACCCATATTCTCCCCAGTCTGGTACAAATCCCTCTCTTGCCGGTCAGCTAGGGGAGGCATGCAAAAAACTGTCCTTACTAGCTCCTTCTTAGTAAGCATCCAGTTATCCAGCGATTGCAGAGCTCTCTTCATAGAAATCGTCGGTCTCATCTTCACGAAAGCCGACGATTTCGGAGTCTTCGAGCATGAAAACAGAGAACGAGGCGAAGGAGGAGCGGCAGGGATCAATGCGTCTCCGTATTCCTGGAGAAGGAGAGCTGTCAAGACTTTGTAGTTCGACAGTCCTTCCTTACTGTGAGACTCGTCCTCTGATTCCTCTTCCATAATCGGATCAGTAGGAGAGACCACTTCTCGTTCCGGGTCTTCTTGTCCAACAATTCTCTCTACTGGGGACAAACTCCTAATAGGAGAGGGGCTAAGAGAATGTAAAGAGCTCCTATGCTTGACTGGCTCTTCGTACTTGGCTGGCGCCTCGCGCCTGGCTGGCGCCTCGCCTGCGGCGTCCTCGCGCCTGGCTGGCTCCTCGCCTGCCTGGCGCTCGCCTGCCTGGCAAGATCCTCGCGCTTGGCTGGCGTCTCGCGCCTGACTGACTCTTCGCGCTTGGCTGGCGCCTCGCGCCTGACTGGTGCCTCGCGCCTCTGAAAAGTCTCGCGCCTGACTGACTCCTCGTGCCTTGTTGAAGACTCGCGTCTTCCTGAAGTCCCCTCCTTGCGTGACAGATGTTCTTCTTGATCCTCACGCTTGGATGAATGCTCCCGCCTGCTTGTTACTCCGCGCTCGGCTGAAGCTACTGATCTGGCAGACGTATCCCATCTGGGAGAATCCTCTCGTCTGTAATGCGTTTCTCGCTTGTCTGACTCTCTCTTCGAGGACGCTTCTCGTCTGTAGGACGCCTCGCGCCTTGGCTGTTGCTACGCGCTTGTCTGGCGGATCCAGATCTTCCCACGAGTCTCTATCTGAGATCTCAAAAGACTCACGTCTCACAGGAGCCTCACTCCTGGTGGGAGAAGGAAGACGAGTCTTCTTGACCGGCAGTCTGACGTCTTTCTTACGAGGAGGATCCTTCGAAAGGACTCCTACTAGGGCGGAAAGCTGTTCCTGTACCGCCAAAATGATCCTTTTGGACGCTTCTCCTGCGTCTTCTTGAACGGGAGAGGTAGACCTCGAAGGCGTGTTGCCCCCATCATGGGACGGCGAAACCCTCTTCGCCTTCTTGATAGAAGGAGGTTCTTCTTCCGAAAAGCGTTCTGGGCTTGAATCCAAACCAGGATCTCTCCAGTGCCTTTTCAGGGCCTGGACAAGTCTGAATCCTTCCACCCTCGTTTAGGAGAGGGAGAAGCGGACGAAGAGAAGCACTCTCTGAGGACGCTTTTTTCGATAGCGGTCCTGAGCAGGCTGTCTATACACAGCACCTGCTGAAGGACGCCTGACCGGGGGGAATTCTCCACAACCTCCGTACGGCTTTCGACTTTTTTCCCTTCTCCTCTGGGCTTGGGAGCTTGGAAGAGGTCTAGGCCTGGGAGCGTCGCAGAGACGGTCAGACGCCCCCTCCACAACACTGGGGACACTCACTTACTAAAGTCACTTTCACCATCCTTACCTTTTATGGCCGCCATTTCGGATTTCATCCTGTGAAGCGTAGCCTTCAGTTCAGCAATTTCCGAAGCTGAATCTGAATGTACGGCCAGTGAGGGTCCTGATATAGAATCATAATTAAGAGAAGAGTTAGAATTATCCAAAGGCTCAATAGGCCTTGTACAACTACCCGCCTCTTAGATGCAGCCCTTCTGACTCTATCCCTTTCTAACTTCTTCAAGTAATAAGAATTGTAGAGTCTTCCATTCCTCAACATTCAACCTTTCACACTCATGACAGTGTTAGAAATAGAACAATCAATCCCCTACATTTGCGACATACAGTGTGAGGATCAACCGAAGCTTTCGGTATCCTCACCTGCAGCCTACATTCACACACATTCTCACACAAACACTTGAATCAGACATTCTGAAGAAAAATCAAAAGCAAGTCCAAATCCAGTCCACAGTAGCGAATGCCAAAAACAACGATCCAGGTACGTCACCAAAGTCCACAAAAAGATGATCAATTGCTTAGAAAAGCGAATTCCAGTCAAGAGGAGGCAGCAACGATGTTGATACCACCGGCGACAGAAAATATATGAGTAGAAAACGGGAATGGTTCCTAGTCCTGCCACCCAGGGCAGGCCGGTAGATCACCTGACCTACCTGTAGCGAGTGGCGCGAAATTTGAATTTCTGTCGGGGACGACGGAGTCTTAGCTATGTATATATCTGACAGGTAAGTTGATTGTATGAAATTATCATACTTTCCACGAGAAGTTAAAAATTGACTATTTACAACCCCTTTTTTACAAAAACGATTGTAAATTTTTACCAACCTTACATATTTTTTTTTTTGTTTTTCTAATAAACAATTTTATTTTATTTTGTTAAATTATAAATTATAGCTCAACACAATAAAAAAACAAATCAGAATAAAATCAGAGGAACAAATTCTTTCTATATTCGTTGAAAAGTATTTTCGTAAATTTACCAAGAACAGAGATTCAGTAACTTTTTTATTTATACACGTTTTTTCTAATATTTATTTACACTTTTCTCTACAAAATTACATTCACAACTGACATCCTGTGAAAAAAGACAAGAACAAAAACCAACAGCAATCCCTTGGTATATTTATGAGCAAATTTACAAAAAGACATCATGTGAGACAGAAACGCAGTAGCATACATTCTCCCTTCAATTCAGAAGCAGAACTGAAGTCCTGAGAGGCCAAACTTGTGATTTTAGGCAGTGTAAAAAATGCCATTGGTGAATTTATGGACTATAGAAGTATTGGCACCTCTTTCCCACCCGATTCTTTCAAATCGATGGCACTTCATATTGTTTACTATAGGATCAATCCGTCCACCCCAAACCATCCAAACCTGGTATTTAGTTACTTTCCTTGGGAGGAGCACCTCCCGGTCCATTTTTAAGGGTTAAGGGGAGGCAAATAAACACACTGGAGAACAGTACTTTTACACAAGAAAGAAGAAAAGTTAAAACAGATATAATAGCTTTATCCCCAAACTTTTGAAAAAATTTCCACAGTATACCAACTTTTTGAGAGGGAGCATATCATGTATATCCTTCTCATAAATCAATTTATCAAAAGTTACAACTAAAATCTTGAAGAGTCACTGGTTTAAAAAACGAAGAGAGTTTTATGAATCAACTATCACAAGTATACATAACATATATTGCAAAGGTCCAAGGACACTACCTTAAGGAACTCCTAAAATGGCATTATTAAATATCTTATATTGGCCATCACCATAGAGCCTTTGGGTTCTGCCTATTAAAAATTCATTCTAAATTTTAATATAAGATCTACCAATTCCCAATAATCTTAGCTTTGTAGATAAGTTCTTCACATGGTTAAGTTTGCACTTTAAATCTAGACCAAAAATGCATGCCCCTGCACCCTCATCAAGGGGCACTTTGCAAGATGGTCAGTATTAACACAAGTGCATTACAAGTACCAAGGCCTTCAAGAAATCCAAACTGTAATGGTGGTTGCAGGTTATCACCTTCAACAAATATGCTTAGAGGGCACCTTTCAAAAACCTTAGGTAAAACATATGATGCACTGTAAATATGAAACCACATTACATTTTCATACCTGTACTCAGTAAATGGCCAAGGGCATCGAGGTACTGATTCAACCTAAGTTTGAGCATGTCAAACTGGAAGCCAGCAACACGTCGATGATTTGGGTTTCCAAGAAAATCCTTCTCATCAAAACTCTTGCAAGTGTCTGGTACCAGTGGATCAAGCTGCCGTAAGTCGTACCCATAGCTGTTGATATACACCATATCCATGTTGGCTTGAGGGATGTAATGCATGTCCAATTCTTCTGC
>NC_061090.1:15379613-15389613 GCF_015104395.2 Macrobrachium nipponense | reverse complement strand
GTATAACCATAAAAACCAAAAAAAAATTTACCCAATTTATAACTAATTTGTATTTTTCTAACTAACAAAAACCTGAGGTCTTAACATTTAGGATTTACTAGCGCCAAGCTGGAAACGGGTTAGAAATTAAAATTACACTTGTGAAGATCCAGGGACTAATGGCAATCTATACCAGGTCATGGAGGCATGTATACCCAGAATGCCCACGGCTACCTGTGACCCACCAGTTATATTTCTAACCCAGTTTAGACTGCTAGAGGGGAGGTTCGAGGTGGGCCTTTACCTTGTTAAGGACCTCAGGTTTGTTAGTTATGAAAATGCAAAATTTAGTTACAAATTTGGTATTTTGTCATACACGAAACACACCTTCGGTCCTTAACATTAGGATAGACTTACTATTGGAGGGAGGTAAGTCTCTACAACTGACTGGGAGTTTTGCCACCTTCTCCATTTCCCGAATATATAGGGAAATTCTAAGAGAATGGACAATGAACCTAGGACCAAAGATATAAGCGGATCTATTAGTTTTCTCCCACTGGGTGTAGAACCATTCTACTGTTTACTCTTGTCCTTGCAACTGGATCCACCTTCACCCCCTCTTTCTCCCTTATCCAGAGGGGTGTGTGCTACTGAAAAGTATATCATCACCTAAGATAGCTTCACAGTATGGCTGACCACCTCACCTGCATCTAGTCCGTTCCAGCACATGACGGTACTCTCCTTCATATTGCCCGTAGTTAAAGGAGTAGGAAGAAAGTAGTAAAGAAAAAAGACCAGTCATCTCATTCATTCTACTTTCATACCTTCATCTTAGACTAGACCCAAACTGACCCGCCAGGGGCACTGGATGAACTATATCACGTTGTTGGGCCGCCACCACTGACCCAAGGAAAAGGTGTCCAAGGATCTATGGGCAACATCTTTCAAATAAAATGAGGTGAAAGTTGTTTGGCATTTCAACACACCAGCTTTCAGAATTCTATCCACAGACATGTTCTTCTTAAATGCCAGGGAAGCATCACGCCCCTGATGTCATGAGCTCTAGCTCCCACCTGGCTATCTGACCCTCTGTCTTCTGCCGTATAAGCATCTCTGATCGTCTCCCTTAGCCAAAACGATATTGTATTCCTGGACACTTCCTTCTTGTTCCGTCCTGTACTTACGAACAACTTCCGGCACCCCGGCCTGAGGTGCCTTGTTCTCTTTAAGTACTCCCTTATGCCCTGACGGGGCACAGGAGCATCTCAGCTTTGTCGTTGTCTACAAAGTCTGCCAAGGAAGGTATGGTAAAGGAGTCGAATCTGCCGTCTACTATTGTTGGATTTTGGGCCTTGGCCACGAATTCTGGGACAAACTCAAATACCATTGATCTCCAACCTCTCGAGTGCTTTATGAGATATGAGAGGCCATGTAGCTCCCCACCCTTTTGGTTGAAGCCAGGGCCAATAAGAAGACTGTCTTCAGGTCAGGCTCCTATCCGTGGACTGCCTTAGTGGTTCGTAGGGGGGTTTTGTCAGACTACTCAGTACCTTGGTCAGATCCCAAAATCTGGGGCTTTTAGCTCCTTTGTGGGCATGACTGTTCAAAGCTCCTCATCAGCATGGCCAACTCCCATGAAGACGATATGTCCACTCCTTTCATTCGTAAGACTGAGGCTAGAGCCGCCCTGTACCCCTTCACTGCAGATACAGACATGTTTTTTCTGTTCTGAGATATATCAGAAAGTCTGCTAACTGCTGAATAGTGGTACCGAGTGAGACAACTTCCCTCTACGACACCAATCACAGTATGCTGACTACTTTCCTTGGTATACTGTCGCAGATGATTTTCTGATATTACCTGCCATCTGAGTTGCTGCTTTCTGCAAAAACCCTCGCGCTCGGAGGAGATACTTGACAGTCTCCACCCGTGAAGCGATAGGGACTTCACCGACTGGTGGTACCTCTCCACGTGCGGCTGACACAGAAGGTTGCTCCATGGAGGTAACTCTCTCGGCACATCTACTAGGAGTTCCAGTAGTCTGGAAACCACTCTACTTTCGGCCATAACGGGGCTACCAGGGTCATCTTGAGGTTCTGAGAACCGCATTACCCTGTTCAGAACCTGACGGATTGAGACAAAATGGAGGAAATGCGTACACGTTCCAGATTGTCCTAGGGGTGTTGTAGCGCATCTTCTGCTACTGCCTCTGCGTCTGGGACTACTGAACAATACACTTCCAACTTTTTGTTGTAACTGGTTGCGATAGGTATAGGTTCCCTATTATCGGTTCCTTCCACAACATGAGCATCCTGTCCACTACCTTTTGGTGCAGGGACCACTCCGTCCCAGAATCTGATCCCTGCGGCTCAACTTGTCGGCCACTATGTTTTCTTTTCCCGGAATATACCTGGCCTTGATGTCTACCAGGTTCTCTATAGCCCACTGGTTAAGTTGAACTGTCATCACATGTAACTGCCGAGAAACTAGGCCTCCTGCTTGTTTATATAAGCTACTACTGTGGTGTTGTCTGACATCAATACCACTGAGTGTCCCTTTACTCTCTCCCTGAATTCCTGTAGAGCCAGAAAAGCTGCTTTCAACTCCAGCACGTTTATATGGAGTTCTCTGTCCTTGCAACTCCATTTTGCTGACACCATCAACTCCTCCATATGGGCTCCCCAGCCTTCTAGTGACGCATCCGAGAACAGCAAGAGGTCTGGGGAGGATTGTTGAAGGGGGACACCCACTGTCAGATTGTCGTCGTTCACCCACCACAGCAAGTCTTTCCTCACTTCTGCCGACAAGGGAATTTGCTCGTACGGGTGATCTACTGTTGGTGACCAAAACTCCTTCATCCTCCATTGTAGGGACCGAAGGTGTAGCCTTCCTTGTGGTACTAGCTTCTCCAGGGAGGTTAGGATTCCCAGCACCACCTGCCACTGTCTTGCTGGCTGAGTCTGTTTTCCCAGAAAGGCATTCACACTTGTTTGCATTTCTCTACTCTTTGGTCTGTCGGGAATACTTTGGCTTGTGTTGTGTCTATAACCATTCCCAGATATTCCAAACGTTGACTTGGATCCAACTGCGACTTCTCCTGATTCACCACAATACCTAGGCTGTGACAAAGCTGCAGGAGGGCCGCCCTGTCCCTGAGTAATTTCTCCCTGGACTTTGCTATCACCAGCCAATCGTCCAGATATCTTATTAGCCTGATCCCCTGAGCATGCGCCCACAGCCAACACGAGGGTGAACACACTTGTAAAACCTAAGAGGATACGTTTGTCAATCCGAAGCACAGGACCTTGAATTCGAAAGCTTTCCTGCAAGACTGAAGCGGAGAAATTTCCTTGAAGACTGATGGACTGGTATCTGAAAGTATGTCGTCCTTTAGATCGACTGTCAGCATAAGTCTCCGATTCTGACTGCTTGTAGAACCATTTTCGGAGTTTCCATCTTGAAACTGGTTTTCCATTATAAACAGATTCAGCCTTGACAGGTCTATTACTGTCCTCCACTCCCCGTTGGCTTTGGGTACCAGGAAAATCCTGCTGTAGAAGCCTTTTGCCGGACTGCATACTTGTTGCACAGCTCCTTTTTTCCATCATCTTCTTCACTTCGTCCTGCAGAATAGTGGCCTTCTGAGATTTGTGGGCATAAGTGACGTGGGGTAATGGTTGATCTGTCAGGGGCGGGGTTACCTCGAACGGGATCAAATACCCGATCCTGAGAACATCCACCACCCACTGCTCTGCCCCCTAGTTCCTGCCACACCTTCCAGTGATTTGCCAGGCAACCCCCCACTGGTGTGGCCGAGTGATGGGGAGGGGCGCCCATCCCTATCTTCTTGAGCCTCTCCCTCTGTTGTTTCTATTGTGAAAGGGCCGATGAGTTATCCTCTTTGGGGAAGAGGGTCTTGTGACTCTATTAGGGATGCCTATGTCTCACTGTCTTCTTTCGAGGACATCTGCTGTTGTCTTCCCCCTCCAAAGGAGTAGTTTGACTGTTAGACGTTTTCCTAACTGCCTGTTGCACCAACCTATCGTTAGTGTCCATCCTATCTATCTATCGCCTCTTTCAGTATGACCTCTGGCAACAGCAGTTGCGATTCCAAGATATCCCCATTCCTCATTGCTAACAGGGAATCCAAATCCACATTGCGGCTTAGTCTAGCCAACGCTGCATCTCTCCTCATTAGCAGGATATTTGCCCAAACATTGGCACTTACGTTTGTCAGGTACGCAATCGCCTTGGAACCTGACTATAGTAATCTAATGAACAATGGTTCATCCACTACTTTTTCTTGTTGCTTCCCGAGGATGCAATCTTCGCCACTGCTGTTGACCAAAGGTCTAACCAAGAAGCAGCCTGAAAGACAGAAGAAGCTGTTGCTTCTAACGTAGCAGCCTCTTGGTACGTCATCGAAGGGCACTCCATTTTAACCTGATCCAAGGTTAATCCAGGCCTTAACTCCTTAACAACATTAGGGTTCATTTGTCTAGACAGCAAAGGGACCTTCGGTGTCGTATAATATTTCCGCCTTTGCTTTATCATTGGAGGGGGAATAAATTTAAATGATCTATTGAGTCTTAAGGAATTATCCCTACCCTGCAATCTTTTGCATTTACGTGTTGCAAGGGACCGATTCCGCATGACTCGAACAAGGCAATTTCATACGACACCTTGGTATCCCTCTTTAGTCCAAATGCCATGTCAATTCCAGGAGGAAGCATACTGGCCGGTGTTTCTGTCTTCTCCGAAAGGTTATTGAATTGACGAATCAAATCAATCACCTCTGCATACGAGGCCAGAAACTCTTGGTTTTCTCCTTCCTCCGGCTCTAGTGTACCATTCTCCGTCACAAGGGATGTTGTCTCGCCTCTATCTTCTGACAGACGGCCCGGAATTCCACGGCTGCCTGCCCCTACGGCCGCGGTCTCTTTGATCTTTGCTGGCCGCTGTTGGCTCGATCCCGGATAGTCAGCAGGGGAACGAGAACGTCTCACTCTTTCTCTGCTCACGGATCTAGAGCGCGAATCTCTTCTAGATCTCCAAGATGAAGGCTCCCTTAAGACAGATATAAGTTCGTCTCTATTAGTATTGGCATTGTTTTCGAGTATCGGCGAGCCCGGCCTCGACCTTCTATCCAGACGGACACTGCCTTCCACGAACGTATCCGCCGAGGTTGCCAACTCTCTATTTTTCGTACTTTTAATAGGAGCCTTATCGTCCTTCGTACGTATTTTGAACGGCCTTACGGGCGAAACTGGGACCTGCATTCCATCCTCTGCTGCACCTTTCGCCGCCAACGTCGATTTTACCCAGAGGTATCGCAGTTTTTGCGATCCGAACTGGCAACTCCGCCTCGGCCGCTAGCCTGCCGGCCATCACCTCTCTCGCTTGTTCGGATTCTTGCGAACGGCTTCGTTCTGACCAACCTTGTGCTAATAGCCACTGACTACCCGACCTTCTTGCTGACTTGGAAATGACAGTCTTGGTCCGAAGATGAGGAAGAATTGATTCTTCTCCTCTTAGCCCGAGGATCCGCAGGAACTCCCGAATCCTCCTCCAAACGCTTGACTGGTGCTCGCCGTGACGTTATCAGACTTAGCGACAACTAGAGGAAGAAGACGAAGAGGGCGAATCACACTTTTTCTTTTTGTCTCTCTTATTCATTCTCTTCTCTATATCCTGTAATTTCTGCATTACAGTTGCATTGACGGGTTCAGAAGGCCTATTAGCGTCTGGTGCAGCGAAAAAAGGCCGAGAATCGGTCTGTGACGTCATCACAGCCTGCCATATCGAGTGTGACGTATGTTTGTGACGTCATCCCTCTCGTAGGGAGAGACTGAGATGGTTTCTGCTGGCAACCGCACGTTTGCTGCCAAACTACCTCCACGTTCTGCATCGCTGTAAACACTGAGTGGGATGGTGAAGCCGCGGCATTAATTCCCATAAATTGCAAGCCAGGGGGATGAGGAACATTAAGCGCTGCCGGACCCTCTGGAACCGTGACGTCATATAATGCGCAAGCAGACCATCCAAGGTTGTACGCCTGGTAGGCCTAGGGCTGACCACGTACCATCTAACCTATGCGCTTGAGAAGCAGGAGCCTGGAACAAAGATGGCGGATCTCCCCTCTACTTGCTGGGAACAAACAGAGTGCATATTATTCATAAGATTACCCAAGGCCCCTCCTGACGTTTCGATACAGAACCGCTAGGAGAAACCGGAGGGTATGAGACAAATCAAAAGCAGGTGGAGAAACATATAGAGCAGCCTGGTTTATTGCCAATACAAAAGAAGCCGGTAAGGTTTGGTCATCCAAAGATGGCGTCACCACCTTCCTTTTGTATTGGCTTTTCCCATAGAACTTCTTCCACTGTTCCACCGACCAACCGCGACAAACAGAAACACGGATTAGTAACCGTACATACATTTTCCCTGCACCTACTACACGTTGGATGAGGAATCCGTCGACACCGAAGTTAGGAACCTAGAACATGGAAAGCCACTGACTCCTGGGCATTTCCTTTGTCTCCTCTTCGAAACGGTAGACGATCCCGATGTTGAGGCAAAATTCTCCATCATACCACGTATACACTCTTACCACACACTGACCACACTTGGAGAAAGAAAGGAATGAAAAATCAAAAATGAAATGGATAAAGAACAGGCAAACTGAAAAACCGGCTTTAAATCAGATAGACAGTAACACGTCTTATCTTAAAGGCGGTAGGAAAATAACTGGTGGGTCACAGGTAGCCGTGGGCATTCTGGGTATATCATGCCCGTGACCGGTATAGATGCCATTAGTCCCTAGATCTCACAAGTGTAATTAATTTTAATTCTACCGGTTTCAGCTTGGCGCTAGTAAATCCTAATGTTAAGACCTCAGGTTTGTTTCGTGTATGAACAAGTAAGATTTACTTTAAACAGTAGTTAATAATATTTCAAAGATTAATATGAACCATAATAGGATATTTTATGGTATATTTGATGAAGGATGGTCTTTTTAGGGATACTTTGGTGTTTGCATGTTCAGATAGGAGTTTATGAGCATTTTTAGAGGGGGGGTTCCAAACATTCGCGGATTCTAACTATTCGCGGGGGGGGGGGGGGGGGGGGGGGGGGGGTGGGGGGGGGGGGGGGGGGGGGGGGGATATTCTGGTACGCATCACCCGTGAATACGGGGGACCACTGTACATGGAATTAAGAAAATAAGAAAATAGTTGCCCTCCCTTTTATGCCTAAAATAAAATGAAACAAATCACTTCAAAAATGAAAGAAAGTAAATATAAATTTGTATATACCTTTGATAATACCGTAAAAAACAATGTAAAAATAAATTGGAAGGAAAAGACAGTAATACAGATGATGTAGCAGGGTATACCATAATCAATTACAACAATTGTGGAGACAAATATGTATAGCAGGCATTGTTGGGAAAATGACCATAGGATGGATTTAAAAAACAAAAAACAGTAGGCTTATATACAAAAGCAATAAAATTAGTCACAGGAGGGTAGTAGAAGGAGCACTCATCAGAGAGATTAAAGTAATAGAAGGAAACAAAGGTTTTTACCTCAGAAGCTCCATAAGCCGAGCTTTGATATTAAAGAAGCTAAGATTGACCCTGCTGACCTGGAGATTAGGTTTTCTGCCCAACAGACTTTTGGTGACCACTCCCTTACCACAAGGGTTAATCCCATTGGCCACCAGCTCAGGATATCAGAGCGACAAGAGGGGATTAGCAACTCTCAAGGAAACCAGAACAGCCATCACATAAATGACAGCAAAACGAGAAGTTCCAGAAGACTGCTGGGCCTTGACCCAGGCTGACAACCCAAATATCTCTTGAAAATGGGCCACAGATAGGGCCTGAAAGCACTCGAGTGTGGAGTAAAATTAAATATAAATACTTAGAAGTAAACAAGTCACACAGTGATTTTGTGGGTTTCTTTTTCAATCTTCAGATGAAAACTGAAAGAAGTTTTTGTTTGGTTCAATAATAATAATAATAACTAATTTCAAATGAAAATTCTTCCCTTCGTCTTTTTCTGTATCAATTTCCCTACCTTCTATAACTCCAGTGATGCTCAGAGCTGGGAAGCTGTCAAATATATCTATCATTTATCTGAGATTTCTTTATAAACTTACTTTCATATTTATATCAGTCTGCTTAGTAAAGGTCATGAGTCGAAAGGCCTTGCAGCGGTACTATACATTGTTTCAATTTCCTTCATGGATTTGCCTTTACAGCAGTCCCCGGGTTACAACAGGGGTTCCGTTCTTGAGATGCGTTGTAGCCCGAAAATCGTTGTAAGCTGGAACATCAAAAATCCTAAGAAAACCTTACTTTTAATGCTTTGGGTGCCTTCAAAACTGTGTAAACTGCATTCTTAATGCATTTCGCATAAAAAAGAATACCTTCAAATACTGATTATTTTACATTCTTGGTGTCATATTTCTTCTACTAGATGAGCGCTGTAGGCGTCGTAACCCTGGAAATAATTTCTGATGAATATAATTGAAAAGCGCCTTAACCTCGGAACGTCGTAAGCCGAACCGGTCGTAACCCAGGGACTGCTTGTATTTGTGTGTATGTATGTTGTTCCATCCACAAGGACTTAAAATATCATATAACCAACTGTCAGTTCCTCCCAGTATTAAATCTTGAATACAATCAAGAAATTTTTTCTCTATCTAGATAAATCCCTCTGTTTTGGCTGTTTTCTTTGTTCTAGAGAATTCTAGGATTTTCTAATCAGTCTTCTGATCTTTTGATAATCTAATGAGTCTGCTTTCACTAACAGTTGGCTACTATTCTGTCAATACTCTACAATAAGTAGTCTACACAATGCAAGTAGCCTAGGGTTTTTCTGCTATCCTTTGACCATCAGAAAGATTTTCCAACCAGAAAAGCAAAAAGCAGTCTATTTGAAAAACATCATGCCCTTTGTTCCAAGTAAAAAAAGGTTCATCAGTATCAAGAGACAGGAGAAACCAGTGAAAACTCAGTGCTGTTCCTAATCTAGAGAGTAGCACAAATTTGGTGACACTTCCGAGGTTCAGAATCCAGATAGAGGAGCTAGATTTCATTCATCAGTGTCAACAAGCTGTCAAAGTATTGCAACAAAGATACCATTTTCTAGTTGTTCCTCTGTTGGCAGGCATAATAGTGAAGGATCTAATACTCAAGACAAACCAGAAAATATCAACAAATGCAGAACTACATCCACCACTTTTCTTACCTGGGCAAATTTAGTTTTTCCAGCAGCAATTGGTCCATCTACAACAATTATCTTGGAATTCTCATCCATCCTATGGGTTGTTTTATCAAGAAATGCTTGAAATAATCCATAAGAATTATCCTTGTATGGAAAAGGTGCAGGGCGTTTGTAATCTCGTCCACGCAAAGCCTTACTTACAATTGTCGCAATCTGAAACGGATGGTGTTTCAAATGAGTAAATGTAGATTAAAAAGATACTAATCTTGAACATCGTACTATAACAACTTTTAAAAATTATCCAAAAACAAATGTACAAGGACTCTCTTTAAATGTAACAAATCTTCTCTAAATACTGTATGTACTGTATATGTATAGGTTATCTTCAACCTTACTGAATATAAAATTAGGAAACAATACCTCAACTAAAGAACCAAAATAAATTCACAACTCCATTAATTTTATCATGCCTGAATGGCATTTATATTACTTTTCATTAGTAGCCAAAATGTGATCCCTAAACCATTTCTAATGTAAATATTATTATTGTCTAAAATGGTACATATGGATTAACAACAAAAAATAGTAAAAAGCACCTGAGGTTGAATTACAGCAGCTGGGGCAACAAGGCTGCGTCCAGCACGGCCTGTAAGGGAAATCACCCCTTTCCTAACAACTGACAACGCCATCTGGAAATTAAAAGAAATGTACATCAAAATAAATAAAACCATTAAAAATAAAACAAATTTTGAATAACAATTTGTACTTTTCCCTTTTATACAAGTACCCTT
>NC_061090.1:15136863-15379113 GCF_015104395.2 Macrobrachium nipponense | reverse complement strand
ATCGCCTTGCGGCGATGGTCTCTCAGAGTCTGGGAAACGTATCGTCAGGAGAAAAACGTTTTCCCGAGGAGGGTTACGAACTCTCACTGTAGGTAAGGGTCTGCCGCCACTGTGAACTCGTCTGGGTGGGCTGATCGACACCTGACAGGAGAGAGCCGATACCGTCCTCAGACTCATTCCAGTCCTCGTCGAGGTCGAAACCTCTCAGGAGGACCGAAGAGTATTTAAAATACGGTGTCCGAAGACACGTAGAAACGCCGCTGTCGCAGTAGAGGAGGTGGAAGTAGCTTGATCGACCGGCCAGAACTGAGAGAGCCTTCTTGTCCGGATACGAGAGACTCTGGTTCAAGACAGAATCGGCAGCTCCGATCGCGGCAAAACCCACCGTCGGTTTGGGTTCCCTCTCGCGGCCCCAAAACGACTCGAGCAGAGACATGGGCTCTGCTGGTGGGAGCGGCGATCCTTCCCCAGGTCGTTGTGCTGACGAATCAGTGCAATAACCTGGGTAAAGTTACTCTGAATCTCGAAGTTACAGCGTCTTGAGGAGTAGGAACGTCCAGTCCCACTCCACAAGAGCAGCTCCCAGGACCCTCCTCCTTCAGAAGAAGACCAGCACAGATCCCTGACGGTTGCTCCAATCACTTGCGCGTACGTCCTGGTTGGTCCTAAGGACCAACCTGGCACGTGCGGCGTCGTGACGGGATCGTGAGCGGCGCTCTCTCACGATCACTC
Source organism: Macrobrachium nipponense (assembly GCF_015104395.2). NCBI lineage: Eukaryota > Metazoa > Arthropoda > Malacostraca > Decapoda > Palaemonidae > Macrobrachium > Macrobrachium nipponense. The sequence continues at coordinate 15,378,381 of NC_061090.1, read as the reverse complement.
CTATACCTCGTCTTCCTGGCGTATGCCGAGGAAGTTGAAGGTATCGGAGAGAGAGAACTGACGCTACCCCCTCCCCCCCTGACGGTCGCCTCCAATCACTTGCGCGTACGTCCTGGTTGGTCCTAAGACCATACGTGGCACGTGCGGCGTCGTGACGGGATCGTGAGCGGCGCACCTCTCACGATCACTCCTAGCTACCTCGCTTCTTCCCGGTGTAGCCCGAGGAAGTTGAAGTAGTGGAGAGACAGACCTGACGCTCCCCCCCCCCCCCCCCCGCTCGCTGGCAGGACCAGCGTACGTGGGGGGCTGCAAGCCGATCACCAACCCGCAATGGGGATCGATCTGCAGGCCTGGCCGTGCCGCTCACCTGTGGCGAGCGGCTCGACTGAGCACGTCGACCCCGGTCCCGTGCGTCAGACGAGCTGCTGCTGGTCACCGTATCCTCCCGGTCCCTGTGGGAGCGGCGGTCAGGTGACCTGCAGAGCTCGCTTTCCGCCGTGAGACCGGTGAGCGTCCTCGCGGCACATCAAACCGCTGGTACCGTCGGTCGAGGGGACCTGGGGAGGGGGGGACCTCTTCCCAGCCTCAACCCGTGGCCGGTCAGAGACCGTCACGTCCACCCGAGGTACCGGCTGGTCGCTGCGAGAGCGGCCGCTGGCCTGGCGAGAGTCACCTGAGCGGCTCTCAACAGTCTTCTGCTCCGTGCCTCGGTCATGACGCTGAGCGAACTCAGGCATCTTAACTTTGGCTGCACGGTCACCGAAGGAGATCGTACACTGGAACTTCTCGCGGACGAGAAACCGAGCCGGGTACCTGGCTTAGCAGCAGAGCTGCCAAGACCAGGCGAGGGTGTACCAGCGGTTAGCCAGCACACCCTTGGTCCCCGTCTTCTTCTTCTTCTCAGAAGGGGAGACGGGCCCCGTTCCCGAAGGAACAGGAGGACCAGCAGAAGAAACCCCCCCGTCACACCGGAGTGTGACGAGCCCTTCGAAGTTCCCGAAGGAGTCTTCTTAGGGGGAATAACAAAAAACCCGGTTACCAGCTGGTCGCTGCGAGAGCGGCCGCTGCCTGGCGAGAGGTCCACCCCTGAGCGGTTCTCGCCAGCCTTCTGCTCCGTGCCGTGGTCTTGGCGCCGAGCGAACTCTGGCGCCGAAACTTTGGCTGCACGGTCTCCCGAGGAGAGCGTACACTCGGGATCTCCGCGAACGAGAGACCGAGCCGGAACCTGGCGTAGCGGCATCGCCGCTAGCACCAGGCGAGGAAGTACCAGAGCTAACCGATACTTCCTCTGGTCCCCGTCTATCTTCTTCCTTACGGAAGGGGAGACGGGCCCCGCTCCCGAAGGAGCAGGAGGACCAGCAGAAGGACCCCCGTCCCACCGAGGTTGGGACGGGCCCTTAGAAGTTCCCGAAAAGAGACTTCTTCTTCTTCGGCTTATGGGCCTTAGAAGTCGAAGGGGAAGAGGCAGCAAACAGACGAAGACGAAGATGACACCTTCCTCTTCTTCGTCAGCTCACGCAGGACAGTCGTCAGGTCCTCCATCCAGGCCGGAGTCGGGCCTATGCCGAAGCAACACGGCCCGACTGCACCTGTCCGGAAGGACCTGGGACTGGGGAAGACACACCATGGGCAGGACCAGCATGGACAGGCGCAGGAACCAGGAGCGACAGGAACAGCAAACCAGCTCAGGAGCGGCAGGAAACAGCGGGCAGCGGTAAACACAGAAGGGACAGCCGAAGGCCAAGTAGCGGGAACCAACATCAGCGACAGGTACGGCAGGCCCAGCCATCGCCTCGTAGAATCATCGGCAGCCAGCGTGGTACTGGCGGCCGGTCCAGGGGCGAGCTGCTGGAACAGCGGAAGTCTGGGGCAGGCAACACGAAGAAAACACAGGCGGCGGCGGCATACCCCTCCTCGGTACGGCGGCGACCGGCCCTAGAAGCGGCAGACGGCGTCACCGACACAGCATGGGGTGTAGACCAGCGGGGGGAAGCAGCATAAGCGCCGTGAAGGTTGTAGTGGAGACCACCCTCCAAGGTCACCGCCCCCCAGACCTCGCTAGACGCTGCAGCAGATCGTGGATGCTAGGCACGCCCTGCCAGCCGCAGTGGCCCATACCTGTCCAAGGTCGTCTCCCACGGATGTAGCACCTGCGGTAGCACAGACAGATTAGTAAGAGGGGTTCCCTCACGCACGGGGGAGGAGACATGCCCCACCCCAAACGGAAGGAAGACCCCAAAAACAAAAATACGAGGAAGCTGAGCGGGGGGGGCAGGAAAGAAGACGAAGAATCGGATACCAAGGGAGTCGCGGAGAGCTTTCCGACGACTTCCTGGCAGACCTTCGCTTCCCTACCCCGCACAGCAGTGAAAAGTAATATGAAAATGAAACAGAATACTGCACTTGCGATTCACTTCATAGAACTTAAAGGGGGAAAAATCAATTCCCGGTAAGAGCGGAAACTTGATCCATAATAATATGATGCTAACATAAATATATTATAATGAAAATGAACAATACTGCCACTTGCTATTTTCACTTTCAACAGCAAATATAAAAGTAAGGATTAATTCCCGGGTAAGAGCAAAAAAAGGAAATTGATCTAACAAAATTAAAATTTGATGCAATTAATAAATGAAAATGAAAAGAAAACTGCATTGCGAATCCACTTTCATTGCATTCTATTCATACAAAATAAGAGGCTCTTGCCGAGCGCAATCAAGCTCTCGGCAACGAACGCACAGGGCAAAAATATAATGAAAAAGAGCACTTACATCTTTCAATTACACACTTTCGCCCAAAATACATGACTCAGCGCGAGTGCGCCCACCCCGCCTCGGCACCGAGACACAATCAGGGTTCAATTCATGAAAAGAGCGGAAATCGCCGTCTCTACGGCGATAGCTCCATGTTGATTCATAATTAAGTAATGAAATGAAAACAGTGTACTTACAGTTTTCATTTTCAAGTCAAAACAAACCATTAGTAGAAAACCCAATATAAACAAGCATACGACGATGAAGCGGGCAGAGAGCGATGACGAACACGTCCTTCACACCCGCGGCCGAAAGCAAAAGTGATTCTTCACCTCTCGGGCGCGCGCACGATCGGACAAGCAGTTAACTACCGTTCCCCTTGTTCGAAGCTTACGACCGTCCCAGCTGCCGCTAGTTACCTTCCTAGTTGTTAAAGGACCGAGGGTTTGTATTACGTATCGGAACAACTGCATTCTTATTGTATTTTGCATAAAAACAAAATGCCTTCAAATACTGATTATTTTGCATTCTTGGTGTCATATTTCTTCTGCCAGATGAGCGTTGTAGGCGTCGTAACCCTGGAAATAATTTCTGATGAATATAATTGAAAAGCGCCTTAACCTCGGAACGTCGTAAGCCGAACCCGTCGTAACCCGGGGACTGCTTGTATTGTGTGTATGATATGTTGTTCCATCCACAAGGACTTAAAAATATCATATAACCAACTGTCAGTTCCTCCCAGTATTAAATCTTGAATACATTCAAGAAAATTTTTCTCTATCTAGATAAATCCCTCTGTTTTGGCTGTTGGTTCTTTGTTCTAGAGAATTCTAGGATTTTCTAATCAGTCTTCTGATCTTTTGATAATCTAATGAGTCTGCTTTCACTAACAGTTTGCTACTATTGTGTCAATACTCTACAATAAGTAGGAAGTACTACCTGTAGTCTACACACTGCAAGTAGCCTAGGGTTTTTCTGCTATCCTTTGACCATCAGAAAGATTTTCCAACCAGAAAAGCAAAAAGCAGTCTATTTGAAAAACGTCATGCCCTTTGTTCCAAGTAAAAAAGGGTTCATCAGTATCAAGAGACAGGAGAAACCAGTGAAAACTCAGTGCTGTTCCTACTCTAGAGAGTAGGACAAATTTGGTGACACTTCCGAGGTTCAGAATCCAGATAGAGGAGCTAGATTCCCTTCATCAGTGTCAACAAGCTGTCAAAGTATTGCAACAAAGATACCATTTTCTAGTTGTTCCTCTGTTGGCAGGCATAATAGTGAAGGATCTAATACTCAAGACAAACCAGAAAATATTAACAAATGCAGAACTACATCCACCACTTTTCTTACCTGGGCAAATTTAGTTTTTCCAGCAGCAATTGGTCCATCTACAACAATTATCTTGGAATTCTCATCCATGGGCCACCTATGGGTTGTTTTATCAAGAAATGCTTGAAATAATCCATAAGAATTATCCTTGTATGGAAAAGGTGCAGGGCGTTTGTAATCTCGTCCACGCAAAGCCTTACTTACAATTGTCGCAATCTGAAACGGATGGTGTTTCAAATGAGTAAATGTAGATAAAAAAGATACTATTCTTGAACATCGTGTGACAACTTTTAAAAATTATCCAAAAACAAAGGTACAGAAACTCTCTTTAAATGTAACAAATCTTCTCTAAATATGATATTGTTAAGATACAATAAAGTTTGTTCATACTTACCTGGCAGATATATATATAGCTGTATTCTCTGAAGTCCGACAGAATTTCTAAAACTTACGACACACGTAGTGGGAGTTAGGGTGGTTAGTACCCATTCCGCCGCTGGGAGGCGGTATCAGGAACCATTCCCATTTTTCTATCAGATTTCTATCTCCACGTCTCCTGAGGGGAGGTGGGTGGGTACTAAAATTATATATATCTGCCAGGTAAGTATGAACAAACTTTATTGTATCTTAACAATATCATTTTGTTCATGGAAACTTACCTGTCAAATATATATATAGCTGAATCCCACCTTTGGCGGGTGGGAGAGACAGAAAAAAGGATTTTAGAAACATATAATGTATATGATTGACATCGTGGGTTCCTTACCTGTTAGCATAGCTGACTTCGTGATTACTGTCACCCAAGCCTGCTTCTGCTTCACTAGAGTTACCAACAAGGTAGTGACCTATGTAGTTGGTGCGCTCTAGATGATCTGTCAACGGGGACGGGACCACAATGTGACTAGACCATGACCATACTTCCAAGGGCAACGAGGCAAAAACCACCACCTAAGTTAGCCTAACAACAAACTCCCATATACCAAAGGCTAAAGGAAGGGACGGACTGTACTCGGAGCCGACCCTACAACCAAAAACATACAAATATTAAAAACTCACCTACCCTTTTCTATGGGAAAGGATGAGTGCTACCTCCTGCCCCCAAAATAGTGTCTGCGGCGACGTATGGTCCGAGAGAGTAACAGCTTTCATAGGTCGTTCTCACCTCCCGTAGGTAGTGCGAGGCGAACACTGAGTTACTCCTCCAAAAAGTAGCACTTAAAATGTCTTTAAGAGCCATGTTTTTCTGAAAGGCTATTGAGGTCGAAATAGCCCTTACTTCGTGCGCGTTAACTTTAAGTATCTTCAAGTCACTGTCTTTGCAAGAAAGCGTGCGCCTCTTTAATGGTGTTTCTTAAAAAGAATGCCAGTGCATTCTTGGACATGGGCATGTTTGGTCTCTTGACCGAACACCATAAGTTCTCTGCAGAACCTCGGCAATCCTTCGTTCTACGAATATACTCTCTAAGAGCCCTAACAGGACACAGGACTCTTTCTGGCTCTTGACCAATGATCTCTGCCATACCCTTGATCTCGAATGTTCTAGGCCACGGATTGGAGGGTTTTCGTTTTGGCCAGAAACGACATATTCAAAGAGCAGACTGCATTATGCCCTTTGAAACCGACGTGTTGCTGTTGATAGCCTGTATTTCGCTAACTCTCTTCGCCGTCGCCAGAGCAGTTAGGAATACAGTTTTCTTCGTCAAATCTCGTAGAGACGAAGATGAAAGAGGTTCAAAACGATTTGACATCAAAAATTTTAGGACCACATCCAGGTTCCACGAAGGTAGCTTCGGTAGTGGTACCTTGGTCGTCTCGAAAGATCTCAATAGATCATGGAGATCCTTATTGTTAGAGAGGTCAAGACCTCTATGGCGAAAGACTACAGATAGAACGCTTCTGTAGCCTTTAATAGTTGACACTGCCAACTTTAGATCTTGTTTCAGATAAAGCAAGAAGTCGGCGATCTGGCTCACAGAGGTAGTGGTAGAGGAAACTCCTTTTCTCTTACACCAACTTCTAAAGGCTGCCCACTTCGATTGGTAAACCGCGATTGATGATGGTCTCCTCGCGCGGCGATAGCTTTAGCCACTGATTTCGAAAAACCTCTCGCTCTGGCCAACTTTTGGATAGTCTGAACGCAGTCAGACTCAGAGCGGAGAGGTTTTTGTGGTACCTCTCGAAGTGGGGCTGTTTGAGTAGATCTCTCCTTAACGGAAGAGATCTCGGATAATCCACTAGGTAGAACATCACCTCTGTGAACCAGTTCGCTGCGGGCCAAAAGGGGGCGATTAAGGTCAACCTCGTCCCCTCCGATGCTGCAAATTTTCTCATCACCTCCCCCATGGATCTGAAGGGGGGAAAAGCGTAGAGATCCAGGCCCGTCCAATCCCATAGAAGGGCGTCTACTGCTACTGCTCCCGGATCGAGAACCGGGGAGCAATACAGAGGAAGTCTCGCCGTCCTTGATGTTGCGAAGATGTCCACTAAGGGGCATCCCCAAAGACCCCACAGTTCCTGGCATACTTCTTGATTGAGAGTCCACTCTGTCGGCAATAACTGTCCTTGTCGACTGAGGAGATCTGCCCGGACGTTCTCGACTCCGGCAATGAATCTTGTCAATATTGTGACTTCTCTCTCCTTCGCCCAAAGCAGGATCTCTTTTGCTAGAGAAAACAGGGAGCGAGAGTGTGTTCCTCCTTGTTTCTTCAAGTATGCCAGGGCTGTGGTGTTGTCCGAGTTGATCTGAACCACACGACGGGAGACTTTGTTCTGGAAGAACTGGAGCGCTAATTGAACCGCTGCCAGCTCTTTGAAGTGATATGCCAGGTTACCTGTTCCCCTCTCCAGGTACCTGACCTGACTTCCTCCCCCCCTAGAGTTGCTCCCCACCCCGTGGATGACGCGTCGGAGAACAACACTAGGTCGGGGTTCTGAAGCTTGAGGGATACGCCCTCTGACAGCTTCCACGGATCGAGCCACCATCCTAGATGTTCTTCACCTCTTCCGAGATGTTTAACTTCATGTCGAAGTTGTCCTTTTCTGTCCAGCAGTCCGACAGAAAGAACTGAAGAGGTCGGAGGTGTAGCCTCCCCAGGGAAACAAACTTCTCCAGCGAGGAAATGGTCCCCAGCAGACTCAACCATTCCCTCACCGAGCATGAATCTTTCCCTAGAAAGGCTGACACTTTTTCTATTGCCTTGTTGCTGACGTTCCCTGGGACGGAAAAGCCCGAAAAGCCACTGAATCCATCTGAATCCCCAGATACACGATGGACTGTGTTGGGGTCAGATGTGACTTCTCGAAGTTCACCAGAAGTCCCAGGGACGCAGCTAAAGACAGAGTCGTCTTCAAATCCTTCAGGCACCGGTCTGCGAGGAGGCTCGTATGAGCCAGTCGTCTAGATAGAGCGAGATTCTGATGTTGGAAAGATGGAGCCACCTCGCCACGTTCTTCATTAAGATGGTGAAGATAAAAGGGGCCGTACTCAGTCCGAAACAAAGAGCCCTGAATTGAAAGACCTTCCCTTTCAATACGAACCGAAGGTACTTCATCGATTGGGGATGTATCGGGACGTGAAAGTAGGCGTCCTGTAGGTCGAGTGATACCATCCAATCTCCAGGTCTTAAGGCCCCCAGAAACTGACTGAGGTGTCTCCATCTTGAACCTCTGCTTCTCTATAAAAGAGGTTTAGACGACTTACATCCAACCAAGACGGGCCGCCACCCCCTTCCCGATTGTTTCGGTACAAGAACAAATCTGTTGTAAATCCTGGCGTTGCCGAGTCTAAAACCTGTTCCACTGCTCTTTTCTCGAGCATCTGCTCGAGCAGGTCGAAAAGAATCTTTCGCTTTGTAGCGGATACTATGGGGACAAGTCCCTGGGAGTGGAAGTCAACGGGGGCGGCTTTATGAAAGGGATCTTGTAACCCTTCTCTATGACGTCGAGAGACCAGGTGTCTGCCTCTCTTACTCTCCAGGCTTCTGCAAACAACTGCAGCCTGGCTCCTACTGGTGACTGAAGGCACGATCTCTCACTTCTTACCCCTAGACTTGGAAGGGGCTCTACCTCTAGGAAGGCTTCTTCCTCGAGGAGACGATCTAGCGGAAGTCCCTCCACGAAAGTGCTTCTGCTTTCCTAAACTGTTGCGTTCCAGACGATGTCGAAGGGCCAGCCGGACGTCTCGAAGACTGAGCCAACAGGTCTTGTGTGGCTTTCTCCTGCAGACTCACTGCCAGATCCTTCACCATAGCTTGGGGGAAGAGATGACTCGAGAAAGGGAGCATACAAAAAAGTTCTGTCCTCTGAGCGGGAGAGACAGACTTAGCCGCGAAGTTGCAATAAAGCGACCTTTTCTTAAGAACCCCTGCTGAAAATGAGAGGCTAACTCCTCTGAGCCATCCCTGACGGCCTTGTCCCTGCCTGACAATACACTGGACAGCTCCCCCAAGCTGATCGAGTCTGGCTTACGAGATTGGTTGTCTAAGGCTCCAAGACACCAGTCTAAAAAGTTGAAAACTTCTAAGGACCTAAAAAGTCCCTTCAAAAGATGGTCCAGTTCGGAAGTCGTCCAAGAAACCTTAGCCGATGCTAAAAGGGCCCTCCTTGAGGCATCCACCACGCTGGCGAAATCACCTTGAGCCGACGTAGGAACCTTCAATCCTAATTCCTCGCCTGTCTCATACCACATCCCTGCCTTACCGCTAAGTCTAGACGGAGGCAGGGCGAAAGTAGTTCTTCCTTTTGCTTTCCTAGACTCCATCCAGGCGTTTACCTTCCGGAAAGCTCTTTTCGTAGATAACGACGTCTTCATCTTCACGAAACCTGGAGACTTACTTGTCTTCGACGACGAAAACTGAGAAGGAGGAGAAGGAGGAGCAGCTGGCTGAAAAGTATCGCCAAACGAATCACGAAGTAGTCGTGCCAAAACTTGATAATCTGACGAGGCAGACGTAGCAGGTTGATCATCATCAACATCCTCCGAAGAAACCGCTAAGTTCTCCTTCTTCCTACCCGAGTGCAAGTCCGAAGGAAGAGGCAGAAGTCCTTTAGCTCCAAGTCTCCTATCTGAACGATGAAAAGAAGACGAGGGTAACGGATCCTTAACAGTAACAGGATCAGGAGAACCTATAAGAGGCGAACGTGCCAAAGGCTCGGGAACCACATCCGAGTGACAGCGAACTTCCACATTCGCGTCCACAGAGGTCTTACTAGAACGTCTACGAGCGTCCATCTGAGCGTCCAATGTAGCGTTCTCTCGAGCGTCCAAATCAGCGTCCAACCGAGCGTCCAGCGAAGCGTCCAACGGAGCGTCCAACGGAGCGTCCATCAAAGAGACTCTTCTACCGTCCCGCGAAGCGTCCTTCCGAACGTCCAGGCAAAGAACTTGATCCACTGCCCCCGACTAACATAACTTGAGCGTCAACACTGACATGTCGAAGAGGTGCAGAGCGCAAATCGTCGTCAGCAGAAGCGTCGAAGTCGGAACGCCGGCGTCTCTCTACGGGAAGGGAGAGGAGCATGCAGAGAACTCTCTCTAACTTGGCGTCTAACGTCACCTCTAGATGAACTGGGAAGCAAAACGACGTCTAGAGGGCGAAATATCAGAGACTGGGACGAAAAAAGGAGCCATTGGAGAAGACTGCTTAGATCTCTTGATAGGCAGTCTATCGTCTTCCTTCGACGCGGGACCGTCTCCTTCTGTTTCAGTAAAGCGTCCAGTTTGCCGCTGGCATCGCAATGATGATCTCCGTCTGAGATGTCTCCTTACGCGAGACGAGCTGCGCTTGCGAGAAGGAGAGGGGCGAGGGGACGCCTTCTTCCTTCTCCCAAGAACAGCCTTGGCTCTAGAGCGACTGGGGCGCTCGAGGGCGTCATCGTCGGATGACGTCCTATACTTCTTCTGGGGCGGAAAGGCTACGCTTTCCGGAGAAGAATGCCACTCAGACATAGCATGACGTGAAGCGTCCAGCTCTTGAAGAATCCTCTTCAGAGGTCGCGAATCCGATCGAGATTCCAACCCCTTTGCGCGTGGGGAGGACGCGTCGGAAGACGAGAAAACAAATCTTAAGGGGGGAGGACTGCTCGAGCACGCTCCTTAGCAGCCAATGGGAAGCGTCCACAGGAACTGCTGAAGGGACGCCAGATCGGTGGGGGTTCCCGTAACCCTCCTTCGGCCTTCGACATGCCCTCTCCCTGAGTCCTGGGAGTCCGGCAGAGGTCCCAAGACCTAGAGGCGCTATAGGGCCGATCTGACGCCCCCTCCACTTCACTAGGGGCACTATCACTGCACCTTATTTTGCCTGTTTTCAAGGGCCAGCACTTTAGATTCAAGCGTCTTCAATGAATCTAGAATAAGCGAAAGGGCATTACCCTCCGCAGACACCACTTGAGGGCCCGAAGGCAACACTACAGGGTTAGGAGACACAAATTCTAAAGGAGGGTTAGAAGGGGATACATTAATACCCTGTCTGCTACCCGACTTACTCCTGGAGGAAGACCTCCTAATCCTATCACGTTCTAACTTCTTAACGTAGGATTCATACGTCTTCCATTGCAAATCATCTAAGCTTTCACACTCATTACAGCGCAAATCAAATCTACACTCTTGCCCCCTACACCCTTTACACAATGTGTGAGGATCAACCAAGGCTTTTGGAAGCCTAACCTTGCATTCCACTTTCGAGCACACCCTGGCGCTAGCAGAACTACATCCAGACATTTTTAAGGGAAAAATCTAAGCCAAAATAAAAAAACAGTCCAAATCACGTATGCCAAGCTATCGATCCAATCAAAAACCAAAAAGTCAAGAGGATACTCAAGCAATATGAAAAGTTTTCCAAAATCCTGAGGCGGAGGTGTGTAAACAGGTGTTTACGACACCGGCGACAGAAGAAATCTGATAGAAAATGGGAATGGTTCCTGATACCCGCCTCCCAGCGGCGGGAATGGGTACTAACCACCCTAACTCCCACTACGTGTGTCGTAAGTTTTAGAAATTCTGTCGGACTTCAGAGAATACAGCTATATATATATCTGACAGGTAAGTTTCATGAACAAAACTGTACTGTATATGTATAGGTTATTTTCAACCTTACTGAATATAAAATTAATAAACAATACCTCAACTAAAGACCAAAAATAAATTCACAACTCCATTAATTTTATCATGCCTGAATGGCATTTACATTACTTTTCATTAGTAGCCAAAATGTGATCCCTAAACCATTTCTAATGTAAATATTATTATTGTCTAAAATGGTACATATGGATTAACAACAAATAATAGTAAAAAGCACCTGAGGTTGAATTACAGCAGCTGGGGCAACAAGGCTGCGTCCAGCACGGCCTGTAAGGGAAATCACCCCTTTCCTAACAACTGACAACGCCATCTGGAAATTAAAAGAAATGTACATCAAAATAAATAAAACCATTAAAAATAAAACAAATTTTGAACAACAATTTGTACTTTTCCCTTTTATACAAGTACCCTTCAGTGCAACCTGGAAAGGGTTGAAATTTTGTAACAAGGTAGCTTGACCAAGCAAATAACAGGTGGTTAGTAGGTATGTATCCCTCACTAACTGACCATCGCCTTTACTTTTCCCATGGCCACAGGGCCTGAGAAAGGCAGTTGATTATTATCTATTCTTATTATTTGTTTAAGCAGCCACTTCCAACCGAGTCCAATCAGCTGCAGAAAGGCAGTTGAGGTGAGCTATAGGGTAAACAACCGCACGGACTGGCCAACTCACCGACTACCATGGCTAGGCTACCCTCCGAAAATGACAATTTGTCCAAAATTGCATTTTTCCTAACTATACAAACCTGAGGTCCTTTTACAATAGGAAGGTACTAGCGGCAGCTGGATAGGTCGTAAGCTTTCGAACAAGGGGTTCGGTAGTTAACTGCTTGTCCGACAGGCGCGCGCGCGCGACTGGGAGGTAAACAAATCACTTTTGCTTTTGGCCCAAGCAAAAACTGCAGAGTGAGGGGTGGCATGAGGTGGGGCTATGTGTAAAAGGACCTCAGGTTTGTATAGTTAGGAAAAATGCAATTTTGGACAAATTGTCATTTGTTCCGACACGGCATACAACAACCTTCGTCCCTTTTACAATAGGAAGACTCACTTCTTGGTGGGAGGAATCTGAGTCTTTTGTGAACAGACTGGTGTTCGCCCAACCTTGGAAGCCTCCCTGGTCGTAAGAGCGAGGGAGGGATCCAAGCCTCTGTCCGATTGATCGGGGTGTGCACCGCAGGATAAATGGTCAGACCTCTGGACCGAGTACTAAGAGAGAGGCAAGCGTATCTCTTCGTACCAGCAATGTAGGAAGAACTTGTTCTGTACAGGAGCAAATATAAAGTCATGGGTTTGACTCTTGTAGGCATCCACTTCCCCCCCTTGTAGAAGGAAGTGGTGGATATTCTGCTCCTATCCCTAGTGACCAAAGGGATAGGGATGGGGCTCTGTCATATAGCTCACCTGCATCTCGTCCTCATCCAGCGTAGTGACGACCGTGGCCCTCTGCCCACAGGTAGAGGAGTAGGAAAAAGACGGGAAGAGGGAGCCAGTCACTCACTCATTCACACATCCATCCACACAGTCACACCAGGACTCGATGCTGTTTCAGCCTGCGAGGGTCTGGGTTAGCTACACAACTTGTTGAGCAGCCACCACGGGTCCCAAGGAAAAGGTATCCAAGGACCTGTGGGCAATATCCCGAAGGTAGAAGGACGTAAATGGTAGTCTGGTTAGACCAGACCCCTGCCTTCAGGACCTGCGCCACGGAGAAGTTCTTACGAAACGCCAACGAGGGGCCAATACTTCTGACTTCGTGAGCTCTCGGACGGGACGTACGGATGTCGTCACTACCATCAGCCTCATACGCCCTCCTGATGACCTCACGCAGCCAGAATGAAAGAGTGTTCTTGGATACTTCTTTCTTGGTTACCCCGGTGCTAACGAAGAGGCGTCGACATCAGGCCTGAGGTGGTCGAGTTCTCTTCAGATAGCGCCGTAACGCCCTCACAGGACAAAGCAGCATCTCATCCGCATCATTATCGGTGAAGTCCAATAGGGAGGGAATCGTGAATGACTCGAACCTGTCGTCTGGGGATCGACGGTTTCTGAGTCTTCGACAACGAAGTTCGGGACGAAATCGAGCGTCACAGATCCCCATCCCCACTGGAGTGTCGTACATCATAGGAAAGACCATGAAGTTCCCCTACTCTCTTCGCCGATGCCAGGGCCAGCAAGAAGAGGGTCTTGAGGGTCAGATCCCTGTCTGACGACTCTCGGAGTGGCTCGAACGGCGTTCGAGTCAAACTCCTAAGGACGAGAGTCACAAATCCCAACACCAGGGGGCCTTGAGTTCCCTGGGTGGGCAAGACCTTTCGAAGCTCCTCATAAGCAAGGAGATCTCGAACGAGTTCGAGATGTCCAATCCCCTCAGTTTCAGGACGAGAGCCAAGGCGACTCTGTATCCTTTGACTGTGGGGACTGAGAGGAGCTTCTCTCGCGAAGAAAAACGAGGAAATCCGCTACCTGCTGAAGAGTGGCTCTGAGAGGAGATAGACCCCGTCTACGACACCACCACAGAAGACGGCCCACTTCCCCTGGTACACAGCTGCAGAGGACTGACGGACGTTTCCAGCCATCTCTGTTGCTGCGCTACGAGAAAAGCCTCTCGTTCGCAAGAGATGGTGGATAACAGCCAGCCGTGAAGACGTAGGGACTGGACTGCTCGGTGGTACCGCTCGACGTGTGGCTGGGCGAGAAGGTTGTGCCAAGGGGGAATCTCTCTCGGTTCTCCTGCGAGAAGAGCCAGCAGGTCCGGATACCAAATGGCCTGTGGCCATTGGGAGCCACCAGGATCATCCTGAGATTCGGGGTGACCAGTGCTCGACTGATCACCTTGCGAATCAGGCTGAACGGGGGAAAGGCATAGACGAAGAGGTTGTCCCACGGGTGTTGAAGAGCGTCCTCTGCAGCTGCCCATGGGTCCGGCACGGCCGAGAAGAACACCTGGAGCTTCCTGTTGTGCCGGGTGGCGAACAGATCCACGACTGGTCGCCCCCCACAGGTCGAAGAGCCTTTCCGCCACGTCCTGGTGTAGAGACCATTCGGTCCCTATCACCTGATCCCAACGGCTGAGCGTGTCTGCTACTACATTCCTCTTCCCTGGAAGTGTAGCGTGCCGACAGCTCTATTGAGTGTGCCTCGGCCCACTCGTGCACCTGCCGAGTCAACTGGTACAACGGGAGAGACACTAGGCCCCCCTGTTTGTTGACGTAGGCCACCACCGTGGTGTTGTCGCACATCAACACCACTGAGTGTCCCATCAAGCGGTCCTGGAACTCTTGGAGAGCGAGGAACGCTGCCTTGAGTTCCAGTACATGATGTGAAGGTGCTTGTCGTTCTCGTCCCACACTCCTGAAGTCAGCAACTCCTCCACATGTGCGCCCCATCCCTCGGTCGATGCGTCTGAGAACAGCTGCATGTCCGGGGGGGGAGTGCGCAGAGGCACCCTCTTAAGAGGTTCCTGTCGTCAGCCACCAGGCTAGGTCCTGCCTCACCTCCGGTGTCAGTGACACTGGAAAGCTTGGGGGATCCGTCGCCTGTGACCAACTCTCCTTTAGTCTCCACTGAAGAGACCGCAGGTGAAGACGCCCGTGAGGGACTAACTTCTCGAGTGACGACAGGTGTCCGATCACGACTTGCCATCGCTGAGCTACCTGTTCCTGCCGAGACAGGAACTGGTTGGCTGCCTCCCTGAATCTGCTGATCCGCGAGTCTGCGGGGCAAGACTCGCCCTGCTACCGTGTCGATCAGCATACCCAGGTACTTCATCCTCTGCTTGGGCTCGAGATCGGACTTTTCGAAGTTCACAACGATCCCCAGATCGCGACAGAACTCGAGCAGTCGATCCCTGTCCTGTAGCAACTGCGAGCGGGAGCTCGCCAGGACTAACCAATCGTCGAGATACCTCATCAGACGTATCCCTGTGCGAATGGGGCCCAAGCAGACACCAGAGTGAACACTCGCGTGAACACCTGTGGGGCGGTTGAGAGACCGAAGCAAAGTTGCCCTGAACTGGTACACCGTCCCGTCGAGGATGAAGCGGAGGTACTTTCTGGAGGACTGATGAATGGGTATTTGGAAATACGCATCCTTCAAGTCCACTGAAAGCATGAAATCGTTCTCCCTGATGGAGTCGAGCACTGAGCGTGCCGTCTCCATCGTGAACCGGGTCTGGCGAACAAACCGGTTCAGGGGAGAGAGATCTATCACCGGGCGCCAGCCTCCCGTAGACTTTTCCACCAGGAAGAGTCGACTGTAAAAGCCCGGTGACTGATCCGTGACGATTTCTACAGCTCTCTTGCTCAGCATGGTCTTGATCTCCTGTCTCAATGCTACGTCCTTCGATGACCCTGGAACGTACGACTGCTGTTGGACCGGGTTGGAGGTGAGGGGTGGCCGAGATTCGAAGGGTAATAGATATCCCTCCCGAAGGCATCTACAATCCAGGTCTCGGCGCCGTAGCGCTGCCAAGTTGCCCAATGGCTGGCCAGGCACCCCCCCACTTACCGGCAGCAGGTGAGGGGGAACGCCGTCCCTAGCGTTTCCCCCCCTTTCTTCGACTTCTTCCCAGAGCCTCCACGGGAGGAGGAGGTCTGGGAGGAGGGCTGGTTACGGCTCCCCTTGGTAGAAGTCGAAGAAGACAGAGTCTTTCCCCGGGGCTTCGACGCAGCTACCGTCTTAGCCACCGAGGAAGCGCTAGCCGAGCTCTTAGACTTGGCCGCAGTCCGAGGCTGCTCAGAAGCCTTCGAGACTGCCTGGTGAACCAGACGGTCACTGTCGTCAGTGCGCCGTCTGTCCACCGCAGCGTCCACCATCTCTCCTGGGAAGAGAGACGTGGAACTCCGTAAAGGTCCGTTGCGAAGTCCCAACGCCGCTTCACGCCCGGCCGCACCCTGGAAACCCGAGTAAGGACAGCGTCCCTTCGTCGGAGAACCAGGTTGGCCCACAGGTTCACCGTCTGGTGGGCAAGGAAGGAGATGGCTCTTCCTCCAGACTGGCAAAGTCTCCTAAAGGCCGAGTCATCTTGCGGAGAAATTCCCCCGGAAGTTTGGCTGCGACCTTAGATACTGTGAGGGACCACAGATCTAGCCAGGAGACGGATCCTGGAAAGCTGCCATGGCGGTAGATTCCAGTCCGAGTGCCTCTTGCTGCGAGAACCATAGGTTCTCGGACAGGAGCTGCTGCAGAGACACACCCGGAGTCAGCCTGGCTAACTCCGGGTTCACCTGTTTGGGCGCATCGGGTCTTCAGATGGCACGTAAAAACGCCGCTGTCGCAGCAGAGGAGGTGGAAGCAGCTTGCTCGACCTGCCAGACTTGAGCGAACCGTCTTGTCCGGAGACAAGCGATTCAACCTGGTCCAGCACTGAGTCCGCAAGCTCAGAACGCGGCAAACCCACCGTCGGTCTGGGTTCCCTCTTCGGGCCCCAGAACGACTCGAGCCGGGACGTGGGCTCGGATGGTGGGAGCGGCGATCCTTCCGCGAGGTCGTTGTGCTGACGAATCAGCGCAATAACCTCGGCAAAGTTCCTCTGGATCTCAGGAGTGACTGCGTACCTGCGGAGTCGGACCATCCAGTCCCTCAAACAGGAGCATCTCCCGAGACCCTCCTCCCTCAAGGGGAGGAACAGCGACAGACCCCTCTCGGTCTCCTCAACCACTTGTGCGTACGACCTGGCTGGTCCGAGAACCGTGCCTGGTACGTACGACGACGTGGTGGGATCCTGAGGGGCGCACCCCTCACAATCACTCCTCAATACCTCGCCCCTCCCGGTGTAACCCGAGGAGTTGAAGGTATGGGAGAGGCAGACCTGACGCTCCCTCCTCGCTCGCTGGCAGAACCAGTGGGCTTGGAAGACTGCAGGCGATCGCCAACCCGCCGCGGTGGCGATCGAGCTGCAGACCTAGTCGAGCCGTCTCGCTGTGGAGAACGGCTGGACCGAGAACAGCGGCCCCCCGGTCTCGTGTGTCAGAGGAGCTGGTGCTGGTCGCCGTACCCGATCGCTCTCTGTGAGAGTGACGGTCAGGCGACCGGCGAGCTCCACTGTCACGGTGAGGACCGGTGCGTATCCTCACGCTGCGTCAGTTCGCTGGTACCAGCCGTGGCTGGTGCCGACGAACGGGGGGACCTCTTCCCAGCCTCAGCCCGTGGCCGGTCATGGACCGTCACGTCCGCCCGGGTAGCCAGCTGCTCGCCGCGAGAGCGAGAGCTGGTCTGGTGAGAGTCGCGTGAGCGGCTGTCACCAGTCTTCCGCTCCGTGCCGTGAACCTGACGCTGAGCGGACTCAGAGGTCTGGTTCTTGGCTGCACGGCCGCTGTTAGGCGACCGTACACTCGGTACCTCTCGCGAACGAGAGGCCGAGACTGGAAGCCCCTGCTTGCCGTGGCCGAACCAACCCTAACAGCAGGTGAGGAAGTGCCGGTGTTAGCCGGCACTCCTCTGGTCCCCTCCCCGTAGTCTTCTTCCTTGCGGAGAAGAGACGGGTCCTGCCCCCGAAGGAGCAGGGTGACCAGCGGAAGAACCCCCCGTCTCACCAGAGCGAGACGGGCCCTTAGAAGTTCCCGAAGGAGACTTCTTAGGGGGGGGGGAGGCGACCTTCTTCTTCTTCGGCGGGGGAGCTTAGAAGAAGAAGGGGAAGAGGCGGCAGACGACGACGACGACGAGAAGACGATGAAGACGACGACGACACCTTCCTCCTCTTCTTCTTCTTCTTCGTCAACCTCCTCAGGACCGACGTCAGATCTGTCATCCAGAGCGGAGCCAGGGCTGCTGTTGCCGAAGCAACAGGGCCCGGACGCACCTGTCCGAACAGATCAGCATCGGGAGCAGCGGCGCCAGGAACAGGAACAACGTCAGCAGGTGCAGGCATCACAGGAACGGCAGGAGCAGGTACAGGAACGGCAGCAGTGGTCAACGTCACGTCCGTGAACGGCGGCTGGGCAGGTACGGCAGGTACGGCAGATTGTGCAGGCGGTCCAGATGGACGGACCAGCGGCACAGACATCCTTGGTTACTGGTGGGAGGTCCAGGGGCGAGCTCTTCGGGCACACGAAGTCCGGTCGCGGCAGCACGGCAAACCCAGGTGGCGGCATCACACTCCCCCGAGGTACGGCGACTGGCCCCTGCACGATGTAGTAGGTGTTACAGAGACCGCGTGCGGGGTGTACACCAGGTGAGGAGGTGAAGCGTAGCCAGGTGTTGTAAGGGTCGTGGTGGTGGTCGTAACCGTCGCATGGGTGACCGCCACGGAGCCAGCGAGATGGTAGAGCAGCCCCTGGACACTCGGCACGCCCTGCAGCCCCAACGATGCCCACACCTGTCCGAGGTCGTCCTTCGCGGCAACCGCACCTGAGGAAGCAAAAGTCGGGTGATTAGGAGGATCCTCTACCCGCTCGCGCGAAGACGAACGGATAGAGGACCCAGAGTACAACTCGACGTCGGGGTATCCAGCGCCCTCCTCCACACTCGACAAGTCAGGTGAGGAGAAGGACCTAGAAACCCCCCCCGAAGGGGAAGGCGCCAAACGTGGAAGCTGAGCGGGCGGCAGGAAAGAAGACGAAGTGTCCGTAACCAAAGGAGTCGCGGGAGAGCTTTCCGACGACTCCTTTGCAGGCCTTCGCTCTTCCTGCCCTCATACAAAGTCCACTGCGCCTCCGACCAATTTATTACATACTTCACATGGCTCGGCTCGGGTGCATTCGCGCCCCCGACACCGAGCGCACAAAATATGAGGGTCAATCTCCGGGAATGAGCGGAACTTTCCGCATTTACGCCCTTCGGTACCCGGGCATAGTCTCCGTGGGGTAGCGAGGCGAGGAGATTCCATCGTTGACCAATAAATCACAATTAATTAGAAAGAGAGAAATGATTGTACTTACAATGATTCTTTCATACACAAACACAACCATATACTCAGGAAAGCAAACGACGAGAAGCGGGCAGAGAGCGTCGAACACACACGTCCACTCGCTGTGAGGCCGAAAGCAAAAGTGGTTTGTTTACCTCCCAGTCGCGCTCGCGAGGCCTGTCGGACAAGCAGTTAACTAAACGAACCCACCCTTTGTTCGAAAGCTTACGAACCTATCCAGCTGCCGCTAGTACCTTCCTATTGTAAAAGGACCGAAGGTTTGTATGCCGTGTCGGAACTAAAGTACTTTTAAACAAGTCTTGACACCGGAGATGGTCATCAGTCACGAGTTGTTGGTGGTGAGAGAAGGAGCTCGAGACCTCTACTCTCCTTTCGAAGTAAGTATTTTCTCCAAAGTTAGAAATTAGGGCCATATTTTATGATTTAAACAGAGGGTAATAAAAAGAGTGGCCAACGCAGTGCCCACAACCCCAAAACGCTTTCAAAATTTTTACTTATGATTAAAAAGTTTAGAAGATTGACGCCATCTCGATGTTTGCGGAGTTGCTTGTGTCAACAAACTTCCCATTTCTTGTGCTAAATCCGCACAACACTTGTACCCATAGATGCTGGGGCACTTTCATCACACCAATCGTAACCCCGACCTCTTACAGCACTTATTTGTACTTATTCAAGGGGACTATTGCATTCTTTGCGGGCATTTTACGCTCTTCAATTGTTTATCAGTGTTGTCAATTGGTATGTGTTTACCCTCCAAACTGGGTATAAGACTTACACAAAACCGGGGAAATAAGTGAAATTAGTGTATCTATTTGTAGTATATACACATATCACAGCAATTTTATCATTACTGCATTACTATGACAACTAGAATTCATGGAAACAGTTTGCAAATGCATCAGCGTATGTGTGACGCTCCACTACATTGGCAACGATGAGTCATTTTTCCTTTCGTCGCTGCTCGCAAGCATACATCCGAAATATTTGTAATTTTTTGTGGTTAATTTGGTTGCAAAAAAGGGATAACAGACATGAATTAAATAAACATTTTGAAGTAAAGTTAAACTAAATAATCAGTAAAGTAAATTAAGGGAATAAAGCTTTGCACCTCATAATCAGTGTTGTCGTCTGCTGCTCGTAAATGTGTTTGCAGAGTGAGAGCTTAGGAACCAGGAACAGCAACGTGGTTAAGTGCAATGTGGAGTGAATTACGACCAAAATGTATATAATTACAATCAAATAAGCACTGTGGAGTTTCAGTTGTGATGGCAGTAAGGATAAAACCACAAGGTTAAAATGAATTCAGTTCAAACCATGACCCCGGGAATAAAATGTTTCATACTTTCACTAATATAGGCAACAAAATGTAGTTTTATTGCGCTGATTACAACTGCAATCTCGAGTAAGATCAATAAACATTACATATGCTAACACTGTTCAAATGAGTGCTGGGAAGGCTGGGAAAGATGGTGGATTGTCCGTGGTTAGACCGGCCAGCCACACGATTGCCGCCATATTGGATTTCAAAACTGCCTTGAAAACATATTTTACGAAGAGCTCACATGCTTATTTTAGTTTGTATGGCACTTTCATATACCACATTATGTTGACGAAACTTCAATCTTTTGAATGGCATGCTTAAAGTTGTAATTGTATTCTTGTTTCACCAATTAAATATGGCACAGGATATTGGTACGGCAGCTGTATCCCGATTGCGGTAGATATTGGTACGGCAGTGAATTGCGCATGCGTCAATTTCAGACTTCCTGCTGTACAAATAACATAAATGTGGTGGGAGTACGGCAGATTTTGTCAGTGGTGCCATAATGTCGATCTTGACTTGCTGTAGGTATGGCAGTTAGCTGTATCTGTTTACCAGTTTGCTAATCATACTGTAATATGTGACCAGAGTTCGGCTTCTAGGCGGGACGGTCCCGCTTTTTGAACATCTGTCCCCCTTGTTTTGTTAGCAAAATGCCCTCCCCCCCTTTTTGTTTTGCTTTTGTGAATTTTGTCCCACTTTTTTGTGCTAGAAAAACAAAACTATCCCAATCTTCATGCAATAGCCTAGTACCGAAATTTTGTTTAATTTTGCCATTTCATTAGCCGGTAAATTCTATCGTCTTCTCTGACAGCCGCAATACCCAACGAAGTGAATTAAAAGAATATTGTAAAGTGTATAAAGGCGGCCCTTTGCAACTGGCTATGTTGGGCAGAATAAAGGGCCGAGAAAGTCACCAAAGGTACGATGGTAGTGTATATGTATATTTATATAGGGTAAAAAACCGCATGGTACAGGGGTGGACCATGTAAGATCAATGTGTACAACCACAAGAAAAGTACATTATAACGCGTCCTGACACCGGAGTAGAGGTCTTTAGCTCCGTTTCTCACCAACAAGTCGCGTCTGATGCCCATCTCCGATATCAGGACGCGTTATACTAATGTACTTTTTTGGGGGTTGTACACATTGATCGTACATGGTCCACCCCTGTACCATGCGGTTTTTTACCCTATAATCCTCTTTGAATCTCCTTTTCGGAGTTCTTTTCAGGGACAATTCAATCGTTCGTGACCTACCTACATACCTATAGTATAAACAATTTTTGAAAGTTTGAGTCTTCATAGATGTCTATGGCTTTTTTCGGCTCGTTAAAGCCTGAAAACATCTGTTATTCGGCGAAAACTAATGTATTATTCCGCGGTTCATGTTGTTGTTCTGTCGCCATTTTTCTTGCTGTCACTGATATGCCAGAGGTGGTAAACAAGGGTTAGCACATGCGCATTTCACTGCTGTACCAATATCTACCCCGATCGGGGTATGGCTGCCGTACCAATATCCAGTTCGATTAAATATTGAGTGAATAAGGCCTGGCCAGCGTGATGACGATGGATCGTCCGCGGTTGTTTACCCTAAACAGGTTCTGGTTTCCATACCTGGAAAAAATACAACTTAACTATTAAAAATAGATTTATTCTACATGCATACTACATACCACCACCTTTATTATGAGACAGGTAATTGCTCAGCGAAGATTACAGCAGGCCTAGCCAGGGCAAGTTTAATCTGGCCGGCAATTCCAGGATACTTTCCATGAACTCAATAGGCTAGGTACCTATCATACGCAACTACTAATCTACTGACTAGCCTAACTTAAATCACAATGTACCAATAAAAGTAAATAAAAGGGCCTTTTTTTCTTGTGTCTACGGTGCCAAAGGCCCAAGGTACAAGAAGGGCTTCATTAAATTAAGAATACCTAGTACCTCGGCACTTCACCGACAATAGAAGTCAATTTACCACTGGCCTACAAACAATCCTCGATGTTCATTATAGTCACTCAAAACACTACCCATGTAACTGAGTTATACATTATATTAATGTGAATTATTTGCTTGTCTATAGTAATAAGGAGCAATGAAATGGTGTAAAATTTTCTCACCGTCAGCCTGTAATTTCTGCCGACCTCTCTCGGCAAAACAACCAACTATCAGCTGTTAATAAATACCACCTGATAGAATTAGATATCACATCATATTTAAAGAAATAACAATTACTTATGGAATGAGTTGTTGCTGTTTCCTTGAAGATGTTAAGGAAATGCACTTTTGTTATCTTGAGAAGTTAACTGCTGTTTTAGAGCACATTTTAGACAATTATACTTCTGCAGGTTTAAATTCCCGGATTAGGTCAAAGTAAATTAAGATGAAAAGAAAAGACCACACACACACACACACACACACATATATATATATATAATATATATATATATATATATATATATATATATATATATATATATATATATCTATATATATATACATTATATTTATTTATATATATATATATATATATATATACATATATATATATATATATATTACAACAGATCGTGATTATTAATAACAGACTGGTGTCTCTTTTAGTACTGTAAGTAGTATTCTACCTTTCACCATTAGGAAATAATTAATTTACGGTGAAAATTCTCATTTGGTTGTGATGTTTCTATTAATACATACCAAAAAATTTTCAGTAGAAATGTCTGTTATGACTTTCACCTTTTAGTTAGTATGTAATCAATACTTTTCTATTTATACCTGTAAAAATACATGTCCAACAATAATAACAAAATAACCATATAAACAATAGCTCCTGTACCTACAAGCCTAGGTGAAGAAAAATTTCAAGCATAGTTGGGGTTACAGTACTGTATATGAAAAAGAGCCCAAAATAATGTTTCTTTATGAAAATAAACTACTGATGATAACTATTACTCTCTCTTACGTACTCAGGCAAGGGATTCTGGGGAACTCGAACCCAAGACTATGCGGAAGGCCGCACTATTATAGCTATGGCACAGTTCAATGTTGGAGAGAAAGGTTTGAATTCGGAGTAACCTTCTCTTTGAAGGGTTCCTACCAAGGCTGACGGGTCCCTTGAACTCCTTCTACCGACTTATTTGATTTCGGAGTGTCCTTCTTCAACAAGAGTTGCCCGACAAAGTTCCAAGTCTTCTACCCGTCCCTAACTTGTGTAGGCAGGGATGTCACACCCTGAAGTAATGTTGCAAAAAAAGTAATATTAACACTGGCCAGAATTAACAAATTATCAAATTAACCCATAAATAAACTAAGAAAAATTCTTTTATAAATAGTGTTATAAATATTATAACAAGATATGAATATGATATGTCAGCTTAGTATGATTTGCTATTCGAGTCACATCAGAAAAGGGATGGCAAAACCTGGGGTAGGATGCACGTTTTGCAGTACATGAGCAAAGTAGAAATTCTGCTCGTCTGAGAGAAGTAAAAGTGAAAACTTTTAAAAAAATTAACTGACTCAGCAATATGTGAGCTCATGCACGGTGATTGCTGAAAGACCATTAAAATTTTGAAGTAGGAGTGAGAAAGTTGGAAAGATAAGTTAGGGCTTACAATAGTTTGTTAAAACCCTAAGTATTGAATAGGCATTTACTTTGCCTAAAGACTCTTGTTAGATATAAGTTGTTAATTTTCTTAAAGATATTATATCTTTTTCTAAATAATTCAATTATAAAATGGGACACAGACCTACAGATTTAATATATTTTTCTTAGTTTAACATACCTTTTAGTTTACATATTTGGCATGTTTATAGGAATAGGACTGCGTTGTTTTCAGTTGGGGTTATTATTATTAGTTTTGTTAAGATTAGCCTTGGTGTTGCTATTCCTTGAATATTGTTTTTGTTCTTGTTATCCTTATGGGTTTGCATTTGTTTTCGTCTCAGCTAATGTTATCATATTTTTTTATTGGTTGTTGTTGTTATAGTTGTTTTTTGTATCTTAGAAAGAATTTCAGATAGTAGTCAGAACCGTTACGAAAAACGTAATCCTATTCATAAAAATGTGACGTCATTCCTCTTTTGAGAGCTATAAAACAAATCACAAGCTTTTGGGGAAGGGATGGTCACTTCATTACTTGCAGTTTACAGTGGGCACTGGGGAAAGTCTTTACTGCAGTGTTGCAGAATGCTGAATAGTGGCGCCACCATTCATGTATGCCATAGAAATAATAAAGCTCGACAAAAAAGAAATATACTAATTGCAAAAAAGATATAATCATGCTTATGGAAATTCTGAAAGCACCAAGGTACCCATACACTTAACAATAACAGGACAGTATAAGATAAAACCTCCGGACACAAAACTCTGCTGATTAGTAGAGTTGGACTGAGTACAATAGAGCTAGATGAAAGGAAACTATTAAAGAAGGAAGAAACCAAAAGGTTATTTTATGAAGGGTAATTGAAAACCTAGGAAATTTCTTACTTATTGTATCATTAGGAATAGGTTTAGATTTATTCAACAGTCTTGTCAAGAAGATAAAAGGGAACTTATAGCTAACATCTTACTATTCATAGAGCTGCCTATAGGAAAAAAATTGAAAATAGAAATAAATGACTCTACAGAAAAAACATACTGAAACACGCATGAAAAGAAGAGACAAACAGAAAGGGAGCCGTTTCAAAGAAATATCTGACTCTACTGTTATGTGAAAATAACAGAATTCGGGCGCGAAAACCTAACCTTTTATTCTGACAAAGTGACAGTATCAACGATTTACAAAGGTAAGTTAAATTTTGCTTGTAGTGAATTAGCTATATTTTCCAGCTTTAAAACAATTATGTGGACATACTTTTAACATTAGAGAGTGTGTATTATGTTATTCTAATACCGTATTTTTTGGTGCTCGGCACAACTGTCAGCCTTTAAGTATAGGCTAGGTTACCTACCCTAGGTATGCGGTTTTATAAACCTAGGCATTCCTAGTCTACTACCTATACTAGATAGGCTACCATTAATGTACGTTTATTTAAAATTTCTCACTTTTTTCCAATCTTAGCCTATAGGTAGGTACCTACTAACCTACCTACCTAGGTATGTAAGACACTTGAGCAACCAGACTTGTACCGCATAGCTAAGCCAAGGGTAAGGCTAACAAGATACCTAGGCTATAGGCCAAAATATCCGTAGACCGCCGATTTTCAATGGAAAAATATCCGCGGACCACGGATTTTCAAAGGAAAATAATACTAGTAGGTAGTAGCCTAGGTATCCACAGACTGCGGATTTTGGTAGATCTAGGGTACCTAGGTATCCACGGCGGCCCAGACTATGGCAGTTGCGGCTTTTCTATGCAGTTTTACCTACTAAACAAGAATTTTAAGTAATATTTATTCGAACTACTGTAATTGACCCCCACGGACTGGTACTAGGGCTACCTAAACACAGCGAAATACATTGGACGTGCATGAACTGCAGGGAACGTCTGCTGATACGACATCCACTAGGGATTGTGGCGTCCAATGTATTTCGCCATTTTTAGTACTGGCCCCTGGGGGTTAATTACAGTCGTCCGAATAAATACTACTAGCCTATAAATTCTTGCTCAGTAAGTAAAATAACATAGGAAAACGATATTGCCATAGTCTAGGCCACCCCGGATTGCTTCTGTAGAAATATTCCTACCTAGTACCTGGATTTTCAACTGAAAAAAATATTTGTGGATTTACATAGGGAAAAAATATCTGTGGACGCGGATTTTCAAGGGGGAAAATTTGTTAATGTGTGGTGTCAGTAAGAACATGGCGGAATGGCGCTTCACGCCTTAGCTTACCCGCATAGTAGGTAGTACCTATTTAAATATTCATGGCAAGCTCGTTTGTTCTGGTAATAGGTTAGGTAGCTAGCTACTAGTAGGTATTGTTTAGCTGTGCGCGCTATCTAGCATCAGGGTTAAGATCAACTGTTTACTTAGATAGGAGCTGTAACTGCGTGCCGCGGAAAGTGTGCAAACTAGGTACCCGCTGACATTAGCCAAGTCTTAGATAGTTTTAGGTCTAAGGTAGTTTGGGTACATAAAGTTTAGGTGATCATTTTGTAAAGGCGCACCCTGTTTAATTTACCTATAGGTACCTACCTCGGTTAACAGCGGGGTTCCGTTCCCAGCCGATGCTGCTAACTAAAAACCTGCTTAATGGCATTGCTAACCAAATATCAGCGCTGTTAACCAGACATTGGTGCTGTTAACCGGATATCGGCGCTGCTAACCAGAGATCGGCACCAAAAATCCAGTTAACAGCATCACTAGACAAGTGCACAAAACCGGATAGCTGTTAACTGATACTGCCGTTAACGGAGGGCTACCTGTAGTCCTATTTCAGATCTACCACCAGTGGTAAGATGTGTGGGTGTAGCCATTGTTTTAAAGATTGTTTTACACTCAGGTCTAGGTTATGTTTGAGCAAATATAGGTAGGTACCCCATTTTGTCACTAATCCGGTTTGTCACCTAGCCTGTTCGTCACCGGAAACCCATTTTGACACCATGAATACTCCATTGTGAAATCTGTTTCGTCACCATTAATCCCGCTTACCTTAGACTGCGATAATACATCAACCTTTTTTTTTTTTTTTTTTTTTTTTTTTTTTTTTTTTTTTTTTTTTTTTTTTTTTTGAACTGGATATTGGTACGGCAGTCGTACCCCAATCGCGGTAGATATTGATACGGCAGTGAATTGCTCATGTGCGAACCCTTGTTTACCGCCTCAGGCATATAAGTGACCTCAAGAAAAATGGCGACGGAACAGCATGAACGGCGGAATAATACATTAGTTTTCGCCTTAAAACAGATGTTTTCAGGCTTTAACGAGCTGAAAAAAGCCATAGACATCTATGAAGACTCAAACTTTCACAAACTGTATATACATAGGTCACGAACGATCGAATCGGCCCTGAAATGAACTCCGAAGAGGAGATTCAAAGAGGATTATATATAAATATATACACTACCATCATACCTTTGGTGACTTTCTTGGCCCTTTATTCTGCCCGACATCGCCAGTTGCAAAGGGCTGCCTTTATACACTTTACAATATTCTTTTAATTCATTTCATTGGGTATTGCAGCTGTCGGAGAAGATGATATAATTAACCAGCTAGTGAAATCACAAAATTTAAAAAAATTTCAGCACTATTGCATTAAAATTGGGATAGTTTTGTTTTTGTAGAACAAAAAAGCAGGACAAAATTCACAAAAGCAATAAAAAAAGGAGGGGGGGGACAGCATTTTGCTAACTGAAAAAAGGGGGACAGATGTTCAAAAAGCAGGACTGTCCCGCCTAAAAGCCGAACTCTGGTCACATAATACAGCATGATTAGCAAACTGGTAAACGGATACAGCTAACTGCCGTACCTACAGCAAGTCAAGAGCGCATTACGGCACCACTGACAGAATCTGCCGTACCCCCACCACAATATGTTATTTGTATGGCAGGGAGTCTGAAATTGACGCATGCGCAATTCACTGCTGTACCAATATCTACCGCGATCGGGATACTGCTGCCTGTACCAATATCCTGTGCCTTTTTTTTCTGGCACAGGATATTGGTATGGCAGCCATATCCCTGATTGCGATAGATATTGGTACGGCAGTGAATTGCGCATGCATCAATTTCAGACTTCCTGCCGTACAAATAACATAGTGTAGTGGGGGTACGTCAGATTCTGTCTGTGGTGCCGTATTGCACTATTGACTTGATGTAGGTACGACAGTTTGCTAATCATGCAGCAGTTGCCGTACACTGTTGCTAAGAGCTATAGGTATAGCATTAGAAGATCAGCGACAGTAGTAATAATAGTCAAACTGAATTGTTTTGCTGAACATGTTCAATTCAAAATGTCAGAGTGAAGCACCATACTGTCATCACCAAAGCACCAAAACATTTTGACAGTAAATGAAAATATAAATATCTAATCACAATAATACTTAAACATAATACTTAGATTTTGACTATATACATGAAAAATAAGACTAAACTAATCTATCTGTGTACTTCAAATCTTCTTTGTATCTCCTCTGAACTGTGTAATAATACATCAGTTTTCGCCGAAAAACAAATGTTTTCAGGTTATAACGAGCTGAAAAAAGCAATAGACGTCTACGAAGAGTCAAACTTCAAGAAATTGTATATCCGTAGGTCACGAACGATTGAATTGGTTCTGAAAAGAGCTCCGAAGAGGAGATTCAAAGAAGACTTGAAGTACATACTCAGAAATCGTGCTCTGCTGTATTCATGGTAGTAAGGAAAACTATCAAAGGCGATCCTTTGGTAAACGGCTAATCAATCGTAAGTAATCATCCAAATCAGGTCTATATTAACAGCATGTTTCCCATATTGAACACACTAATGACTGCTGCACTACCTTACTAACTAAGCTTCAAAATCTTCTTTGAATCTCCCCTTCGGAGCTCTTTTCAGGGCCGATTCGATCGTTCATGACCTACGGATATGAAATTTCTGGAAGTTTCACTCTTTGTAGACGTCTATTGCCTTTTTCAGCTTGTTGAAACCTGAAAACATCTGTTTTTCAGCGAAAACTGAAGTTTTATTATGTACACAGTTCACGTTGGTAGGTTGTCATTTTCTTGCTGTCACTACTGAGGTGCCTGAGGGTTCGCGCATGCGCAATTCACAGCCGTACCAATATCTATCACAATCAGGGATATGGCTGCTGTATCAATATCCAGTTCGTTTGTTTCTCTTGTTGTACGTCAGTATTCACTACCTAATTATAGGGCGTTCACTACAGTACCTATTTGTATGGGTTTAGTATTCTGCTGAAATTATGCTACATTGTAAGACAAACGTAATTACCTAACTGCTGAACTGATAAACTCTTTTCCTCTAACACAACTTTTATAATACAATTAATTATGTACAGTTAATTAGAAGTTGGTGACGAAACGGGTTCAAAAAATGGTGACAAAATGGGCAGATCCTGTCTGAGCCTACCTAGACACTAGCCAGGGATATAGTAGGCCTAGTACCCACCTATTAGGTAGTATGCAGAGTAGGGAGACATGGTTAGGTGCCTAAACCACCCTATAATTAACTTATTTGGTTAGGCTGGTAATTTTCATGAAAATTAGCTCAATGTGTTCTAATCTATCTAGTGTTCTGTTACTAGGTTAGTAGTAAGTGTTACTTGTTCCAACACATTATACAAACCTGGGGTCCTTTACATAAGGAATACTACTATTCAGCGCCAGCTGGACCGGTCGTAAGATTTACTAACAAGGTAGTTTGGCAGTAACTGCTTGTCTGATGGTCGGAAGTCCCGCCCGACTGGAGGCAAACATATCACTTTGCTTTCGACCGCCGTCAAGTGTAGATGTGTGCTCGCCTCTCTGTCCGCCTCTGTCGTGAGATTATCAAAGCTTAGGATTACTTTTCTTCAACCTGTTTCTTATAATACTTAGTGTGGAAGTGATTGTAAGTACTCTATTATTATTTTATATTCGTTATTTGTGGAAGTGCATCGCTGATTGTAACATGCAGTCCCACGAATCGGAGAAGCCCCCTCGCCCCCCATCCAACTGGAGAATGTGGCCTGGAGTGGGAGGCTGTAAGCGTGGGGCTTTCAGGTCCAGCGATGCTTTGGACCTCATCCTTTATGCACTAGATGCCGAGGGCGTGAATGCTCTCGGTCATTAACTTGTGATTTGTTCCGATACGTAATACAAACCCTCGGTCCTTTAACAATAGGAAGGTAACTAGCGGCAGCTGGGACGGTCGTAAGCTTCGAACAAGGGGAGAACGGTAGTTAACTGCTTGTCCGATCGTGCGCGCGCCCGTCCCGCGCGCCCGAGAGGTGAAGAATCACTTTTGCTTTCGCCGCGGGTGTGAAGGACGTGTTCGTCATCGCTCTCTGCCCGCTTCATCGTCGTATGCTTTGTTTATAGTTGTGTTTTCTACTAATGGTTTGGTTTGACTTGAAAAATGAAACTGTAAGTACACTGTTTCATTTTCATTACTTAATTATGAATCAACATGGAGCTATCGCCGTAGAGACGGCAATTTCCGCTCTTTTCATGAATTGAACCCTTGAATTATGTCTCGGTGCCGAGGGCGGGCGCACTCGCGCCGAGTCATGTATTTTGGGCGAAAGTGTGTAATTGAAAGATGTAAGTACTCTTTTTCATTATATTTTTGCCCTGTGCGTTCGTTGCCGAGAGCTTGATTGCGCTCGGCAAGAGCCTCTTATTTTGTATGAATAGAATGCAATGAAAGTGGATTCGCAATGCAGTTTTCTTTTCATTTTCATTTATTAATTGCATCAAATTTAATTTTGGATCAATTTCCGCTCTTACCCGGGAATTAATCCTTACGATTTATTGCTGTGAAAGTGAAAATAGCAAGTGCAGTATTGTTCATTTTCATATATATTTATGATAGCATCATATTATTATGGATCAAGTTTCCGCTCTTACCGGGAATTGATTTTTCCCTCTTTAAGTTCTATGAAGTGAATCGCAAGTGCAGTATTCTGTTTCATTTTCATATTACTTTTCACTGCTGTGCGGGGTAGGGGAAGCGAAGGTCTGCCAGGAAGTCGTCGGAAAGCTCTCCCGCGACTCCCTTGGTATCCGATTCTTCGTCTTCTTTCCTGCCCCCCGCTCAGCTTCCTCGTATTTTGTATTTGGGGTCTTCCTTGCGTTCGGGGTGGGGCATGTCTCCCCCCCGTGCGTGAGGGAACCCCTCTTACTAATCTCTGTGCTACCGCAGGTGCTACAGCCCTGGGCCGGAGACGACCTTGGACAGGTATGGACCACTGCGGCTGCAGGGCGTGCCTACGGCAATCCACGATCCGCTGCAGAGTCTAGCGAGGTCTGGGGCGGTGACCTTGGAGTGGTCTCCACTACAACCTTCACGGCCGCTTATGCTGTCTTCCCCCCGCTGGTCTACACTCCCCATGCTGTGTCGGTGACGCCGTCTGCCGCTTCTAGGGCCGGTCGCCGCCGTACCAGAGGAGGGGTATGCCGCGCCGCCTGTGTTTTCTTCGTGTTGCCTGCCCCAGACTTTCGCTGTTCCAGCAGCTCGCCCCTGGACGGCCGCCAGTACCACGCTGGCTGCCGATGATTCTACGAGGCGATGGCTGGGCCTGCGTACCTGTCGCTGATGTGGTTCCCGCTACTGGCTTGGCTGTCCCTTCTGGTGTTTACCGCTGCCGCTGTTCCTGCCGCTCCTGAGCTGGTTGCTGTTCCTGTCGCTCCTGTTCCTGCGCCTGTCCTGCTGGTCCTGCCCATGGTGTGTCTTTCCCCAGTCCCAGGTCCTTCCGGACAGGTGCAGTCGGGCCGTGTTGCTTCGGCAATAGGCCCGACTCCGGCCTGGATGGAGGACCTGACGACTGTCCTGCGTGAGCTGACGAAGAAGAGGGAGGTGTCATCTTCGTCTTCGTCTGTTTGCTGCCTCTTCCCCTTCGACTTCTAAGGCCATAAGCCGAAGAAGAAGAAGGCTGCCTCCCCCCCCTAAGAAGTCTCCTTCGGGAACTTCTAAGGGCCCGTCCCACCCCGGTGGGACGGGGGGTCCTTCTGCTGGTCCTCCTGCTCCTTCGGGAGCGGGGGCCCGTCTCCCCTTCCGTAAAGGAAGAGATTAGACGGGGACCAGAGGAGTATCGGTTAGCTTTGTACATTCCTCGCCTGGTGCTAGCGGCGATGCCGCTACGCCAGGTTTCCGGCTCGGTCTTCTCTTTCGCGGAGATCCCGAGTGTACGCTCTCCCTCGGGAGACCGTGCAGCCAAAGTTTCGGCGCCAGAGTTCGCTCGGCGCCAAGACCACGGCACGGAGCAGAAGGCTGCGAGAACCGCTCAGGTGACTCTCGCCAGGCCAGCGGCCGCTCTCGCAGCGACCAGCGGTAACCGGGTTTTGTTATTCCCCTAAGAAGACTCCTTCGGGAACTTCGAAGGGCTCGTCACATTCCGGTGTGACGGGGGTTCTTCTGCTGGTCCTCCTGTTCCTTCGGGAACGGGGCCCGTCTCCCCTTCTGAGAAGAAGAAGAAGACGGGGACCAAGGGTGTGCTGGCTACCGCTGGTACACCCTCGCCTGGTCTTGGCAGCTCTGCTGCTAAGCCGGGTACCGGCTCGGTTTCTCGTCCGCGAGAAGTTCCGAGTGTACGATCTCCTTCGGGTGACCGTGCAGCCAAAGTTAAGACGCCTGAGTTCGCTCAGCGTCATGACCGAGGCACGGAGCAGAAGACTGTCGAGAGCCGCTCAGGTGACTCTCGCCAGGCCAGCGGCCGCTATCGCAGCGACCAGCCGGTACCTCGGTGGACGTGACGGTCTCTGACCGGCCACGGGTTGAGGCTGGGAAGAGGTCCCCCAGGTCCCCTCGTCCGACGGGTACCAGCCTCGGTCTGGTACCAGCGGTTTGACGTGCCGCGAGGACGCTCACCGGTCTCACGGCGAAAGCGACGCTGCAGGTTCACCTGACCGCCGCTCCCACAGGGACCGGGCGCGGATACGGTGACCAGCAGCAGCTCGTCTGACGCACGGGACCGGGGTCGACGTGCTCAGTTGAGCCGCTCGCCACAGGTGAGCGGCACGGCCAGGCCTGCAGATCGATCCCCACCGCCGGGTTGGTGATCGGCTGCAGCCCCCCACGTAACGCTGGTCCTGCCAGCGATGAGCGGGGGGGGAGCGTCAGGTCTGTCTCTCCACTACCTTCAACTTCCTCGGGCTACACCGGGAAGAGCGAGGTAGCTAGGAGTGATCGTGAGAGGTGCGCCGCTCACGATCCCGAGTGATTGGAGGCGACCGTCAGGGGGAGAGGGAGTAGCGTCAGTTCTGTCTCTCCGATACCTTCAACTTCCTCGGCATACGCCAGGAAGAGCGAGGTATATAGGAGTGATCGTGAGAGATGCGCCGCTCACGATCCCGTTCACGACGCCGCACGTGCCAGGTGGTATTAGGACCAACCAGGACGTACGCGCAAGTGATTGGAGGCAACCGTCAGGGATCTTGTTGCTGGTCCTTCTTCTGAAGGAGGAGGGTCCTGGGAGCTGCTCTTGTTGGAGGGACTGACGGTCCTACTCCTCAAGACGCTGTAACTTCCGAGATTCAGAGTAACTTTACCCAGGTTATTGCACTGATTCGTCAGCACAACGACCGGGGGGGAAGGATCGCCGCTCCCACCAGCAGAGCCCATGTCTCTGCTCGAGTCGTTTTGGGGCCCGAGAGGGAACCCAAACCGACGGTGGGTATGCCGCGATCGGAGCTTGCCTATTCTGTCTTGAACCAGAGTCTCTCGTCTCCGGACAAGAAGGCTCTCTCAGTTCTGGCCGGTCGATCAACGCTACTTCCACCTCCTCTACTGCGACAGCGGCGTTTCTACGTGTCTTCGGACACCGTATTTAATACTCCTTCGGTCCTCCTGAGAGGTTTCGACCTCGACGAGGACTGGAATGAGTCGGAGGACGGTATCGGCTCTCTCCTGTCAGGTGTCGATCAGCCCCACCCAGACGACGTTCACAGTGGCGGCAGACCCTTACCTACAGTGAGAGTTCGTAACCCTCCTCGGGAAAACGTTTTTCTCCTGACGATACGTTTTTCCCAGACTCTGAGAGGCGGCGATTGCTGCTCCTACTCTTCTCCAACTGCTAGTTCCACTGGAAGGCGAGCGAGTATCCAATTCCTCCCCCATTCCCTCTCTCCTTACGGCTACGAGGAAAGGGGAAGGATCCTACAGAGATTTCTCTGTAGGATCCCACGTTGGGGACTGCGCTACCAGGGGGGACCTTCGGGTCCTACCTGACGTAAGCCCCGGTCGTTGAGGAGGGATCCTGCCCCATTCTCGATTTCTACGGGAATCGAGAGGACCACCAGCCGATATCGTTTGACGAATTCGGTGGGGTTTCGCAGACTGCTTAGAATTCTACGGAATTTCTAGCGCATTCAGAGTGTTAGAGTTTCTTACGATCTCCAAACACTTAGGCGAGACCACGGTCCAAAGTGAGCGAGACGAGAATCCCCGATATGTTACACGATAATCGGGAACCTCGCCTATGCTCGAATTCCTGGAATTTCTTTTAGCATTAGGAAGAGACTGCTGCTGAAAGAAGACTATCTCACAGTAGGCGACCAACCTGGAATAGAGAAGAACGGACGGGAATATCCAGTTTGGCTGGAACTATCGTCTTAGTATTTCTGTTCACCATTGAAGCTTTCCTTCGAGGAAGACTTCTCCTTCACTCTCTTAATAGAGAACGAAGGTGGTCGATCTCCAATCCTTATTTTGTTTTCTTGAAGGAAAGAATTTAGGATGGAGATCGTTGTTCAGAATCCTACAAATATACTACGTATATTAACCTCGCGACATGATTCTGCTAAGCAGTTGAATGGTCGAGGGGTAGGCGCATATCCTGGTTATTCACGGATTGCGACTTAGACGAAAAGTATTCTAATTGAACTGCAACCGGGTTGCCTGCAACCTCCCAGGAGTTTCCAGTTTCAATTTTATATACTTATGGTGTTGTCACAACAACACCATTTAAGCTTTTATATTTACCGAAATTCGTTTTCGCTTAAATATAATTGCTCGAGCATATCTTTTTATTTGCTCGGTGGTTCTAGCCGAACGCATTCCTTCGTGGAAACGGATTACTTGGCAAACTCAGGATGACGATCAGCGACAGCTACTGCGTATTGAATTGCCCGAGGCATTTCAGTATCAGCTGCCGCTTTGAGATAGACGGTTGTTTATGTCTTTCTCACCTGCTTTGATTGAATAACAACCGTATCTCTGCCCAACATCACGGACTTAAGTCTCTGATTAACGGGGATTCTCGCATACATGAATGACCATCTACTGCTAGAAAACGCTAGTATTCATCGTCTTCGGTATTGCGAGAATTTTAAACAGAAGATCTATTCGACTCTCATCTCTGTTTACCGCACGGTAACAGAATTCTGTAATAGTCTCTTGCTGCATCGTATCCCGATAATGCGAATGATTTTTGCGGAATCTGAGTTTGTCCTCAAAATATCTTGTATTCGGAGGTGTACATTGTTCATTGTTCACCCCGGATTAGCAGATGTATTGAAAGACATCGCCTACTACCCACACCTCCAGCTCTACTTCCAAACGTTCAGCCCATGAGAAGCAGTTCTTCAAGCGCTCTCCCCTGTGTTTCATTACTGAAGAACGCCCCGCTTTCATTGCACAACGGACAGCAATGAAATGGCGGGGTTAGCGTTTTCAGTCATTTGTAAGCACAGGTTTAGAATCTTGAGATTCCTTCTCTCGATTCAGCTGGAAGACGTAGGTTGCATTCATTGCCTACCTTCGTCTTCAACGTCACATAGTGTTGTTTCTCCTTAAGCTGAGATTCAACGTCTATGAGATTTTCTTGCCATCAGGGACCTCGGTCTTTGAAGGCATTTGACTTTTGCCTTTTGAGCTTATGCATTAAGAGAATCATCGCCGCGCCGTCCGCATCGGTGACTAACAAATATTTTATTTGTTTGGTCTCTCAGCATAACTCTTTAAAGGGCGAAGTCACGTGACTTACCCGGATGCTTGGACAACTTGCCTCTACTGATTCCGAACCAGTCAGTCGGCAGCTGTCAGAGCGCCCGAGTCAGTTACGAACTATGCTATGGACTTAGTTCGGTTGTTCCAGAGCAATCATTACTTCGTCTTAATAGCTTGTCAGTATGAGTACTGTTACATAACCAAAGTCGAGAAGAGGGATAGGTCATACGACTCCCTTCTTTCTTTTCGTCTTAGGTAACTGCATGACTTCTCTTGAGAAGTCAAGCACAAAGGGATGGGGGATTTGTGACGCTCCGATTTCGTACCGATCTTCGTAGCGAAGACTCAGAACCCTTCGGTAACTGACGATTGGTTCGAGTCCTTCACAATACCCTCCCTAATGGACGTCACCGCCTCCGATACGAAGGCTATGCTGCTTTGTCCTGTGAAGGTGCGACGGAGCTGTCTGAAGAAACTCGACACCCAGGATGAGTGTGGACGCCTCTTCATCATTCTCTCGCGTTCCGCAAGAACTTCTCCGTGGCGCAGGTAATGAAGGCAGGCGCCTGGTCCAACCGGACCGCATGCACCTCCTTCTACCTTCGGGATATTGCCCACAGTTCCTTGGATCTTTTTCCATTGGGAAACCGTGGTGGTTTGCTCAACACGTTGTGTAGTTAACCCAGACCCTCGCAGGCTGAACAGCATCGAGTCCTGGTGTGACCGTAAGAATGGATGAGGAATGAGAGTGTGACTGGCTCCTCTTCCCATCTTTTTCTTCCCTCTACCTTTGGGTAGAGGGACAGGTCGTCCACCCTGCTGGGTAAGGACGAGATGCAGGTGAGCTACTCAATAGAGCACCATCCTATCCCTTTCAGTAGGGATAGGAGTAAATATCCACCACTTCCTCCAACAAGGGGGAGGAAGTGGATGCCAAATTGAGACAAACCCATCATTTTATGATTGTCTCTTGCAAACAGGAACAAGTTCATTGCTTGCTGGTACGAAGAGATACGCTTGCCTCTCTCTTAGTACTTGGCCCAGAGGTCTGACCATTGATCCTGCGGTGCACACCCCGATCAATTGGACAGAGGTTTGGATCCATCCCTTGCTCTACGACCAGGGAGGCACTCCAGGGTTGGACGAACACAGTCTGTTCACCAAAAAGACTCAGATTCCTCCCACCAAGAAGTGAGTCTTCCTATTGTTAAAGGACGAGGTTTGTATTACGTATCGGAACAAATGACAATTTGTCGAAAATTGCATTTTTCCTAACTATACAAACCTGAGGTCCTTTACATATAGTCCCACCTCATGCCACCCCTCACTCTGCAACTTTTTTGCATGGGCCTAAAGCAAAAGTGATTCTTCACCTCTCGGGGGCGCGCGCGCGCGCGCACGATCGGACAAGCAGTTAACTACCGTTCTCCCCTTGTTCGAAGCTTACGACCATCCCAGCTGCCGCTAGTTACCTTCCTATTGTTAAAGGACCTCAGGTTTGTATAGTTAGGAAAAATGCAATTTCATACATTCAACTTCCCTGTCAGATATATACTTAGCTATAGACTCCGTCGTCCCCGATAGAAATTCGAATTTCGCGGCACACGCTACAGGTAGGTAGGTCAGGTGATCTACCGGCCTGCCGCTGGTGGCAGGAATAGGAACTATTACCTTCTAAGGACAGATTTTTCTCTATCGTTGGACTGTAAACATACGTTTACGGTTCCTCCTGATTTGATTTTCGTGTTTCATCGCCATCGATCTTCTGGGCTGTCTTTTGCAGGGAAGTACTGGGTCTTTGGTTCGGCATACGCTTTTATTAACTTTTTAATGAATTTCGCTTCGAAATTTCGAAGAAAAATACTAAGTGAAAACTACCGAAATCATCGGTAGACACTCACATAGTTTGCCATAAAGAGAATTATTAATATTTATTCATTTATTATATGTAATAAAGGTTACAACTTTATTAAGGAAATATTAAACTCTAATTTCCTACTTTAGGAAGTCAGAAAAGCATATAACTAGATACGCTTACTTTATAAGCTTTAATAGCGTTTGTGCTAACGAGCAGTTAGAGTATTAGCAGTACTAGTAGTTGTTGCATCCTCATCACCTTTTTACTCCTCAGAATCTACAAATTTATATATGCAAATTGAAGATAAATGGATAGCTCAAATGCAAGCTTTTAAAAGGTAAGAAGTGAATATAGTGTTCCCCCATTGCAATGGAGGGTGCGTCTGATCGGCTCTGTCTCGCTCCCAGGTCTAGACCTCTTCCAAGCTCACAAGCCCAGAGGAGAAGGAATGTCGACAAACCGCAGGGGGGTTTCAGAGAATCCCCACCGATCAGGCGTCCCTCGGCAGGTTCTGTAGAACGTCCCAGACTGCCAAGTTCGCCATTGGAAAGGCGTCCTAATGTAAATGTGTTCCCCTTATTAGACGGATAAGGAGAAGAAAGTTTCAACGGCGTAGATTCAATGAAGATGCAAGATAATCTCGTCTAGATATCGGAACCTCAGAGAGAGATCTTTCGATAACAGTTGCGGTAGAGGCATTGCCCTATCCTGTTTCGTCCCCCGTACAAATAGACGGAGGCTCTATCCATGGGGTTTGAAAGAGTTATTTCAACAAATTCCTCATCGGTACATTTATTATGAAGATATATCTATTCTGAGAAGAACGAATTAGATATTAAAGAATATATGTTGATCGAATGAATTATGGATCTCGTTTAATGATTAAACATACTATATAATTTTTAAGCTTCTAGCTCCTCGACATGAAGCGCCTGAAGCGCCTGAAGGCGCCTGAAGCGCCTGAGGCGCCTGAAGCGCCTGGGGCGCCTGGAGCGCCTGGAGCGCCTGAGGCGCCTGAAGCGCCTGAAGGCGCCTGGAGCGCCTGAGGCGCCTGAGCGCCTGAGGCGCCTGAAGCGCTTGAGCGCCTGGAGCGCCTGAAGCGCCTGGAGCGCCTGGGGCGCCTGGAGCGCCTCGGGCGCCAGTAGGCAAATCTTCAAAGTAAAAGGAATGAGGCGCAACGCGCCTGAAAAGCCTGAAGTGGCTAAAGGGAAATATTTAACTCCTAGAGAGCCTAGAGCGCCTGATATAAAACATAGGGCGCCTAGAGAGCCTAGAACGCCTCAAAGGAAAAACAAAGCGCCTAAAGAGCCTGAGGCGCCTGAAACGAGGCGCAGAGCGCCTGAAGCGTCCGAATGGGACGCAAGGCGCCTGCAAAGCCCGAAGGACGTAAAGCGTCTAGAGCGCCTGAAAGCAGGCGCAAGGATTTGTACAACCCAAAATACAATTTTGGATGAGTTATCGGGATTGAAGCGGACTTGGAGGCTCCTCTTTGGGATTTTTCTCAAGATCAATTTTTCCCCAGACAGGGCCTCTAGGTGTCGCACAGGTGATCGTAGCCCCTGTCGGAAGGAATTGATCATGAAAAAAAAGAGAACGACATATAAGGACTTCTCCTGGTAGGGACGAAAGTTGTCGCACAAGCGACCACCGTCCTTGTCAGGAGGGCCTTAGGGTAAAAGAACAACATCGGCCTTCTCCTGGCAGGGACTCAAGATGTTCGCACAAGCCGACCGTAGCCCTTGTCAGGTTGCAGAACCGGTGTTGCTGCAAGCCCTGTGCATTCCCGAGAGAGGAGTCCCCCGGTCGCGCACTCTTCTCCGAATAAAACTCAACCAGAATTAGGTGATGTTTCGGACTCTGAAGAAAACAAGGGGCAGGTCTTCTGATTATAAGACACTAGCAGCCCTTCTTGTTAAAAAATTTAAAATTTGGAGAGTCTCTGAGTCCTGTACATGCCCCTCCTTCTCCTCGTCTTTATTTTCGATTAAGAAGGCTGCGAATCCTCCTCTTTCTTGAAGATGCAACCGACCATTTCAATGAAGAGGGCTTTGCAGTCGGTCGGGAATTGGCTTAAAACCAAGGAGGAGGCGGGGAAGACTGTGTTTACCTGTCCCCCTTCCAGGCTATC
This sequence comes from Macrobrachium nipponense, assembly GCF_015104395.2. Taxonomy (NCBI): domain Eukaryota; kingdom Metazoa; phylum Arthropoda; class Malacostraca; order Decapoda; family Palaemonidae; genus Macrobrachium; species Macrobrachium nipponense. The sequence continues at coordinate 15,338,516 of NC_061090.1, read as the reverse complement.
GGGTAAGAGAGGGATTTGGTATAGCACAGGGGAATCTATGGGACTTTCTCTTCCCTCATCTGCTGAAGCGGACTTCTTCGACCTTGGTGGATTGTTCGGCAAGGAGGCATGCACTTCCAGCAGCCAAAACAAGCTGGACAATGTCTGAAATGAACCATCTCCTCAGGGGAAATTCCATGTCTTGGAAGTTTTTTAACTTCCTAGATTGGTCCCTTGGGGCTTTTGGCCAACAAGACTCAAGACCCTCAGTTTTTGGAACCAGAAGTCTTGCATAGTGTTTTGGCATGCATGGACAAGGCAGTGCAGGACGGATCGGCTGAAGTGGCATCCTTGTTCGGGACAGGAGTATTAAAGAAGAGGGCTGTCTTTGGTTCTTTTCTTACCAAAGCAGTCTCTCCAGTACAGAGGGCTTCTCTTTTATACGCCCCCTCTGTCTAAACAGCTGTTTCCTTCTCAGTTGTAAAGGACATTTCCCATACGCTTACTGAGAAGGCAACACAGGATTTGCTGGTACATTCTGCTAAGAAGCCTAGGCCAGCTGCTTCTGTTTCGAAGAGGGAGTCAACACCTGCCCAACAGCCCTTTCGAGGTAGAGCTTTTGAGCCGAGCCCCAAGGAAGAGAGGAGGAGAGAAAAGAGGAAGATCTTCCATTAGAGTTCCAAAGAAGAACGCAAAATGAGATTCCAGTCCTCCAATCACCAGTAGGGGCCAGACTTCTGGGATTCTCGGAAGCATGGGCTTCAATGAAAGCAGATTCTTGGTCCCTACAAGTGCTGAGGAAAGGATACCTCATCCCCTTCAAGAACAGACCTCCATTGACGACGACTCCGAGGGAGCTGTCGGCGAGATACAAGGACCCGTAAAGAGAGAGATCCTTCTTGGACTGGTGCAGCAAATGTTGGAGAAGGAGGCCATTGAGGTAGTACAGGATCCGCACTCCGAGGTTTTTACAATCGCCTACTTTTTGGTGCCGAAAGCCTCGGGGGGGTGGAGGCCTGTCCTGGACGTGAGTGCATTGAATCGCTTCGTGGAGAAGACAAAGTTCTCCATGGAGGACATCCAACTCGGTTCTCTCTGCCCTTCGTTCAGGAGATTGGATGGTCTCCCTCGACCTGCAAGATGCATACTTTCACGTCCCCCTGCATCATTCGTCGAAGAAATATCTTCGATTCATGGTACAGGAAGGATTTATCAGTTCAGGGCTTTGTGTTTCGGCCTCTCGACGGCTCCTCAGGTGTTTACAGCGTTGATGAGAAACGTAGCAAGATGGCTACATCTGAAGGGGGTGAGGATATCTCTTTACCTAGACGATTGGCTTATAAGAGCGCAGACAAGACAAAAGTGCTTGGAGGACTTGGAGATAGCTCTTCAGTTGACAGATCTCTCGGATTGCTCGTAAACCTCGAGAAGTCTCACACAGTCCTCAGTCAGACTATCGTCTATCTGGGGATTCGGATGGATTCTCGGGGTTTTCGAGCGTATCCATCCCAGGAAAGAATCTCGAAAGGGTTGGAGAAAATCTCGGTCTTCCTAGAGAAAGAACGAAGCTCAGCGAGGGAATGGCTCAGTCTTCTGGCACTCTTTCCTCGCTGGAGCAGTTCATCTCTCTAGGGAGACTGAATCTGAGACCCTTGCAGTTCCATCTCAGAGGGAGTTGGAACAGAAGAAAAGGAGATCTTTTGGATACCTTTCCTATAGGAGAGAGTATTAAAAAACCACTTACGATGGTGGTTAGGACCACTGACAAGAAACGAAGGAGTGTCCTTGGCCCTTCAGAACCCTCAACCTAGTGTTATTCTCAGACGCTTCGGACACGGGGTGGGGAGCAACACTAGACGAAGGAAGTGTCAGGCAGTTGGACAGAAGAACAGAAGGCTGGCACATAAATGTAAAAGGAACTCTTAGCAGTGCACTTAACACTGCAGGTTTTCGAGAACGAAGTCAGAGGCATGGTGGTCCAAGTCAACTCGGACAACACCACGGCTCTGGCTTATATAAGAAAACAAGGGGGGACACACTCTTTCTCCCTTTACCAACTAGCAAGGGATCTGTTGATATGGACAGAAGAAAGAGGGATTCGACTCCTGACGAGGTTCGTTCAAGGAGGAAAGAATATAAGAGCAGACAGACTGAGCAGGAAAAACCAGGTCCTTCCAACAGAGTGGACCCTTCATTCACAAGTCTGCCAGCAACTATGGTCTCTGTGGGGGAAGCCGCAAGTGGACCTGTTTGCAACATTCCTATCCAGGAGGATGGAGAATTTTTGCTCGCTGGGGGACGATCCCAGAGCCCTATCTATAGATGCCATAAGAAGAGATGGTTTAAACGTTTTTGCCTACAAAGTCTTTGGGATGCGATGAGAGGGTTCGAAATGCTTCCAGAAGGTATTCAGAGAAGATACAGTAAAGAGCTAGAAATCAGGAGTCCTCCCAATTTCAGCTCGGAGTCTCCTTACGACTTCCAAGCCCTCCCTTCCTTCTTGGACAAGGATAGGGAAGATTCTGCAACGAGGAACTTCATCAGCAAGTAAGAAGAGATCTCGTTAGCAACGGAAGGATTCAAGAAGGATCCTCCTCGGAGGAAGACTCTTATCTCTCGTTACTGTTAGATGTCCTATCGTCTAATGGAAGTAGTTTACTACAATCACCTTCCCTTGCCGGAGAGGCCAGAAGCTCAAAGTGGAAGAATTTCTTCCACCCTTCTCCAATCTCCTGATAAACCATTGTGGAGTTTCAGGACTTTCGGACAATGTAGCGCCAACCAGGCGCCAAATGCCAAAACAGGCGTAAAAACGAAACCAGAGGCAGACAGTTTCAAGGAACACTGTCATTGTCTGATGAAGAGAAAGAGGGGGCCTCCAACCTAGCGCAGATGCGCTGGAGGCGAACAAGTCAGACAGATAAGAGTGTCTGATGTGGGCATCGCCAGACATCCTTGGGACTCTACCAAGCTCGAAGCTCCAGCAAGTGGAGAGGAGTCAGCCAGGGGCAGACGCCAAATAGTGCCAGTCTGGAGACCAGGCGCGAAGCTACTTCCAGGCGCGAGGCGCCAGCCATGAGTCAGGCAAAAAGCGCCTTCCAGGAGCTAGGCGGCCAACCAAGTGTCAGCAGGCGCGAGGCGCCAGCCAGGCTCGAGGCTCCAGCCAGGCTCAGAGGCTCCAACCAGACTCGAGGCGCCACCCAGGCGCAAGCCAGGCTCTAGGCTTCATCCAGAAAAGATCCATTTCAAAGGAAGCCCTGGTCTTCTTTGAAATAAGTGTGATCGCTAAAAGCACTTCATGAATGACTTGATGATTCCTTCAAACAGCTGAGAATTAAAAGCGCTTGAAGTGCGAGCTTTATGAATTCTTGTTCGTTACATAAACAATATGTCGTGAAGGACATATTAGCTGTAACTTAAGGGAGATGCAACTCTGTGTTGACTTCCCTTTGCACGAAGGAGGTCAAGTTGACCTACGAGAGATCCTTCCTCTTTGGTTTTACGTGTCTACGGATACGTTGCTGGGATAGGGAGCCGACAACTGATCCTTAAACTAAAGTGAGTTAATTTTTGTTTTTGGTTAACATTAGTGTTTTTTTTTTAGGTTTGTTTGAAAGGACGTTTCGGGGGATAGCTCTTTTCAACTAAGCACAAACCCTTGTGTTTAGGATCAGGTGATCGGATCGGTGTTGTACTCCTTAATTATGCCTAGGCATAGGTGTATTGTCATGTAAGTGGATAAGACCCCATTGACAAATGACCATTAGATTCTGTCAAGTAAGTGGATAAGACCCCATTGACAGATCTACAAGAACTCTTAGCCATAGGTCACATCCTCGCTGAGGCTCTTGAGACGAAGCAGACACCTAGCAATAGCTAGGAAGTCAACCCTTCGTCTAAACACATAGGAACCAAGGTTTTATTTATCTATTACCTACAACGTATGTTGTTTACCTGTCTAATCAGTAATTAGCTGTCTCTTACCCACCGCCAAAGGTGCCAATCAGCTAAGTATATATCTGACAGGGAAGTTGAATGTATGAAAATGATATTGTTATTGTACAATAAAGTTTCATACATACTTACCTGGCAGATATATACGATTGAATGGCCCACCCAGCCTCCCCTCAGGAGACAGGTGGAAGAGAAAAATCTGTCCTTAGAAAGGTAATAGTTCCTATCCTGCCACCCAGCGGCAGGCCGGTAGATCACCTGACCTACCTACCTGTAGCGTGTGCCGCGAAATTCGAATTTCTATCGAGACGACGGAGTCTATAGCTAAGTATATATCTGCCAGGTAAGTATGTATGAAAACTTTATTGTACAATAACAATATCATTTTTCGACAAATTGTCATGTTTGTGTCTCTTGGTCGGAGAAGCAGTGGGAGTTGTATGGAAGAGGAAGAGACACCTCTGGTGACCAACACGTTATCTTCTTTTCTCCCTCCTCGTCAGCTTCCGCGTATGGCTCTCCCCTTCGGGGATGTGTTCTCTCTTCCTCTTCACTTGATTTGCCGAGTGCAGAGGAGGGAGGGCGACACCCTGACCTGGAGTTGTACTCTGGGCTTCGGTCTGCGCAACCCCCCCCCCCCCCCCCCCCCCCCCCCCCCCCCCCCCCCCCTTAACCCGACTGTTGCTCCCTCAGGTGTGTCTGCCATTGCGGGTAGCGATCTTCAGCAGGTGTGGCGATCTGAGTCTTACGGGCACTCCGCGTATTCAAGGGCTGTTTCACCACGGCGCCTGGTGTACACTCATCTGTCTCGCTCCGCAGGTCCTTCCAGACAGGTGGAGTTGGGTCTTGTTGCCACCGCAACTGCCCCAGCTCATCCTGGATGGGGGACCTGTCTGCTATCCTGAGGAAGCTGGCGAAGAAGTCCAGGAAGAAGAGGATGTCGTCGTCTTATTCGTCTTCATCTTCATCGTCGTCTTCTGCCGACTCTTCCCCTTCGCCTTCCAAGGCCCCCAGCCAAAGAAGAAGAAGGTCCCCCCCCAAGAAGTCTCTGAACGGGGCCCGTCTCTCCTTCCTCAGGGAAGAAGAAGCTGGGGACCGGGGAGGAACCAGCTACTGCTGGTACCTCTGCTCCTGGCTCCAGAGGTTCCACCTCCGGACCGGGAACCGTCTCGGCCGCTTGCTCGCGAGCATCACCGAGTGTACAGTCACCTACCAGTGATTGTGCAGCCAGGAACCAGATGACTGAGCATGCTCACCATCAGGATCCAGGCACAGAGCGGAAGGTTGCTAGGAGTTGCTCAGGTGACTCGCCAGACCGGCGATCACTCTCGCAGCGATCCCCAGGTTCCCAGGGGTTACGTGACAGTCCCACCAGACTGTCCACGTTCAAAGGCTGTGAAGAGGTGGGCGTGTGTGTGGTGGCCCCCCTTCAGACCTGCAGCTCGATCGTCACCGCGTGTTGGCGATCTCCTGCAGTCCTTCCGGCCTGCGAGTTCTGCTGGTAGGAAGGGCAGGAGCATCAGGTCTTCCTCACCTGGCCCTTCAACCTCTTCGGGCTACACCGGGAAGAGCGAGGCAAACAGGAGTGCCATGAGAGCCTACAAGCATGGCTCAGTCCTTGGACCAAGCAGATTGTACAATCAGATGGTTGGAGGAGACCACGAGGGGTCTGGTAAGGTTCTTATTCCTGAAAGAAGAATGTTTCGGGAGGTGATAGGCCTGGATGGACCTGACGGTCCACCGCCTCAGGATGCGATCACCCCTGAGATACAGAGGTCCATGCAGAGGTCATTGCGCTGATTCGTCAGCACAACAACCTCGGGGAAGGATCGGTGGTTGCTCCCTCTGACCCTCCATCGAGGTTGGAGTCGTTCTGGGGTCCTAAGAAGAACCCAGAGTGACGGCGGGGCTACCCCGGTCTTCCTTGGCCGACTGTGTGTTGGACCAGGTGAACGCCCTTGTCTCCGGACAGGAGGACTCATTCAGATCCAGCAGGTCGGACATGCTGCTTCCCTCTCCTCTGCCTCATTAGTGGTGCTTCTGGTGTCTTCGGTAGACCTGTTGCCGACCAAGCAGGTTGATCCGGAAATAGCTCGTCTAACTCCGGGAGTGCCTCTTCTTCATCTGCTGTTTGAGAACCTCTGGTTCTCACAGCAAAAGGCATCAGCCCTGGAATCCATTTCCATGGCAGCCTTCCAGGCCATCTCCTGGCTTGATCTGTGGTCCCTCACGGTATCCAGAGTAGCAGCCTCCTTGGGACCTATCGTTCCCGAGGAAGATTCAGCGTTCAAAAGACTCTGCCAGTCTGGAGGGAGGGCCATCTCCTACCTTGCCCACCAGACGGCCAACCTGTGGGCCAAACTGGTTGGAAGGAGACGGGACCCAGTCCTGACTCGCGTAACCAGAGCGGCCGGTCGAGAGGTGACACTGGGTGTACGCAACGGACCGTTGCTGGGTTCCTCCTCTCTCTTCCCCAGAGAGATGGTGGACACTGCGGTGGAAAAGTGGAGAGCTGAGAACAGTGACCACTTAGTACACTAGGCAGTTACGAAGACTTCTGGACAGTCTCTTTCAACTGCAGCCAAGCCTCGGAGTTGGCTAGCGCTTTCTCTGCTCCTAAGACGTCAGCACCGTCGAGGGTAGTGCGAGGTAAGACCCAGCCTTCCTCTTTCGCTTCGAGAAGTGAGCATCAGCCCTCCTCTCAAGCCTCCTTCTCTAGCGGGAGTGGAGCTAAGCAGAAGGGGAAGAGAGGGAAACGCTAAGGCCGACGTTCCCCCTCACCTGCTGCCAGAACACCCGGTCCACCCTCAGACATACGCCCCCGGTTCTGCCAGGGACATAACACTGACACAAGAAGTAAGACCATGCTGAATAAGGAGCTATGGAGATAGCATGAGATCAGTCACCAGGTTTCTACAGCCAAATTTTCCTTGTGGAGAAGTCTACGGGGAGCTGGAAACTGGTGATAGATCTCGCTCCCTTGAACCATTTAGTTCCCCAGACTCGGTTCACGATGGAAACAGCACACGCAGTGCTCGATTCCATCAGGGAGAACAATTTCCTGCTTTCGGTGGACCTGAAGGATGTGTATTTTAAATACCCATCCACCAGTCCGCCGGGAAGTACCTCCGCTTTATCCTTGACAGGACGGTGTACCAATTCAGGGTCCTTTGTTTTGGTCTCTCAACCGCCCACAGGTGTTCACGCGAGTGTTCACTCTTGTGTCGGCTTGGGCCCATTCGGTCGTGTTACGGCCTCTGTTAGAGGTCCGCTTCAGGTTCGATATGAAATAAATAAAAAAAAAATATTTTGTTCATGAAACTTACCTGGCAGATATATATATAACTGTATTCTCCGAAGTCCGACAGAATTTCAAAATTCGCGGCACACGCAGTGGGCGGCCAGGTGGTAGTACCCATTCCCGCCGCTGGGAGGCGGATATCAGGAACTATTCCCATTTTCTATTCAATATTTTTTTCTGTCGCCGGTCGGTAAACAACTGTTTACAGACTCCGCCTAGGATTTTGAAACTTCATTAGCCGTTTCTTAAGTATCCTTATTCTTTCGATTATTGACTTGGATTTGTGGCTAGGCATACGCTATCGTAAATTTTTTCTTCGATCCCTCTTTCCTCTTCATCGATTTCTCTGAGAATCGGGAAGATTATATACTCGGATTCCTGGGTGACTTTCGGTCATGTTAAAGGGTTTTCCCCTATTAGCAAAGTGCTAATAGTTTTGTCAAGTAAGGACGTTTTCCCCATTGTCAAGATACTAAACGTTTTGTCATTAAGTGGGGACCCCTCATCAAATGGGGTAGGTCTCATTGACATAGATTTTAACGTTTTTATCGTTTAAGCGGATAAACTCATTAACAAATTTCGGAAGAGCTCTCATTCATTTTCAGAGGCTCATCCGGGGAGTAGGAAAAAGTCTTGTAGACTAGATCCAGGAAGTCTTATGTCCAATATCATAAGAACGATTGAACGGCTCCTTTTCGATCCTCGGTTCTCTCTTGATGATCTCATATTCGAATATTACTCCCTTTTCTTGGCAAAGAGTCTTGGAAAAGAGTCAAGGAGTTTCTTTAAAAGTCTCATTCATTAGAACGTGGACAGTCTTTTTCCTTTCTCTCTCTTCCTCTCATCGAGGAAAGATGTAGTAGAGAATTCGATGTTTTCAAATTACTACAATACTTACGTAGTTTATCTTTGCGTCATTTTGCTAACGCATGGGTCAAGTCATATACGCATATCGTATTTACCTCTGCGGATAGAAGCCGAAAGAACTGTTGTTCTAATGTATTTATTTGACACCTCCCTTCAACCTTCCAAGAGTTTTCGGAGTAAGAATAACTATTCAGGTATTGTTACGACAACACCAACTCAGATTCTGTATTTAGCGAATTTTGTTTCGTTTAAATATGCCTGCTTGAGAGTTTCCTTTTGCTCGATAATTCATACCTATCCCTTCGTAAAAGGAGTAGCTGGCAAACTCAGGCAGATAGTGCGAGACGATGAACAAGGCTGCTGTTACTGTGATCTACGCAGTACCGGCTAGCTCGTGTCATGCGCAGTTGGTTGCGTCTCTCTGCCCTACAATCATGGATTTTAGCCTCGGGTTGAGGAAATTTCTAGTAATCATGAATGAACATGCCTTCCGTTTTACTTAGAAATTTCAACAAGATATCTCTTATACTTGTTCGGTGCGGGTTTACCGCACGGTAACAGAATTCTGTACGAATCTACCGCGGCATAGCACTATAATAATGCTCTCCTGCTTATGCAAAGCGCAGCCTTATTTAGGGAAGGAAGCAGGCTGAGTGAGGGAATGGATGAGTTTGCTGGGGACCATTTCCTCGCTGGAGAAGCTTGTTTTCCCTGAATAAACAGCAATTCAGACTCTACAAATTTTTCCTCACGAAGAAATTGGAATAACATCAAAGATCTTGTAATAATTCTAATTTTCTCTCAACGCCTTGAGGATCACCTCGGGTGATAGCGAGGGGTGCCAGACATCCGAACAGAGGAACAGATGTTCTGGCACATTGTCTGAAAGAATTGGAAGCCAAATTGGTCGGCTCTCCATTCCTCGAAGGATGAGTTTGGATCGATTGGCCCAAATCATCTCGGATAATTTCTCAGCTCTCTCATAGCTCAAGAAGAGAGAATTAGTTATGGGCTTGGGCACGGAACGTAACGATCTCAAGAGGTTCGTTAAACTAGCACGTCCGTGCGGGTCTTCTCGATCGAAGAAGGCAACAACTACTGACGTCTGAGTAATCCTCACTTAGGAAAGTAATGTCGAAAGTGAGGAGAGACTGAGGGCGTCCTTCGTTAATAGTTTTTCGTATTGAAGACGAAGGAGCTTCCTCTTAAGTTGTTCCCTTATTCATGATCCTAGAGGATTAGCTTTAGTCGCCACATGTTGGCCTCTAAGAGGTTGGATTCACAGAGGTCAGGTAATTCAGAGAATTTGTCCAAAGACCCTTCCGAGAGAATCGGTGTAATCTAACATCGTCACTTAGTGAAGTATCAATATCTCTCCTCTCAGAGTCCGAAGGCGTTCAGACTATCGAGAAGCGAATAAAGATCTTCAAGATTATGGCAAGCCTCTTGGCCAAGGCAAAAGCATGCTGCCCTATTTCAGTGTTCAATCGGTGCGGGACGTTTCTGGAGATAGTGAAGGGAAATGACTGTTCCTCCAACTCGACCTCTGTGAATTTCTTTATGGTTCTATCTTTCCGTTATGAAGTATGAGATAAGATAGAAGTCCTAACTATTGTAGAATATGCAAATATGTTGTTGACGGCCTCTAGGCTCAGAGATTCGGTTCTGTCAAACAACAAAGCTTCACGATCTTTGAGGTCTGGGAGATCTTGAAATTCTCTGGATCGCAGGTTCCGGCATGGAACTTAGACGTAGTCTGAGTTTCGGATGCCAAAAAGCATTTCGAACCTATCCTTTCTGCGAACTTAATACACGTGACCAGAAAGGCTAACATTCTAACCGCTCTAGCCACGGCAAGAGGGTTAGTGAGCTTTTAGCCATCATCAGAGGTTTTAGCTTTAAAGGACATAATGCGGTCTGTCCTCTAAGCCTTCCGTTCTTGATAAGAACGAAAACCTGTCTAACCCTTGACCCGAAGGCTTGGAGACCAAGGGTATGGCACAAATTATTGGGCAAGGGGCATTAGAGAGTCCTGTGCCCTGTCGGGTCTCTCAAGTTTTAATCTTGATAAAACTATAGAAAGTCGAGGTCAACGGACAATCTGCGGTGTTCCGTAAAAGACAGACTAGTTCATGTCCAAGAACACCCGGCATTATAGTCAAGAGTTCTTTTAAGAAGTCTCATTCGTTATGTTTGCATAAAGATTTGAGATTTTTTCTTAATATGAATGCTCAAGAGGTGAGGGCGCGGCCTCGGAAGCATTTCAACAGGGCATGACACTCAGTAACATCCTGAGTGCCACGCTTTAGCGAAAGCAACTCTGTGTTCGCTTCACACTCCCGACGGGATGTGAAGACGACATTTGAGATCTGTAAGTCGCTAGGACCATACATATCCGTAGATATATTATTAGGGGCAGCAAGCAACACGAATCCTATCCTATAGAAAAGGGATATGGTGTGCTTTTAACTTTGAAGGGTTGGTCACTTGAGGCGCGTTCCTTTTCTTTAGCCTAGAAGTTATGGAACTAACTTTGATAGGTTAGGTCAGGTGGTGGTTTTTAGCTTCGTTGCCCTCAGAAGTATGGTCATATGGTCTAGTCACATTGTGGTCACGCCCCCGTTGACAGATCATCTAGAGCGCACCAGCATTACAGGTCTCTACCTCGCTGGCAACTCTAGTAACGCAGAAGCAGACTTTGGTGACAGTAATCACGAAGTCGGCTATGCTAACAGGTGAGGAACCAAGATGTATATCATCGACTTAATTTAGTTTCCCAAAAATCCTATTCTGTCTCTCCCACCATCCGAAAGGTGGGATTCAGCTATATATATATCTGTCAGGTAAGTTTCATGAACAAAATGTTATTGTTATAATACAATTAAGTTTGTTCATACTTACCTGGCAGATATATATAATTAAAGTGCCCACCCACCTCCCCTCAGGAGACAGTGGCACTGATAAAATATGAATAGAAATGGGAATAGTTCCTGATATCGCCTCCAGCGGCGGGAATGGGTACTACCACCTGGCGCCCACTGCGTGTGCCGCGAATTTTGAAATTCTGTCGGACTTCGGAGAATACAGCTATATATATATCTGCCAGGTAAGTATGAACAAACTTAATTGTATTATAACAATAACATTTCAACACCAACAGTTGAAACTGGGGATACGAATATAGAAAGAAACACTAACACAACAAAGGTTTATTTACAAGCTTACTAACATAGGTAAATGCAGAATGGTATCTCCTATTTACATAAAAAGATAGAATCTTACACTGCATGTACTGGGGGAACAGTGAGGCAATTCAAATATACTTGCTAGTCAATTTGGCAATTCAAAGCGATGGCTTCTCAAAAGGAAAACGGTGATTGCAGACGTCCTCTTGACTCCGTATTGCAGAAAATAGTCTACTTGTAAGGGAGGAACTCCCCAAAACCTCTAGCAGGACCTTTTCTTCTCTGAAGTCTGCTCAACGTTGAGATAACATGGTCGTCCACTCCTGAAGACGACTAGACCAGTATCCAACCAACTCCCGAGCAACTTTTCTTCTAATCCTTCGTCGGTTCCTTCATCTCTAGTCTCTTTCTGACGATCTCTGCTGCTGATCTCTCACTGATATTCTGACCAGTGGCTCTTACTGAGGATATCTCTGTGACTAACAGGTGTTTCTCTTCTATGATCTCTGCTGCTGCTGCTACGACCGTCGTATTTATACGGCACTATGGGGGCAGAGCCTACGGCGAGCGTCACAGACTCGCGAGATTTACAGAACTTCCTAGATGAATCTAGACGAGGTATTGCATCAGAAATCGCGGCATTTCTCCCGACACATTGGCGCGTGTTGCGCTCCACAACACGCCCGACGATTCCAGAACAGCCGCGAGAACAGGCGCCTCCAACACGGGCGCAAAAGCCTCCTTACTGCCGAACTTCTCGAAAATGCGTTTTCCTTTCCTTTAACTTCCTTTGCAATGAAGCAATTACCATCACAGGTCGGGATACATCTGAAGAGGTATCTCCATGATTGGCTGGTCCTGGCGAGCTCCTGCTCACAGTTGCTACAGGACAGAGATCGACCCCTCGACTTATGCCGCGATCTGGGGATTGTGGTAAATGTCGAAGAAGTCAGATCTTGAACCCAAGCAGAGGATAAAGTTCCTGGGCATGCTGATCGATCTGTAGCAGCACAAGTCTTCCCCGCGGAGTCGCGAATCAGTAGGTTCAGGGAGGCAGCCAGATGGTTCCTGTCACCCGCGGTCTCTTCAGTGAGACTAAAGGAATGCTGTTCACAGGCACGGGATCCACATCCTTCATGGTTCCTCTTGCGGAGGAAGTAAGGGAGGGCCTGGCCTGGTGCCTAAATGACAGGAACCTCTTAATAGGCACACACCTGGAAGAGTTGCTGGTTACAGGAGTGTGGAACCATCATGACAAGCACCTTCACATCAACTTCCTGGGACTCAAGGCTGCGTTCCTCGCACTCCAAGAGTTCCGGAAACGACTGATGGGACACTCAGTGGTATTGATGAGTGACAACACCACGGTAGTGGCATATATCAACTGACAGGGGACCTAGCGTCCCTCCCATTGCACCAGTTGACAATGCAGGTGCATGAGTGGGCCGTAGCTCACTCGGTAGAGCTGTCAGCCAGACACATTCCAGGCAAGAAGAATGTAGTGGCAGACAAGCTCAGCCGCCAGAATTAGGTGATCGGGACCGAATGGTCTCTTCACCCAGATGAGGCGGAAAGGCTCTTCGACCTGTGGGGGTGTCCAGTAGTGGATCTATTTGCCACCCGGCACAACAGAAAACTTCATTTTGTTCATGCAACTTACCTGTCAGATATATATATAGCTGATAATTTCCGACGACCGACAGAATTTAAAACTTACGACACACGTAGTGGGAGTCAGGTGGTTAGTACCCATTCCCGCCGCTGGGAGGCGGGTATCAGGAACCATTCCATTTTGCTATTCATAATTTTTCTGTCGCCGGTGTTGTGAACATCTGTTTACAGCACCCTCGTCCGGATTTGGAAAACTTTTGCTTATTTGAGTATCCCTTTTGGTTCTTTTTTGGATTAATTGACTTGGATCGGTGGCTAGGCACACGTTATTAGTGGATTGATTTGATTTTGGTTTGGATTTCTCTTGGATAATATGTCAGGGTCTAGTTACAGCTAGCGCTAGATTTTGCTCTAGGACTGATTGTAGAGGTAGGCTACTGAAAGCTTCAGTAGACCCACATACGGTATGTAAGAGTTGCAGGGAGCATGAATGTGTGTATGAAAGCCGTTGCAAGGAGTGCGAAAGATTAACAGATTCTGAGTGGAAGGCGTATGATACCTATCTTAGGAAACTTGAAAAGGATAGGTTAAGGAGGTCTTCCTCCAGGAGTGTTTCAGGTGTGCAAGAAATTAATGTTTCTCCTGTTAACCCTCCTTCTGTTAATGCTCCTAACCCTGTAGTGTTGCCTCCGGGCCCTGAAGCAGTGTCAGTAGAGAGTAATACTTTGTCCTTAATTTTGGAGTCGATTCGTAATTTAGAATCGAAAGTGTTGGCTCTTGAGAGCAAAATGATGATGTCAGAAGTGCAGTGATACCCCTTGTGGTAGTGGAAGGGTGCGTCAGATCGGCCTCGTTTCGCCTCTAGGCCTGGACCTCTGCTTGACTCCCAGGACCTGGGGAGGGAGCATGTCGAAAGCCGAAGGAGGGTTACAAGGAACCCCCACCGATCTGGCGTGCCTTCGGCAGTTACTGATGAAAATCCCCAGACTGCCAGGGAGCGTGCGCGTGCACGTCTCCTCAAGGAGTGTTTTTCGTCATCGGAGGCTTCATCCCCACGTAAAGGGTGGAGTTTCTCACGGTGCTTCCCGTCCTCTGAAAGGACGGCGCGTGTTGTTGACGCTTCACGTCATAGTCTCCGAATCTGCGATCTTCTCCTGACAGTGCGTTCGCTGCTTTTTCCGCCGCAGAAAAGGCGCAGAGAGTCTTCGGACTGGATTCGGGTAGTTCGTGCGAGCGGATACAGTCGCTCTAGAGCTCGGGAGACGGCAGTACCGGAGGAGGAGGGAGGTTGTACCTCGCCGCTCTCCTGCTACAGGATCAGGCCTCACCGGAGCAGGACAAAGTTTTCGCCAACCAAAGGATGATTCAGTCCACTGCAGCAGAACTTCAGGACGCTCCTTGCTTCTAGAGAGTCTCTTCCGCGTCGTAGGAAAGGATGAGAAGCTTCCTGTATGAAGAAGTCAAGACCCTACACCTCTGTTCTCCTCGGCTCGCCTCTCTCTTCGTTCGAGTCTCCCTCTAGAGTTCGTCTGCTCCCCAGCAGCTCTCTAGAGGACGGTGAGAAGTTCGTTTCTCGCTCTCAGGATCGAGATATCTCCCGCTCGCAAGTCTTCGAATGTTTGCAAGCGAGCGGTGGACGCTGAGCGCGCTTCTGTGCAAGTGGAGCGCGCTTCTGTTGCCGCCAAACGCGCACCTGTTGTTGATAAACGTGCACCAGTGGGAACGGCAGCCGCGCGCTGGCGGCCGCTCGGCGCGCGCCAGGGGATGCCAAGCCGCAGGCTAGTGGACGCTCGGTGTGCGCCAGTGGAACGCCAGGCGTGGTTTTTGTAGATGTCGAGCGCGCCTACCTGGTCGGCGCCAAACGTGTGGATTCGGACGCCAAGCGCGCGCTGGTGGACGCCAGTTCCTCACCAACGCAAGTTCAGGTGGAAGAAGGAACCCTACCTGTTAGTCATTTTTCTTCAGAGTTTCCTCCTACTTCTCCAGTTTCTGAGGAAGGAGTTAGCGATAATTTAGTCGAAGCAGAGGAAGAGCAGCAGCCAGTTCCTGTCTCATCAGACTATAAAGTTTTGATGCGTCTTCTGCAGTCGGAGTTTGGAGAAACTTTCCAACCGGAAGCCCCTCATACTCCCCTTCTCAATTTTCTTCTTTTAAAGCATCGAAGGCATCGGGGTTCGTTAAAATGAAGAAGTCGCTTTCCACGAAGCAAGCGTTCCGGAAAGTCCATGAGTGGATGGAGAAGAGGAAAGCCTCAGGAAAGTCCTCTTTGGCTTTACCGCCATCAAGACTCTGCGGTAAAGGAGGCATGTGGTATGAGACGGGAGGAGGACGTAGGTGTTAAACTACCAGCCTCTGCTCAGGGTGATTTCGGGAGCATCGTGACGCCTCCAGAAGAGCCCTTCTGTCTTCATCAAAAGTCACTTGGACCCATAACGAGTTCGACTTCCATCTAAAAGGCCTCTTCAGGACTCTAGAGGTCTTCAACTTTCTCGACTGGTGTCTTGGAGTTTTGGATGCCAGGTCAAGGAGTTCTGATACTTTTAGTCTGGGGGAGCTGTCCAGTGTACTTTCTTGTATGGACAAGGCCGTCAGGGATGGTTCTGAGGAGTTGGCTACTCACTTTAGCTCGGGGATTCTCAAGAAGAGAGCACTCTTCTGTAACTTCACAGCCAAATCCGTCTCTCCAGCGCAAAAGGCGGACTTTCTTTTCGCTCCGTTTTCAGACCATCTCTTCCCCCAGACTATGGTTAAGGACATAGCATCGAGCCTTCAGGAGAAGGCAACGCAAGATCTTCTGGCTCAGTCTTCTAGAAGACCAGCTGCTGCTTCATCTTAATGGAGTTTCGTTTACCAAGAAACCGAAGCCCTTTCGTGCTGGATCTTCCTCGAAAACAGCCTCCCGAGGAAGAGGCTCTTCCAGAGGAAAAACCCCTGCTCCGTCAAAGAGTAGAAGTGATTGGAAGTCTTCAGACGCCGGTAGGAGCCAGGCTTCTTCTGTTCGCGAAAGCCTGGGAAGAGAGAGATGCCGACCCTTGGTCGCTAGATGTTGTGAGGAAAGGGTACAGGATCCCGTTCTTGAAGTCACCCCCGCTATCCACAACACCAAAGGATTTGTCTCCCTCTTATCGAGGAGAGAAACAGAAAGTGCTTTCGATCTGCTGGAACAAATGATCGAGAAGCAAGCGGTGGAACAGGTCTTCGACCTGGAATCTCCAGGATTTTACAACCGTCTGTTTCCTGGTGCCGAAACATTCGGGAGGGTGGCGTCCCGTCCTCGATGTCAGCAGCCTAAACCTCTTCGTCATAAAGAAGAAATTCAAGATGGAGACGCCTCAATCTGTGCTGTCAGCTTTGAGACCGGGGGATTGGATGGTCTCACTAGACCTCCAAGACGCGTATTTTCACGTCCCCATCCATCCCCAATCAAGGAAATACCTGCGATTTGTCCTGAAGGGGAAGGTATTCCAATTCAGGGCACTTTGCTTCGGTCTGACCACAGCGCCGATGGTTTTCACCATTCTGATGAAGAATGTGGCAAGGCTGCTTCATCTGGAGAATATAAGGATCTCTCTCTACCTAGACGACTGGCTTATTCGAGCTTCATCGCGAGACCGGTGTCTGGAGGACCTGCACACGACCATGTCGTTAGCGAAGTCCCTGGGTCTTCTGGTAAACCTCGAAAAGTCGCATTTGACTCCTTCTCAATCTTTAGTCTATCTCGGGGATTCAGATGGACTCAGTGGCTTTTCGTGCTTTTTCCGTCCCAGGGGCGACAACTTCAATGCTTGGAGAAAGTGGCGACCTTTCTGGGGAAGGAACATGCTCGGTGAGGGAAGGTGGATAGTTTGCTGGGGACCATTTCCTCACTTGGGAAGTTTGTTTCTCTGGGAAGGCTGCACCTCGACCTCTTCAATTCTTCCTAGCCAACAGTTGGCAGAACAAACAAGATCTGGAGGCGATCTTGTGTTTAACGAGAGAGGTGAAGGATCACCTAAGTTGGTGGTCAGATCCACGGAAGCTCGCAGAAGGGCTCTCCCTCAAACTTCGGAACCCCGACCTAGTGTTGTTTTCCGACGCGTCGTCCACGGGTTGGGGAGCAAACACTAGGAGGGAAAGAAGTGTCGGGCACCTGGAGAGGGGAACAGGTGCCCTGGCACATCAATCTGAAAGAGCTGTCAGCGATTTACCTGGCTCTCAGGTTCTTCCAGGAAGAAATATCCGGAAAAGTCATTCAGATCAACTCGGACAACACCACAGCACTGGCATACCTAAGAAATCAAGGGGGAACTCACTCGCCTTCTCTGTTTGCCATCGCAAAGGAACTCCTTTCATGGGCGAAAGCGCAAGAAGTCACTATCCTGACAAGGTTCGTGTCAGGAGTACAGAATGTTCGAGCGGACCTTCTCAGTCGACGAGGACAGCTGTTGCCGACAGAGTGGACCCTTCACCAAGAGGTTTGCCAGTCGCTGTGGGACCTGTGGGGTTGTCCGCAGGTGGATGTCTTCGCAACTTCCAGGATGAAAAGACTTCAGCTGTATTGCTCCCCAGTTCTGGACCCGGGAGCAGTAGCAGTAGACGCCCTACTTTGGAGTTGGTCGGGTCTAGACATATACGCTTTTCCCCCGCTCAAGATCCTCGGGGAAGTGATGAGGAAGTTCGCGGCATCGGAAGGAGCGAGGATGACACTCATCGCCCCCTTCTGGCCGGCAGCCGACTGGTTCACAGAGGTGATGTCCTTCCTGGTAGACTTTCCGAGGACTCTGCCCTTAAGGAAAGATCTACTCAGACAGCCCCACTTCGAGAGGTACCACAAAAACCTCCCCGCTCTGAGTCTGACTGCGTTCAGACTATCAAGAAGTTGGCCAGAGCGAGGGGTTTTTCAAGACCTGTGGCGAAAGCGATTGCCACCGCAAGGAGGCCCTCCTCAATCGCTCTGTACCAATCGAAGTGGGCTGTCTTCAGATCCTGGTGCAGGAAGAAGGGCATTTCCTCCACCACAACCTCTGTGAGCCAGATAGCTGACTTCCTTCTTTATCTGAGAGAGGAAGTGAAGTTGGCTGTTCCAACTATTAAAGGCTACAGGAGCGTGCTTTTTCTGTAGTCTTCAGGCACAGAGGACTCGATTTGACTAATAATAGAGACATTCATGATCTCATTAGATCTTTCGAGACTAAGAAGGTCATCCAGCCTAAAGTACCCTCGTGGAACTTGGATGTGGTGCTCAAATTTTTTATGTCGAGTCACTTCGAACCGCTTCATTCAGTTTCTATCAGGAATCTGACGAAGAAAACGATCTTCCTAACCGCTCTGGCGACGGCGAAGAGGGTTAGCGAAATCCAGGCCATTAGCAAGCAGATTGGGTTTCAGACAGTAATGCGATTTGTTCTTTTAAGTCCCACGTTCTTAGCAAAGAACGAGAATCCTTCCAACCCGTGGCGAGGACCTTTGAAATCAAAGGGTTGTCAGAAATAGTTGGAAATGAACGTGAGAGATTCCTGTGTCCTGTCAGGGCTCTAAAGTTCTATCTGCAGAGAACTAAAGCTTGCAGAGGTTCGTCTGACAGTTTGTGGTGTTCAGTGAGGAAGCCTGATCTTCCTATGTCGAAAAACGCACTGGCGTTCTTCATCAGAAGTACGATTAAAGAAGCTCATGATAAGTGCAGTGATAGTGATTTGAAGCTTCTGAAAGTGAAAGCTCACGAGGTGAGAGCTATTGCTACTTCGGTAGCGTTTCACAAAAATATGGCGCTCAAAGATATTTTGAATGCCACATTTTGGAGAAGCAATTCGGTATTCGCTTCACACTACCTGCGGGAGGTGAAAGTGACATACGAAAATTGCTTCTCCCTCGGACCATACATTGCTGCAGACACTGTTTTGGGGGCAGGAGGTAACACTCATCCTATCCTTTAGGGATTAGGGGGGTTTTTAACTTGTGTTTTATGGTTGTGGGGTGACCGCCTGGGGCGGGTCTCCCTTCCATTAGCTTAGTTAAGTGGGATACCTTTGGTAAACTAAGCCAGGTGGTGGTATTTTTGTCTCGTTGCCCTCATTAGTATGGTCCATGGTCTAGTCACGTCGTGGTCTCGCCCCTGTTGACAGATCATCTGGAGTGCACCAGCTTCATAGGTCTCTACCTTGCTGGCAACTCTAGTAGCACAAGCAGACTTACGTGGCAGTAATCACGAAGCCAGCTATGCTAACAGGTAAGGAACCAAGATATCAAATATCTGCATATATGTGTTTCCTAAATCCTCTATTCTGTCTCTCCCACCACCAAAGGTGGGATTCAGCTATATATATATCTGACAGGTAAGTTGCATGAACAAAATGA
Organism: Macrobrachium nipponense; assembly: GCF_015104395.2. NCBI lineage: Eukaryota > Metazoa > Arthropoda > Malacostraca > Decapoda > Palaemonidae > Macrobrachium > Macrobrachium nipponense. The sequence continues at coordinate 15,319,286 of NC_061090.1, read as the reverse complement.
TATTGTAATGATACAATTAAGTTTGTTCATACTTACCTGGCAGATATATATAATTAATTACCCGCCCACCTCCCCTCAGGAGACAGTGGAAATAAAAATTATGAATAGAAAATGGGAATGGTTCCTGATACCCGCCTCCCAGCGGCGGGAATGGGTACTAACCACCTGACTCCCACTACGTGTGTCGTAAGTTTTAAATTCTGTCGGTCGTCGGAAATTATCAGCTATATATATATCTGCCAGGTAAGTATGAACAAACTTAATTGTATCATTACAATATCATGTTTTCTCCTCAGTTGTGCTGGACCTATGGGCAGCTGCAGAGGAAGCGTTCCAACATCCGTGGCCAACCTCGTAGTCGACGCCTTTCCCCCGTTCTGCCTGATTCACAAGGTGATCAGCAGGGTGCGGGTCACCAGCAATCTTAGGATGATTCTGGTGGCTTCTGTACCTCGTGGCTCTTCTCTCGGAGGCACCACGAGAGATTCCCCATGACACAACCTGCTGTGTCAACCGCATGTAGAATGGTACCACCAGGCAGTTCATTCCTTGTGTCTTCATGGCTGACAGTTATCCACCATCTCTGTGAGGGAGAGGTCTTTTTGCCAGGCAGCAACAGAGATGGCTGGATGCCTCAGACAATCCTCTGCAGCAGTATACCAGGGAAAGTGGTCTGTCTTCTGTGGTTGGTGTCGTAGACGGAATCTCTCTATGCTCAGAGCCACTCTTCAGCAGGTAGCGGATCTCCTCATCTTTCTTCGCCGAGAGAAGCTCCTCTCTGCTCTGCAGTCAAGGATACAGCACCACCCTGGCCCTAGTCCTTAACTGCGAGGAGTTGATATTTCCTCCTCCATGGAAATATCTCTCCTAATGAGAAGCTTCGAGCTTGCCCAACCAGGGAACTCAGGCCCCCGAGGTGGGATGGGACTCTTGTCTTAAGGAGTTTGACTCGTAGATCCTACGAGCCTCTCTGGGAGTCATCAGACAGGGATCTGACCCTCAAGACCGTCTTTCTGCTGGCGCTAGCATCGACGAAGAGAGTAGGAGAACTTCACGGTCTTCCTTCGATGTTAAACACTCGAGGGGATGGGGATCGGTTACGCTCAATGTCGTCCCAGATTTCGTAGTGAAGACTCAGAACTCTTCGGTCCCTGCCGCCAGGTTCGAGTCCTTCATGATCCCCTCCCTAGAAGATTTCACCGATTTGATGCGGAAGAGATGCTGCTTGTCCTGTGAGGGTGCTATGGCGCTACCCGAAGAAAACTCGACACCTCAGGCCTGAGTGTCGACACCTCTTCGCTAGCACCGGGGTGACCAAGAAGAAATGTCCAAGAACACTGTTTCTTTCTGACTTCATGAGGTAATCAGTAAAGTGTACGAATCAGACAGGAGTGCCAACACCAGTACCTTTCGTCTGAGCACCCACGAAGTCAGAGGCATTGGTCCAACCCATGCATTCTGCAAGAACTTGTCCGTTGCACAGGTGCTGATGGCAGAGGTGTGGTCCAACCAGACCACCTTCACCTCCTTCTACCTTCATGATATTGCCCACAGGTCCTTGGAAACCTTTCCTTGGGACCTGTGGTGGCTGCTCAACAAGTTATGTAGCTTACCCAGCTCCTTTACAGGACAAGGTAGCGTCTTGTCCTTGTGATACCACATGAATAGAGAGTGAATGGCTCCTCTTCCTCCTCTTTTCTTCCCTCTCCCTGCGGGCAGAGGTTAGCGGTCGTCACAACGCTGGACAGGACGACGATGCAGGTTAGCTACATAACCGAGCTCCAGTCTATCCCTTTCATCAGGGATGGAAGCGTTTATCCGTCCCTTCCCTAGCAAGGGGGGAAGCAGACACCAGTAAGAAACAAATCCAATACTTTTTTGGCTTCTTACTCAAGTTCTAGTTCTTGCTTGCTATTTAGCCCCAGAAACCATACCGATGCCTTTTAATAAAGGTGAGCGAGCCAGAATATTCTGGCATTTCCAATTTAGCGGTTCTCTAGTATTATAACAATATTTTACCTTAGAAATAGTGCTAAAGGAACCTATTTCACTGGGCGACATGGGCCCTTCGCCCAGAAATAGATTTTTCCTATGTCAAAATCCCATTTTTCCTAACTATACAAACCTGAGGTCCTTTACAAATTGTCCCACCTCATGCCACCCCTCACTCTGTTCCTGGGCCTAAAGCAAAGTGATATGTTTACCTCCAGTCGGGCAGGACTCCCGACCTTCGGACAAGCAGTTACTGCCGAACTACCTTGTAAGTAAATCTTACGACTGGTCCAGCTGGCGCTGGATAGTAATTCCCTATGTAAAGGACCTCAGGTTTTTATAGTTAGGAAAAATACAATTTACTTCCAAAAATTGTGATTTTGGGTTTGTGCAGGGGGGCAAAACCCCTCTAGCCAGGTGAGGACACAGTGTCCCAAGTCTGGTTAGGAAAGGTTAGGTTAAGGTTGCTTTGGTAGTGGCCTGGGTTAATCTAATTAATAGTGGCATGTCAGGTCTTTCTTTGGAAATTGCAGTTTTGTACATGAACTTTCCTGTCAGACATATACTTAGCTTAGTAACGTCTCTGACGTCACGACAGAATTCAAAACTCGCGGCAAACGCGACAGGTAGGTCAGGTGATCTACCTTACCCGCCGCTGGGAAGCGGGTGTAAGAACCAACATACCTTTCTTGCCAGATTTTTTCTGTCGTCGGTGTCGACCACACCTGTTGTCGGTACCTCTTGACAGTTGGATTCTTTTCTCGTTTTCGCCCTGGATTGTTTCTACGGACTTTTGGTGAAGTACCCAATCTTTTGGCCTGGCATTCGCGATTTGTGGACAGTTATTTGACTTTTCTTTGGATTTTTCTTTGGATTCATGATGTCTGATGTTGATACTAAGAAAACTGCTATGTTTATGGATTCATGATGTCTGATGTTGATACTAAGAAAACTGCTATGTTTAGAGTTTGTTGTATGACTGAGTGTAAGGTGAGGCTACCGAAAGCTGCGGTAGACCCTCACACAGTATGTTTGAAGTGTAGAGGGAATGAATGCACCTTTAATAATCCTTGTAATGAATGTGAAAAGCTGAATGAGGATGAATGGAAGTCTTTGTCTTCCTACTTGAGGAAGCTTGAAAAGGATAAAGTTAGGAAAGCTTCTTCTAGGAGCAGTAGTAGATCTTGTATTAGCGAGTTGGATATAGATAATCCTATTTTAGAAGTAGCTCCTTTGCCAGTTTCAGCTCCTGCTCCCTGCACCGAAGCCGAAGATGCGCCTTCGGAAGTGGCCTCCATGAAAGCCACCATTCGCAGTATGGAGATGAAAATTAAACGTTTAGAAGGTAAGAGTGATTCCAATAGTGATTTGTGCAGTGAACCCAGTGCAGTGGAGGGTGCGTCTGATCGGCTCCCTAATGCTTCCAGGCCTAGACCTCTTCCAGACTCTCAGTCCCAGTGGAGGAGGAAAGTCGAAAGCCGCAGGAAGGTTAGGGAGCATCCCCACCGGTCAGGCGTCCCCTCGGTAGCTCCTGTTGATTGTTCCCAGGCTACCTTGGATCGCTCCAAGAGAGAAATATTGCGCCAATGCTTCTCGTCTTCGCCTTCGCCTTCTCCTAAACGAGGATGGAGCTCTTCGGAAGCCTCGCGCCCTTCGAAGAGAGCCTGGAACGCTCCCTGCGCCCGTCCATCCAGCCCTGAAGTTTTTTCGGAAGAGCCTGAGGTGGAAGCGAAGAAACGTAAGAGATCTCTGGAGTATCGTTCCCCGAGCAGAGATCGAGCCTTGTCACCTGTTCAAGAGTTTGTGAATTCTGCAAGGGTGTTGGCTAACCTTCAGGCGCAGATTTCGGCTCTGGCTGGCTCTCTTTGCGTATCGTCTCGTCGTAGGAAGGACGTCTCGCTTCCTGTAAAGAAGTCCAGGCTCCCCTCTCCTGACTCTCGCTATTCGACGGAAGCGGCCCGCTCACCTGTGCGTTCGGATTCTCGCAGGAGACTTTCTGCTTCGGACAAGATCCCATCTGCGTCCAAGCGCCATTCGCCTGACAGACAGGATGTCTTTGTTTCTCCTTTGGACAAGGAGCAGACTGCTCGTAGGAGATCTTCGCCCTACAGACGCTCTTCTCGAGACAGGATCGCTCCCCTTGATAGGCACCAAGAGCCTAGTAGGCGCTACTCGCCTCGTAGGCGCTACTCGCCTCGTAGCCGCTCCTCGTCTCGCCTCCACTCTCCTGTTGACAAGCGCCCTAAATCGGACAGGCGCTCTTCGCTGGACAGGCGTCAAGAGCTTGTTAGGCGCGTTTCTCCTGGCAGAGCGCTCTTCTCCTGACTTTCACTCTCCTCGAGTTAGGCGCCGAGATCCTAGCAGGCGCTTCTCCCCTTGTAGGCGCTCACCTAGTAGGCGCTCGTCGCCAGAGATCCTCTCTCCTCGGTTTAGGCGCCAAGAGCCTGGTAGCCGCTTCTCGTATGGCAGGCGCTGTTCGCCTGGTAGCCGCTCTCCTTTGGATAGGCGCCAAGAGCCTGATAGAAGTTTTTCTTCAAACAGGCGCTCTGCTCCTGACAGCCGCCTTACTCCTGTTAGGCTCCAAGAATCTGGAAAACGCACTCCTCCAGAAAAGAAGGATGTTGCAAGTAGGCACGTTTCTGAAGCTTTGTCTCCAAGATGTAAACGTCTTACTTCCTCTAGAGACTCTTATAAGGATAGTGCGCCCTCTAAAGGATCATGAGGGTTCTTCAGCTCAGGAAGAACAGGATCCCTCAGAAGAAGAAGGACCAAAAGACTCCTCTGTTTCCTCCTATAAGAGGTTGACAGATTTGCTCCTGCAAGAGTTCGGAGATATCCTTTCTCCTGTGGCTCTCCCTCTCCTCTTTCTTTATTCTCCACTTCGAAGACGTCGAAGGTTTCGTCTTGTGTAAGGATGAAACCTACTGTTTCCATGAAGAAGGCGCTTAGAGGTTTTGGGGAATGGCTCCTTTCTGGAAGGAAGAGAAAGGGGAAGACTGTTTTTTCTTTCCCTCCGTCTAAAACTGACTGGCAGATTGGGATTCTGGTATGAATCGGGCGAACCTTTAGGCCTCGCTCTCCCTTCGTCTGCAGACTCGGACTTCTCTTCATTGGTGGATTCTGCTCGTTGTTCCGCCCTCCTGTCCGCCAAGACTACGTGGGGGATGAACGAACTTGACCACCTACTGAAGGGAATGTTCCGAGTCCTGGAAGTTTTCAACTTCCTTGATTGGTCTTTAGGAGTTCTGGCTAATAAGACCCAGACCCCTGATTCACTGTCTCCTGAAGATCTTAACTGCGTCCTCACTTGCATGGACAAAGCAGTGAGAGACGGCTCGAGTGAAGTCTCCTCACTGTTTGGAGCTGGAGTTATTAAGAAGCGGTCAGTCTACTGTTCGTTTCTCACTAAGGCAGTTCACATGCACAAAGGGCCTCTCTTATGTATGCTCAACTCTCTCCTCTTCTGTTCCCCAAGAAAATTATTCAAGATGTCTCGAGTGCCATTCAGCTAAGGCTACTCAGGACATGTTAGCCCAGGCGGCCAGGAAACCTCGCTCTGTCTTCCAACCCAAGGCCAAGAAAGAGACTCCTCTGAGACAGGAGCCCTTTCGAGGAGGACCCGCTGTCAGAGGTTCTTCAACCAGAGGAACTAGACCTTTTAAGAGAGGTAAAACCTTCTCTAGGTCAGTCAGAGGGAAGAAAGAGCGATCAAGGACTCCAGACATCAGTGGGTGCCAGACTACTGAAATTTGCCGACGTCTGGGCCCACAAAGGGGCAGACAATTGGTCCCTATCGATTGTCAGCAAAGGATACCTCATTCCCTTCTCGTCAAGACCACCATTGACGACAACTCCGAGGGAGTTGGTGGCCAAGTACAAGGACCCCATCATGAATCAAGCCCTTTCTCTAGCAGTAGATCTCATGCTAGAGAAGGAGGCTATAGAACTAGTGAAAGATCCCCGCTCTGCGGGTTTTTACAACAGACTATTCCTAGTTCCGAAGAACTCAGGAGGATGGAGACCGGTTTTGGATGTAAGCGCCCTGAACGTCTTTGTAGAAAAGAGGAAGTTCGCCATGGAGACAACTTCCTCAGTGTTAGCGGCTCTTCGTCCAGGGGACTGGATGGTGTCTCTAGACCTTCAGGACGCTTACTTTCATGTGCCGATCCATCCTTCTTCACGGAAGTATCTACGATTCATGATGGGAGGAATCATCTTCCAATTCAAGGCCTTGTGCTTCGGCCTGTCGACTGCACCCAAGTTTTCACGGGGTTAATGAAAAACATGGCGCAGTGGCTACATTTGGAGGGAGTGAGGGTGTCGCTTTATCTCGACGACTGGCTAATCAGAGCAGAGTCTCAAGAAAGATGTCTGGAGGACCTTCAAAAGACCCTTACATTGGCAAGTTCTCTGGGACTTCTGGTGAACTTCCAGAAGTCTCAATTAATCCCCAGTCAAGAGCGGATCTATCTGGGGATTCGGATAGCTTCTCTGGCTTTTCAGGCTTTTCCGTCGCCAGAGAGGATAGCTCGTTGCTACGAGAAAATAACGACCTTCCTAGAGAAAGATGCATGCACAGCGAGGGAGTGGATGAGTCTGCTGGGGACACTCTCCTCGTTGGAGCAATTCGTTTCTCTAGGAAGGTTGCATCTCAGGCCTCTACAGTTCTTCCTATACCAGAACTGGAGGCGTCTCTCCCTAGACCTGGAGTTCTCCTTCAAGATCTCAAGGGGAATCAAGAGAGACCTTCGGTGGTGGAACAACCCACTTCGTTTTGTGGAAGGAATGTCTCTTTACATGCCGAACCCCAACCATGTGTTGTTTTCCGACGCGTCGGAAGCAGGTTGGGGAGCGACGCTCGGGACAAGAGAAGTGTCAGGCACCTGGAAGGGGGATCAGGTGTCCTGGCACATCAACAAGAAAGAGTTGATGGCAGTCTGGATGGCATTGAAAGCCTTCGAGCCCCACGTCCGAAATGCAGTAGTGCAGGTCAATTCGGACACACAACAGCCTTGGCGTACATCAAAAACAGGGGGGGGACACACTCCTTCTCCCTGTACGAAACAGCATGGGATCTTCTGCTGTGGTCTCAAACAAGGAAGATCAGTCTTCTCACCAGATTCGTACAGGGAGAAAGGAACGTCAGGGCCGATCTCCTGAGCAGGAAGAATCAACTCCTGCCTTCCGAGTGGACCCTCCACTCAGAGGTATGCCAAGACCTGTGGAGAAGATGGGGCAGACCTCACATCGACCTCTTTGCAACAGCAAGGAACGCAAGGATCGAACTTTACTGCTCCCCGATCTCAGACCCAGGAGCAGTATCAGTGGATGCGTTTCTCCTAGATTGGACAGGTCTAGATGTCTACGCCTTTCCCCCCCTTCCAAGTACTGGGACAAACCCTCAAGAAATTTGCGATCTCGGAGATGACAAGAATGACGCTAGTAGCTCCGTTCTGGCCCGCCCAAGATTGGTTCACAGAGGTACTGGAATGGTTGGTGGACTTTCCAAGAGCACTTCCACAAAGACAAGATTTGCTCAAACAACCCCACTTCGACAGGTATCACAGAAACCTCCCCGCTCTCAATCTGACTGGCTTTCGACTGTCAAAAGTCTTGTCAGAGCGAAGGGGTTTTCGACAAAAGCTGCTAAGGCTATCGCCTCAGCTAGAAGACCTTCGACCCTTAAAGTCTACCAGTCGAAGTGGGATGTCTTTCGCCGGTGGTGCAGGAACCAGAAGTTTTCCTCTTCCAGTACCTCTGTGACTCAGATAGCAGATTTCCTAGTTTTCCTCAGAGAAAAATGCGGTTTGGCAGTATCTACTATTAAAGGATACCGGAGCATGCTGGCTGCTGTGTTCAGACATAGGAATTTAGATCTTTCTAATAACAAAGATCTGCATGATCTATTAAGATCTTTTGAAACTTCCAAGAAAACTTCGAACGAAGTTCCAAGTTGGAATCTGGACGTGGTTCTTCGTTTCCTGAGGTCCTCTAGGTTTGAGCCACCAAATTTAGCCTCCTTCAAAGATCTTACGAGGAAAGCTCTCTTTCTCATGGCTCTAGCATCCGCTAAAAGGGTTAGTGAGATTCATGCCCGCCCTAGAAGAAGTAGGGTAGGTTTCAGGAGATTCCGTGGTTTGTTCCTTCCTTCCTTCGTTTTTAGCAAAGAATGAGAACCCCTCAAATCCTTGGCCAAGGAGCTTTGAGGTTCGTGGATTATCTGCCCTAGTAGGGAAGAACCTGAAAGAACTCTTTGCCCTGTTAGGAGTTTAAAATACTACCTTCAGAAGAAAACCCTTAAGGGCATTGAGGACAGACTATGGTGCTCTGTAAAGGACCCCAGCAGACCATTGTCGAAAAATGCGCTGTCTTTCTTCATTAGAAGTCTTGTGAAAGAAGCACATAGATCTTGTAATGAAGAACATTTCAAGCTCCTAAAAGTCAAGGCTCATGAAGTGAGAGCCATTGCCACTTCCTTGGCCTTTAATAAGAATATGTCTCTTCAGAATCTGATGAAAACTACATTCTGGAGATGTAATTCAGTATTCGCCAACCACTACCTAAAAGACGTCAGTATTACGTATGACGAGTGCTTCGCATTAGGCCCGTACGTATCGGCGGATTCGGTGCTGGGGCAGGGAGCTGGAACATATCCTTAGTAGTTTTTTCCCTTGTTTTTGCTAATTGAGTTCATATGGTTGTATGAAAAATGATGCAGGTAGGCATCTTTTTTCGTTTCGTAATACTAATAACTTTAGTTTGGTTAGGTGATCGGATTTGGTTTGAAGCTCCCTGCGTTGGTAGTGGACAGGTTCTGTCATAGAAGAGGGCGAACCCCCATTGACATGATCCGACTTGGATTCTACTAAGTAAGCGGATATCAAGTCCCGTTAGTAGACCCAAAGAGTCTTTTCAGCTGTAGGTCACGCCCTCGCTGTAGCTCTTATGGCTATGCAGACTAATAGACAGTATCTATGAAGTCTTCAGCCTAAATAGGTAAGAACCAAGGTTATTTTTATCCTACAACAGGTGTTGTTTACCTTTTCTTTGTTATTTTCTGTCTTGTACCCTCCACCAAGGGTGTCAATCAGCTAAGTATATGTCTGACAGGAAAGTTCATGTACAAAAATGATATTGTTATTTTACAATAAAGTTTTGTACATACTTACCTGGCAGACATATACGATTGATGGCCCGCCCAGCCTCCCCTCAGGAGACAGGTATAAGAGAGAAAAAATCTGGCAAGAAAGGTATGTTGGTTCTTACACCCGCTTCCCAGCGGCGGGTAAGGTAGATCACCTGACCTACCTGTCGCGTTTGCCGCAAGTTTTGAATTCTGTCGTGACGTCAGAGACGTAAGCTAAGTATATGTCTGCCAGGTAAGTATGTACAAAACTTTATTGTAAAATAACAATATCATTTTCCTATAGTATTTGTGTTGCTTATTAACAATGTCATCATTATTTAGAGATACCAGTAGGACCAACCTAGTTTTATTAAAATTTTGTATGCTAGGCCTATATATATATATAGGCAAATTCAAATTTGATTCATTTACATGGTTTCAGAATCAAGCCTGCATGAAATGGATGTTGACCCTGGGAATCTTGTAAAGGAAAATCAGAAGTCTTCTTTAACAACAGAGGGTGGTGGAACAAGCAAGATTACAAGTTCTCCAAGACCATTTTTTAACAGAGTGAAAAGTCCTTTGTTGGTGAGTTCCTTCTGCTGTATTTTACCAAATGCTTCTCTTTTCAATTTCAGGTATGGAACGGCTTTTGCATTGGCTAATGACTACTAGCTATATATCATGAGGTACAGTTTACCAGTAAACTGGATAAAACAGTACTGTAGTATATGGTTAATAAGGCATAGGCTATTTCATTGCCATGTAGATGTTGTAAGTTTGTTGCTTTTCTTTGTGCTTTAATTTTTTATCAATGTTGATTTGTTAACATGAAGTTTGAAAGGGCCTTTGTTGAAAGGTTCACCATTATACAAGTACTACAGATATTTTGCTACAAGATTCAGCATTACGTACTCGTAATAAGTGCAAATATCATGTAAGGTTGTATGTATCTGCCTTTGATACTGCTGAGTTTTCTTATGGACTGCATGCTAGGTAACCAACACAGGCTCACAGGCTCTCTGATAATGCCAACTTTGGTGCAATGCCAAGTTCTCCCCAGATACGACTGTATGTGCTTGTAGTGCACCATAGACTCCTGCTGCCCTAATGGTAACTTTGCTGAAGAACTTGCAAGAGAGTAGCTGTCCCTTGATATTCCAATTGACCTAGCTTTTGGTGCATTTCTGGATTTATTTAAGGCTTCCCCTTTTTTCAGCTGCTCTTTGTAGAAGTCATCTTATCAGAGAAACCTCCAAAGTAGCAAGTGCTGGCCTTATTCCTCTGACACTGCTACTACCTACCTGAGGCATGATGACTGTCCTGGACTTCAGTTTTTACAGTTCAGGTAAGATATCCAGAGAGGAATCAGCCTTACCTTCTCAGGTAAGATATGCAGGGGAATCAGCTTTACCTTCTTGCTTAGTCCACACATTGTCCTTGAAACATACTCTTGAAGACAAAGGAAGACAGGTTGTTGTACTATAGTACGTACTAGGTTTCGTGGTGAGTTGCATGCATGGGACTGTTCAGACATTTGGTGTGTTCTTTTTTCATATAAGGCTCCCAGTGTGCACATGTATGACCATTTGACTATATCAATGGTTCCCAAACTTGTTCAGACTGGTGTCCCCTTGGCTTCCTGATAGATTCCTAGTGCCCCCTCCCCCCAATGCACATATACGAGCATTTTTTCTTCTGGTGTGTTTCAAATTGAAAACTACTAAACACAAAGATGTATTTCACAAATAATACTCAATTTAGTAAACCATTTTATTTGGTTTCACAATAACTGTTAATGGGATGGGTGTGCTTGGTGCAAGGATATCTGTTTCTCCACATCAGGTCATTTTAAGTGTTTCTTTGCTTGGAAAGAAGGAAGGCAACTGCACCGAAGCCCCATTCTACCAAATATGATGTTGGAAAGACGATATAATACATCTTCACCTTGTTCCACAATACATAAAATTAAATGCTCTTAATGCCACCCTGTCACCCACCAGTCACCCCCTTTTGCCTCACCAGTTGGTACTGCCCACTTTTGGAACCACTGGTCTCTATCCTGTACTAGTTTGGCTTCAGCTAATCATACAGAAATCTCCAGGAGAGTTGCCTATGGTTTGGAGTGTTAGAATAGCACTTACAAGTGATTGTTTAGCTCATTCTTGAACTGAACGGTCATTGAGAAAGTACCATGGCTTCTTTGTTGAACCTATCTCTGATAAAGGATTCTGGAGGCAAGGCCAATTTTTTATGGCTGTTGTCTTTGCTCGCTCAGTGTCTTGGATTAGGCTAAATGTCACATCTGTGGTTCAAAAAGTGTACTGTTAAGTAAATCAGGCAATCTGCTTCCCCCCACTGTTGACATGCTAAATGATAAAAAGACTTCACCCCTTCAGGTAGACTTTAGTGTTCAGACTGGTAAGTTTCATATGAGATACTATTGCTCTTCAGAACAGTTCAGTCTTGGCTTCCCATTTCCTCTCTCTGAAGAGTAAAATTGAGACAATGGTGATGAAAAGGACCTGTGATAGGTCAGACTCCTTGATTTACTGTGTGGCCTCTTTCAAGCCCTCCAGGTGTTGAAAGCCACTGTGGCCAAGCTTTTGGGGGTTGACCACACTTGGGCTGGCTCAGAACTCAAAATAACCAGAGAGACCTTGCTTCTTCCTCATAAAAGATACAAGAGTCACCCTTTGCAGTTCCAGCTCAAATGGGAGGCAAGGGGAGGTAGGGAGGAGGAGAGAAGTGAATGTCTCCCTGTTCAGTATTCATGTGTAGGGGGTGCATGTCATGTCATTGGGAGATTTGCATTAACTGGGGACAGAGCCTTAATAAAGCTAAATTGACCAATAAACAATGAAATATAACAATTTGCACCATTCAATACCTAACTTAAACTACATATACGTACTACTATATGTACCTGTAAATAAAGTGTATTAATGTACATGGTACAAGAAATACTGTACATACATATGTATGTAGTAAAATGTGGAACCTTACCTTTCAAGCGAGGCGATCTCCGAAAGTGGCGACAGAGGAGGAGGACAAATAGCAGAAAACATGAACACTCAACTTTACGAAACATTAAAAAATGGCAGAAAACATTAATACTAAACCTTACGAAACACATTAACAAATGGCAGAAAACATTAACACTTAACTCTACAAAAAACTTAAAAATTAAATTTTTTCTTCTTCTTTTTTTGATTTTTACATTTTTTTTTTACTTTTTTATACTTTACGTTTTCACATAAGTGACTTACCAAATAATTACATTAGCTGTACGCTTTCTTACTTGGCAGTTGAAAATTCAAATTCCTGGCGGCGGTAGCAGCGTTGCCATTTTTTGTGTAGGTGTTGCAGATCCCGCCCACTTTTGGGAATGCCTGGTACTGCTGAGCTTTAGACTTCAATTCGTTTTCTGCTGGCCACGGGGTAGCACCGGTGGTTTGTTGTTGCAGTCAACTTTCGTCGCCATTGTGGATTTTTTCTTTTTGGTGATGTACAATTTCTTGGTTGGCTTTTTTGCTTCATCAGTTAGCTGCCTAGTTATTAGCAAGTTATTACGAAGATGTCTGATGCTAGTTCTTCTTCAGTTACGTTTTGCAGCGGTGGCTGCAAAACTAGATTAGCTAAACTATGTTACGATTCGCACTCCAAGTGTGTTAGATGTAAGGGTCAGTGCTGTAGCAAGGAATTAACTTGTGATGAGTGCTGTAGTTTAGATGAACAAGGTTGGAAGACTTTTCAAACTCATTTGGATAAGATGGACAAAGATAGGAAAAGGAAAACAGCTCTTAGAGCGGGTAGTAAAACTAGAGTAGAGACAACTCCCGTGCCTTTAGAGGCAAACAAACTGTCACTATCTTCTCCACTGTTATCGAATATTTCACCTACTGATAGTCCTCCAACTTCATACCAATTACTCCAGACCAGGTATCCCATGTTTCCGATCCCAACACCATTTCCTTGTTAGAGTCCAAGATGGACAAGAAATTTGAGTTCTTGGCGAAATCCATTATGGATTTAGGTATGTCGTTTCGTGCGTTCATAGAGAAGTCAAGTGAAAAGGCCAGTGTTAGGCCAAGTGTCAGTGTCAGTGTCGTGTCCAAGGAGGCGGCTGTCCGTTCCCCCTGTTCTCCTAGACAAAGGTCACTGTCATACTCCCCAGCTCCTGGGAGAAGACATACCGGAGGTCGAAGGGAGACTGGGGGAGTTTGCCCACGGTCAGTCGCCAACTCTGCTGACATAGTCGACTCGCGAGTGCCCAGAAAACGCTGCTGGAAAGACGTAGATATCAGTGACGTGCAGTTGTCGTCTGACTCAGAAGTGCAGTCGCCTGTGTCGAGGCGAAAATTGTGGAGTGATTTAGTGTCGCGTCTGTTGAAGAGATACGCCCAGCGTACGAGAGGGATGTTGCCGCCTGTTAAGAAATCCAAGGAGCACTGGAGTTCACAACCTTCCTGCAGTTTTGCACTGGACTAGTTTTTCCGGGAAGATCATCAGTCCTCTTCGGATAGCGTAACTTCGGACGGAGTCAGACGCTCACGTGCATTACAGCCCTCGCGCACTTGTGAGACTGCCTCGCCTAGTTGTGTATCGATGGGAGTTTCGACTCGTTCGCCTCATTCGTCTCGAGCTGTTTCGACTTGTTCGCCTCATTCGCCTCGAGCTGCTTCGACTCGTTCACCTCATACATCTCGAGCTGTTTCGACTTATTCGCCTCGAGCTGCTTCGACTCGTTCGCTTCATACGTCTCGAGCTGTTTCGACTCGTTCGCCTCATATGTCTCGAGCTGTTTCGACTCGTTCGCCTCATATGTCTCGTGTTGTTTCGACTCCCAGTCGTTCGTTTTAGAAGAAGAGCCGTACGACAGCCGCGACTTCGTCTTCGCCTAAGGATGATGCGAAGGCCAAACCCTTGCTAGAGGATTCCGCTTTGGGTACCTTTAAACATCAACTTCAAGAACTGATGGTCTTTTTGAAGAAGACAACGAGCCAGACGGAAGAGGGAGACGGGGTATCGGCCGTCCTGTCGGAAGAGGAAACTCAAGACCAGGATTCGAAGCCCTCTTCTGCTTATTCTAGTCTGTTAAGGTTTCTTTTACGGACTTATCCGGATTTTTTTGAACCAGCTTCGCCTTCTTCACCTCCGTCGATGTTTGTGAAGGATAGGAGATCAGTGCCTTCGGGGTTACTGAAACCAGTTCTTTCTCAGTCCTCGAAGAAAGCACTGAAGGAAGTAGAAGAGTGGCTTGCTAAGAAGAGGGAGTCAGGCAAGGCTTCGTTCACTTTTCCTCCATGGAAGCTGCAGAATAAAACTTACAGGTTTTATGCGACAGGAGAAGTTCCTTCTTTGGGAGTTTCTGCCTCCTCCCAAGGAGACTTCTACGGTCTTGTGGACTCAAACAGAAGAGCAGCATTCTCGGCTGCGAAAGTGTTGTTCTCTTCACCTGAGTTGGATCACCTGGTGAAGAACTTATACAAGTTGATCGAAGTCTTCAGTTTTCTGGATTGGACTATTGCAGCGTTAGCCAGGAAAAGTGAAGATTGCCAGTCTCTAGATGAGGATTCAGGGGAATTGGCTGCCCTATTCACTATGGGAGTGCTAAAGAAGAGAGAATGGTGGTGCTCCCTCACATCTCGAGGAGGAACCGTAACCAAAAATCGGCTTTGTTGTTCTCCCCCCTGAGTAAATCTCACCTGTTTCCAGAAGAAACCATTGAGCATGTGCTGTCGGACCTCGAGAAAAAGTCCACCAATGATCTCTTGCAGTCTGCAAGAAGACCTAAGGAACCTCCAGCAACAGAAGCCAAAGCTTCTCCTCTACAAAAACATCCCTTTCGAGGAGGTAAGTCGAGGTGGCAGCAGAGACCAAGAACAAATCTACGAACCACCTCCAAGTCTACCAAGAAACCTTCCTTTAAGACAGAGAAATGATCGGAAGGTCCCTCACACACCTGTGGGGGCAAGACTCCCCGATTACTGGGAGGAATGGAGTCGAAGAGGAGCAGAACAGTGGGTAATTCAGGTGCTTTGAGAGGGATATGTGATCCCTTTTACGCAGGATCCACCACTGTACAATACACCTGTCTGTTTGACAGCATACTCGACAGGATCAACAAGAGCTTTGACTTTAGCCAAAGAAGTAGAAGAGCTCATCAACAAATAGGCCATAGAGGAAGTAACAGACACGAACTCCCCAGGGTTTTACAACAGGCTCTTCGTAGTCCCCAAGGCTTCAGGGGGATGGAGACCTGTGTTGGACGTAAGCGCTCTCAACCTCTTCGTCCGGAAGACGAAATTCCGAATGGAAACCAGTCGATCGGTAATGTTAGCCATCCAACCGGGCGACTGGATGGTATCTCTAGACATGAAGGATGCATACTTGCATGTCCCCATCCATCAGGACTCCAGGAAGTTCCTGAGATTCGTCTTCAAGAAGAGAGTCTTCCAGTTCAGAGCTCTCTGCTTTGGTCTGTCAACCGCCCCTCAAGTATTTACTCGGATTCTAGCTCCTCTGGGAAAGTGGCTGCATTTGTTGGGGATCAACACAGCTTTTTACTTAGACGACTGGCTCCTGAGAACCAGGTCCAGGCGTCAGTGTGTGAAGGACTTGGAGAAGACACTTACTTTGACACAACAATTGGGTATCATAGTAAACACGGAGAAGTCCCAATTGATTCCAACTCAGAGGATTCTCTATTTAGGGATGATACTAGACTCTCTAGCTTTTTGGGTTTTTCTCTCCCCGAAGAGGATAGAGTCCTGCCTGTCAACAGTCCAGCAATTTTTGGTTCGCTCGTCCTGCTCAGCACTTGAATGGATGAGCCTACTCGGGACCCTGGCTTCAGTGGAGAGTTTTGTCAGGTTAGGACGCCTACACATGAGGCCGCTTCAGTTCTTCCTGAAAGCAAATTGGTCTCGGAAGACACAGTCAGACTCGCTAGTTTTCCCCCTGACGGAAGAGATAAAGATGGATCTTCGTTGGTGGCATTCGAGGGAAAGATTACAAGAAGGAATCTCCCTAGTCGTGTCAAACCCTGACCTGCAGTTCTTCTCAGATGCCTCAGACAGCGGCTGGGGAGCCCTCCTAGGAGACAAGAGAGTGACAGGTCTGTGGACAGAACAAGAAAAGACCTTGCACATCAATGGGAAGGAATTGAAGGCCATCCTCTTATGGCTACAAGCGTTCGACCATTTAGTCACCGGAAGAAACGTAGCGGTCTACTCGGACAACACCACAGCGTTGTCATATGAACGGAAGCAGGGAGGGACCCACTCGTTCTCTTTCAACAAGATAGCCGAAGATCTCCTCACCTGAACGAACGAGAAGAGGATCACCCTTTTTCCAAGATTCGTGAAAGGAAGAATGAACGTACTTGCAGACGAACTGAGTCGGGTAAATCAGGTGTTACCAACAGAATGGACTTTGAACGAGAGAGTGTGTCAGGACCTCTGGAAGCTTTGGGGAAGACCATCGATAGATCTATTCTCCACATCGAGGAACAATCGCCTTCCCATTTTCTGTTCTCCGATTCCAGAACCATTAGCATGGAGAACAGATGCGATGCTGCTAGATTGGACAGGATTGGACGTTTACGCTTTTCCTCCCTTCGGAATAATAAGAGAGGTCTTAAACAAGCTTCAATCACACCAGAATGTGACAATGACCCTAGTGGCGTCATTCTTGCCCAGGAAAGAGTGGTTCCCGGACCTTCTCAATCTGCTGGTGGATTTTCCCAGACTACTTCCACAAAATCCATCGCTTCTCAGACAACCCCATTTCAACCAATATCACCAAGGGTTGTCCGCTCTGGCCCTGACAGGATTCAGACTGTCAGGAACCTGGTCAGAGCAAAAGGGTTTTCGCAAAGGGCGTCAGAGGCTATTGCTAGCTGCAGAAGAAGCTCTTCTGCCAAGCTCTACCAGTCCAAGTGGAGAGTTTTTAGGTCAGGTGCAGACGACATAGCATCTCTTCTTCTGAGACATCTATAACAGAAATGGCAGAATTTTTGTTATTTCTGACGGACACCAAGAAGTTGGCCACTTCAACTATTAAAGGATATAGGGCCATGCTTTCATCAGTTTTCAAGCATAGAGGCCTCGACATTCATCAAATCAGGACATTAGTGACGTGATCAGATCCTTTAGTTCCTCCAAGATTTTCAAGCCTGAAGAAGTGGAATGGAACTTGGATGTAGTTTTAAGGTGGCTCAACGGCCCCCAATTCGAACCATTGAATTCTGCAACCTTGAGGGACGTAACTAGGAAGACACTATTCCTAGTTCCCTTAGCCACAGCGGGAAGAGTAAGCAAGTTGCAGGCGATGAGTAAGGAAGTGGGTTCCGCCCAGGACAATGCAGTTTGCTCTTATGTAACAGACTTTCTTGCTAAAAATGAGGATCCTTCGAATCCTTGGCCCCGTTCTTTCAAGATAAAGAACCTAACGGACTTAGTCGGGTTGGAAGATGAGGGACGTACATTGTGTCCGGTCAGAGCCATCAGACACTACCTGACTAGGACAGAAACTGTGAATGGAGAGTCGAGCCGACTCTGGTGCTTGGTGAAAGACCCGTCTCGGCCTCTTTCAAAGAATGCAATGTCCTTTTTCCTGAGGAGTTTGATCTGAGAAGCGCATGCCAAAACTCAGGAACATGCTCTTAGGGTGCTGAAAGTGAAAACGCATGAGATTCGTGCAGTAGCAACGTCATTGGCTTTCAGACAGAATATGTCTCTATCCTCCATTATGCAAACTACATTCTGGAGGTCGAAATCGGTGTTTGCATCGCACTATTTGAAGGAGATAGAAGCTACTTACAAAAACTGCTTTAGATTGGGACCGTTGTCAGTAGCGGGAATGGTGTTGGGGGAGGAAGCATAGGGGGACTCGGTTTTTTCCCTCTACTATCTCCTTGCCTTAAATTTGAGGTTTTTTGAGTTTGTGGGAAGCCTGGAGGTACATGTACCTGAAGTACCCACCAGTCCTTATATCTGGTTATGGGTACCATATGGTTTTTAGTGTAGGTGATGGTTTTTTGTATGGTTTTTTATCTGGTCTTTTCGACCAGGGCAAGGGCAAAAAATTGTTATTTTTTGTCAATCATCGGTGAATTTCCATGATTGCAAAAATCCCACCATTATTAGGGACGACCCTGGCCTTTACTGCCATGTCTCCTACATGTGATGAGAGTGCCGACCAGAGGCAGTATCTACCTGTAGCTGCTCTCTCACAAGGTAAGGTACTGCAGACATTATATATAATGTGAGCACATGACTGTTATTTTTATTCAGAAAGCTGTCCATATACCCACCTTCTGGGTAATGTGGAGTCAGCTAATGTAATTGTTTGGTAAGTCACTTATGTGAAAATAATATTTTAATGATAAAATAAGGTTTCACATATACTCACCAAACAGATGGACGTTGCGGCTCAACGAATTGAAGTTAAAGCTCAGCAGTACCAGGTATTCCCGAAAGTGGGCGGGATCTGTATCACTTACACGAACAATGGCAGCGCTGCTACCGCCACCAGGAATTTGAATTTTCGAACGCCAGGTAAGAAAGCGTACAGCTAATGTAATTGTTTGGTAAGTATATGTGAAACTTATTTTATCATTAAAATATAATTTTTTTACAAAATTTCAATTTCTTCACCACTTTCAACTTTCTGTTTTTTCGTATCACTTGATCTTCCTGTTTGCTTACTCCTACTAAAGGCCTCTTTAAGAAATAACTATCCAAGGAAGATTGCTTCTGCCTGCTTTTCACAATGTTCCTGAAACAACTCAGGCAAATGGCATCGAACTGTGCAAGCATACCTGTGTAAGCCTTTTCGGGGTGTCTTTTCTACAAATGATTGCACTTTATGACAAGCAGTTAGAGCATCCTTAATTTCTGCTGTTGTCATAGGGTCCTCCTCCTCCTCCTCGTTGCTGCTAGAGAACTTCTTGAACGATGTTATGTTGCATGGCCTCCAACTCCTTCCGGTCATCTGTCGTAAGCTCCTCTTGGTGCTCCTCGAGAAGGTCATTGATGTCGTCCTCGTCGACGACCAGCCCCATGGACTTGCCGAGAGCAACGATCTCGTCAAGATCTGGTTGAGAAAGTTTCAGGATCGTAAACTGTTTCTGAATCTGCATCAGCTTCGCCCACGTCGAATCCCTCGAATTCTCGGGCGGATACGGCATCAGGCCAGAGTTTCCTCCATGAAGAATTCAAGGTTCGCCTCGAAACGTCATGCCAAGCTTGATCGATGAGTCAGATGCATATGACGATATCGAAATGCTCCTTCCAAAATTCACACAAGGTGAGGTTTGTGGTATCGGTGATGTCAAAACATCTCTTGAAGAGATGTTTTATATACAGCTTCTTGAAGTTCGATATCACTTGCTGGTCCATGGGCTGGAGGAGAGTGGTGGTGTTAGGCGGAAGATAAAGAACCTTGATGAAAGAATACTCCTTTAGGATATCTTCCTCGAGGCCAGGAGGATGAGCAGGGGCTTTGTCCAACAACAGCAGACATTTCAGAGGGAGGCGTTTCTCTTCTAAGAATTTCTTCACTGTCGGGCCGAAACACAGATTTACCCACTCGGTGAACAAAAGTCTTGTTACCCAAGTTTTCGCATTAGCCCTCCACATCACTAGAAGCTTCTCCTTTAGCACTTTGTGGGCCTTGAAGGCTCGAGGAGTCTCCGAATGATAGACAAGTATGTAGGGGCTTGACTTTACAATCCCCACTGGCGTTGGCACATAGTGCGAGCGTAAGCCTATCTTTCATAGGCTTATGCCCGGGTAGCTTCTTCTCTTCCTCCGAGATGTACGTCCGATGAGGCATTTTTTTCTGAAAAAGGCCAGTCTCGTCACAGTTGAAGACTTGCTGAGAGCTGTAGCCTTCGTTGATCGTCATCTCGTCGAACGTCTTAATAAAGGCTTTGGCTGCTTTCGTGTCCGAGCTGGCAGCCTCCCCATGCCACACCACCGAATGAATGCCAGTCCGTTTCCGGAATTTTTCAAACCACCCATGAGAAGCCTTGAAGTCTGGGGTTGGCGTCGATGTCCCTTCTCCTCCGTCGTCTTTGGCCTGGGCAATCAGATCACCGAAAATAGCACTCACCTTGTGGCAGATTGCCGTCTCGGCTATCGTATCTTTGTCTTATCCATATAAGAAGCAGCCTCTCCATCTCATCATGCACGTGGCTGCTCTTGTTGGACAAAATAGTCATGCCCTTGGAAGGTGTAGCTGCTTTGATGGCTTCCTTCTGCTTAAGGATGGTGCCTATCGTCGACGGATTTCGGCTGTATTCCTTAGCGATCACACTTAACCGCATGCCAGACGCATACTTCTTGATTATCTCCATCTTTGTCTCCATAGAAAGCATCCTCTTCTTTCCGTGAACTTCAGCAACTTTCTTGGGACCCATGACTATACGTAATTAAGTTACTAATTAAGTTCTCACACAACACGATAATGTACAAAGCGAAATCGATAACACGAATTTACGTTAACAAACGAAATCGTATATGTGAACGAACAAATTCCGCGTGCGTACAATAATGCTGGTGTGACGAAGTGACCGAACAACGCCTTTACGTAGAGCATGATGGGATAGATGCTGACCAATAGGAGAGCAGGATCTTACGACACTGACTAGCATCAGGAACCAATGGGAGAGTGGGAGGATGGTGGCGAGTCTACAGAGTTAGAGGTGCGCGAGTTTTAAAATTGTTCTTGGTGGTCTGGGCAAATCTTGGGACTTTACAGTAACGCCCTTTCGTAACCTGAATTATTTTCGTATGCAGAGGCAAAAAAATCTTCGTATTTGCTTTCGTAACTTGAATTTTTCATAAGTTGGGACTTTCATTTGTCGAGGTTCCACTGTATTGTTTTGGCTAGGTGATATTACCCCTGTCCAATACTAGGAGAGAGGAACCAACTCAGCACTGAATATCAGTTGTTTCTGCTGGCTGGTGCTGTCAGCAGTGTTCAGCAGTTGCAGAATTTTTTAGGATTGTGTACTTTTAGTTTGATGAGTTTGGAAGTTTTGGTGAAGCACTCCTATATTTTGGTAGCCATATCAGCAATATTCAGCTATAGACAGGATTATTTTATCGAAATAGTCAATTTTGCCATTGGAGTAGACTTTGTCTTAGTTTTTAGTTCGTTAGTATCTTGACATGTCTGAAACTAGTTCTCAAGGTACTAGGTATGGCAGCAAAGGCTGCAATACAAGACTTATTAAAGCGTGTTATGAGCCACGTATGCTCTTCCAAAATGACTTGTGGGGAATGTGTTCAGTGGGATGCTAAAGCTTGGAAAACTTTAACCAGTCACTTGAATAAGTTTGAGAGGGATAAGAAGAGGAAAGCAGCTTCTAGGGGGCTAGCAGTAAGAAGCGTTTAGCTAGTAAGGATATTCCTACTAGAAATGTTTCTATTTCTCCTGATCAATCTTGAAGCGTGAGTAGACCAAAAATTTTCAATTATGTTACAGGTGATAGAAGTTAGGAGCATCTGTCAAGCACTCGAGTGGGTGGGGATCTGTTGTCCTTGAGCAAAAAACTTGCATCATTTCCAGTGCTAAAGTCAACTGTCTGTCAATAGGATGGTTAAATGGCTGCTTTTTTTCTGATGTTATGCTTTGAATTCACTCCATGCTTCTATTTTTTTAATTGCCTCAGTCTACCATGGTCTTAAGAAGAAGGTTTAATTCCGAATTTTAGATTATGTTACTGTTTTTTTATCCCTTTACCTCCTCTTTTGGGCATTTGTGTAACGATATTTGTGTAACTTACGGACTCTCATGAAAAATGATACACATACATATTAATTACTGTAGTAACCACTTATTACGTATATGGATAGGCAGTATCATTGCATACTTTAGTCATAAGTACATCCTAGCTGTCCAGGCTAGTGTCCATATATAGCCTAGGGGCAATGGAAACAAGGAAAGGAAGAGGAGTGGAAAAAGAAGGAATCTTTAACCTTGTAAGAAGCAATAGACCTTTGTCTTGTAAGATAGAAATGCAGAGGAAGTGTGGAAAATGGGAGCAGGAAGAGAATTTCATAGCTTGTTAATGGCAGATAACTGTTGTAATCTAGTTCCAATTTATGGATTATTTTTATTAATTTTCTTTGTGAATTTTTAAACTGTATTATTCAGGCTTAAATTAATGGAAAGAATTATTACCAAATTTTCTGATATAATACATATATGTATGCAAAGGTTGAAGAATTTGCTAAGATTATATATATATATATATATATATATATATATATATATATATATATATATATATATATATATATATATATATATATATATATATATATGGCATTGTAATTTCATCTTTCTTTGCCAAGGAACAGTGCCCATAGGTTTTTATTTTGCCTATCCAGGTGTGTACAGATATTCACAACTAAATTTTATTTATTTTTATTTTTTACAGATTTCTGTCAACAAAACATTGAAAATGGCTTCCATTTCTCCAAAAAAGCTGAGTGAAGAGTTCAGAATTGCTGATAAAGAAAATGTGTCTTTGAATATTAATCGGCCAGAAGTGAATGGATCTGATAAAATAAGGCATAGAAGTGAAGAGGATGAAGGAGGCAATCCTTCAAAAAGGCAGAGAGTTTTAATAGATCAGGATACTAATTCATTTAACAAAAGCTCTGAAAAAGATTTCAACAAAGTATGTACACCAAATAAGAAAGTAGGTAAAGTCACACAGGAAGAAATAGATCGTATTCTTGATGAAGCGTCTGATGCAGATATAAGTTGTGTGTCAAATAATAGAGATTTATGTGAAAGTGATACTGAAGTAGAAATGGGAGAAGGTAAAGGAAGCAGAGACAGAGAAACAGAAGATAAAATGTTAATGAGCAACAAAAATAAAAATTTGAAGGGTGGAAAAACCAACATTAAGAAAAGGAAGAAAGATTCTGACAGTGACAGTGAGATGGATGAGCCTCTGTCAAAGACTAAGGGTAAGACCAACATTAAGAAAGTAAAGGAAGATCCTGATGATAGTGACAGTGAGATGGATGAACCTTTGTCAAAGACTAACGGTAAGACCAACATTAAGAAAGTAAAGAAAGATTCTGATGACAGTGACAGTGAGATGGATGAACCTTTGTCAAAGACTAAGGGTAAGACCAACACTAAGAAAGGAAAGAAAGATCCTGATGACAGTGACAGTGAGATGGATGAACCTCTGTCGAAGACTAAGGGTAAGACCAACATTAAGAAATAAAGGAAATCCTGATGACAGTGGACAGTGAAAGATGGAGAACCTTTTGTCAAAAAGACTAAGTAAGTAACAACCATTAGGAAAGGAAAGAAAGATTCTGATGACAGTGACAGTGAGATGGATGAACCTCTGTCAAAGACTAAGGGTAAGACCAACATTAAGAAAGGAAAGGAAGATCCTGATGACAGTGACAGTGAGATGGATGAACCTCTGTCAAAGACTAAGGGTAAGACCAACATTAAGAAAGGAAAGGAAGATTCCTAATGACATTGACAGTGAGATGGATGAACCTCTGTCAAAGAATAGGGTAAGACCAACATTAAAGAAAAAAAGTAAAGGAAATCCTTATGACAGTGACAGTGCGATGGATGAATTCTGTCAAAGAACTAAGGGTAAGACCAAATTAAGAAAGGAAAGAAAGATTTGATGACAAGGGACAGTGAGATGGTCCGGATGGAACCTTTGTCAAGACTTAAGGGTAAAGACCAAACACATTAAGAAAGGAAGAAAGAAATCCTTGGAATGACAGTGACCAGTGAGATGGAATGAACCTCTGTCAAAGATAAGGAAGACCAACAGTAAGAGAAGAAAGGGAAGATCCTAAATGGACCAGTTGAACCAGTGAGATGGATTGAACCTTGTCAAAAGAAAAGGGTAAAGACAACATTAAGAAAGGAAAGAAAGAGGGCTGAATGACCAGTGACAGTTGAGAATGGAAATGGAACCGTTGGTCAAAGATAAGGCGAAGACCAACATAAGAAAGGAAAGAAAGATCCTGAATGACAGTGAACAGTGAGATGGATGAACCTCTGTCGAAAGGACTAAAGGGGTAAGACCAACATTAAGAAAGTAAAGAAGATCCTGATTGACAGGACAAGTGAAAGGAAATGGAATGAATCTCTGTCAAAGATAAGGGTAAGACAACAATTAAGAAAGCGGAAAGAAGATCTAATGACAGTGACAGCGAGATTGGAGGAACCTCTGTCAAAGAACAAAGGTAAGACAACATGAAGAAAGGAAAGGAAGATCCTAATGACAAAGTACAGTGAAAGGGATGGAATGAACCCTGTCCAAAGCAAAGGGTAAGACCAACATTAAGAAAGGAAAGGAAGATCCTGATGACAGTGACAGTGAGATGGATGAACCTCTGTCAAAGACTAAGGGTAAGACCAACATTAAGAAAGGAAAGAAAGATTCTGATGACAGTGACAGTGAGATGGATGAACCTCTGTCAAAGACTAAGGGTAAGACCAACATTAAGAAAGGAAAGAAAGATGATGACAGTGACAGTGAGCGGGAGACCTTGTCAAAGACAAAGGGTAAGACCAACATTAAGAAAGGAAAGAAAGATTCTGATGACAGTGACAGTGAGATGGATGAACCTCTGTCAAAGACTAAGGGTAAGACCAACATTAAGAAAGGAAAGAAAGATCTGATGACAGTGACAGTGAGATGGATGAACCTCTGTCAAAGACTAAGGGTAAGACCAACATTAAGAAAGGAAAGAAAGATTCTGATGACAGTGACAGTGAGATGGATGAACCTTGTCAAAGACAAAAGGGTAAGCAAGACACATTAAGAAAGGAAAGAAAGAATTATTTGATGACTTAGTGACAGTGAGATGGATGAACCTTTGTCAAAGACAAAAGGTAAGACCAACATTAAGAAAGGAAAGGAAGATTCTGATGATAGTGACAGTGAGATGGATGAACCTTTGTCAAAGACAAAGGGTAAGACCAACATTAAGAAAGGAAAGGAAGATTCTGATGATAGTGAGTGAGAGGATGAACTTTGTCAAAGACTAAGGGTAAGACCAACATTAAGAAAGGAAAGGAAGATTCTGATGACAGTGACAGTGAGATGGATGAACCTCTTTGTCAAAGACTAAGGGTAAGACCAACATTAAGAAAGGAAAGAAAGATTCTTGATGACAAGTGACAGTGAGATGGATGAACTTGTCAAAGACAAAAGGGTAATAAGACCAACCATAAGAAAGGAAAGGAAGATTTGAGATATGACAGTGAGATGGATGAACCCTGACAAAGACAAAGGGGTAAGACCAACATTAAGAAAGGAAAGGAAGATTCCTGTGATACAGGACAGTGAGATGGATGAACCTTTTGGTCAAAAGACTAACGGGTAAGACCAACATTAAGAAAGTAAAGGAAAGATCCTAATGACCAGTGACAGTGCGATGATGAACCTACTGTAAAGACTAAGGGTAAGGACCAACATTAAGAAGGAAAGAAAAGAATCCGGATTTGACAGTTGACAGTGAGAGGGAAATGCACCTCTGTCACAAGAAAGGGTAAGACCAACATTAAGAAAGGAAAGGAAGATCCTGATGACAGTGACAGTGAGATGGATGAACCTTTGTCAAAAGAACCAAGGGTAAGGACAAACATTAAAAAAGAAGGAAAGGAAAGATTCTTGATGACAGTGGACAGCTGAGATGGATGAAACCTTCTGCAAAGGACTAAAGGTAAGACCAACATTAAGAAACTGGAAAGGAAATGATCCTGAATGACAAAGCGGACCCAGTGAGATGGATGAACCTTTTCAAAGGACTACGGGTCAAAGACCAACCTTAAGAAAGGAAAGAAAGGATGGAATGCCAACAGTGACAAGGAAAGGAAATGGAAATGAACCTTCTGCCAAAGTACAAGGGTAAGACAACATTAAAAAAGTAAAGGGAAGATCCTGAGGACATTGAACCAGTGAGATGGAAGTGACCTTTGTCAAAGACTAAAGGGTAAAGACCAACATAAGAAAGGGAAAGGAAAATGATTAATGAATGGACAGTGGACAGTGAGAGGATGGAACCTTGCAAAGAACCAAAGTAAGACCAACATAAGAAAGGAAAGGAATATTCTGAATAAAGGGACAGTGAGATGGATGCACCTCTGTCAAAGATAAGGGTAAGAACCAACATTAAGAAAGAAAGGATGGATCCTTGAAGACAAGTGACAAAAAGTGAGACGGGAAATGGAACCTTGTCAAAGAAAAAGGTATAAGACCAAAATTAAGAAAGGAAAAAGAAAGATTCGGAGACAGGACAGTCGAGATGGAGGAAACCTCCCTGTCAAAGACTCAAGCGGGTAAGACCAACATTAAGAAAGGTAACAAAGGAAGATTCCTGATGACAGTGACAGTGAGATGGATGAAACTCCTTTGTCAAAGACTAAGGTAAAGACCAACATTAAGAAAGGAAATGGAAGATTCTGCCTGAACAGTTGAACAAAGCGAAAGGATGGATGAACCTTGTCAAAGGACAAAGGTAAGACAACATTAGAAAGGAAAGGAGATCCGATGACAGTGACCGTGAGGATGGAGAACCTTTGTCAAAGACTAAGGGTCAAAGCCAACAACAAAGAAAGGAAAGGAAGATCCTGATGACAGTGACAGTGAGATGGATGAACCTCTGTCAAAGACTAAGGCTAAGACCAACATTAAAAAGAGAGAGAAAGATTCTGATGACAGTGACAATAAGACGAAGAAAGCTTTGTTAAAGACTAAACGTAAATCCAGCACTAAGAAAGGAAAGGAGAAATTAAGTTCTGGCACATCCAGCCCTGTAAAATCCAATGCTCCAGTTTCCTCATCAGATTTATCCTCATGTTCAGATGATGAAAAATCTCCTAAAGGAAATACGAAAGATACTGAAATGCCTAAGAAGATTAAGGTAAGTTTCTTATTACTACTTTCTTGATAATAAGTAGAGCATTATAAATCACAGGGGATTGTATAGCCTAAGGTGACTTGAAATGTGAATAACCAAATTGTAGCCTAAGACCTACACTACGACACCCAGATTACTATACTCTTGTTAATTGACATTCAAGATATGACAATGCATTGTGTATACCAATGAGTACATAAATTATATTAACTTACTCTGATTGTGAATGATGGATTCATTATTGTGAATGATGAGATCGCTATCCTAGCCTGAATTATATGAGACTGGCTTCCAGCACAGTCTGTGCTTTGTAACTCTCATTCAAAGGACATCACAAGAAAACTACCCTAAATCTAGATATGCATATCCCCTCAAGTCACTTTAAACAGAGAATACTCAAGTGATTAAGATACAGAGATCTCAATGACTTCTTGTCTTAATTATGGCTGAGTCAGTGAGCTATTTCCGCACAACCTCACACTCTGATTGATGTAGCAAGACAGCCCATGACCGTGGTTGACCGAACCACCAAACATATTTGGCTAAACTACTGGACCAACAAAAACAACCAATGGTTGGCAGTTAAACTATTACACGCATACTTACAAACTAATACATGAAATAACTAAACGCAATGCTTTTCCTAACTAAAGACAAATACTACAACAAAACATAATACCCTCCTTTCATGCAATATGCATTTCCACTTACGCATGGTAAATAATATACACAATACATCACAACTTGCAGTAAAGCAAAGCATAATCTCTCTTGTCGAAGTTTCAACAAAATTATTTCAGTTAAAGCGTACCCTAAGTTTATAGATAACCATGTTAAAGTATACATTTTGTAAAGCTTTAGAATAATTACTAGTAGCTTTAGTTATGTGAAGCCAGTGTTGCATGTTCTCATCAAGAATCACTTCTGTATGACAACTTAATGAAAAATATAGTTTTCAATAATTAGAAATATGCTATTTGTGATGAAACTTACCTACTGTTAAAGGTAGGTTATATTTCTACGCTGATAGGCAAGTCGGCATTCAAAAAAAAGAAAAGTTTGAATGGCTGCCGCCTGCCTGGATGACTTATCTAGTACTGTAACTGTCCTCCATCAGGTGTGTTTCAGATGTTTTAGCTCTGTTTGAATTCCTCTTGTTGCCATTATGAGTAGGTACTCATTGGTTTGTTCCTACAAAAATACAAACCTTCAATCTTACATAGGATTTAGCTTGCAGATATGACTTGAAATAGCCATTTAACTTTCAGGGAAGGTTGTTAACTAATGATGGTAGGGGGAAGCCCTGCCCACTTGTCGGTCTGCACTCCACTTTGCTTTTGGCTGCCATGAAAATGTCTGTGCTCTTTTCTGCCTGACTGGTGTGATTGTTGTTTGTTATATATATCTACAAACCCATGAATCACTTTAGCACTTTTTGGAGAGGAAACCTCTGGGTTAGGCACTATCTAGCATAGGACAGACCATATTTTCAGTTACTCACTTCTTTGAGACTGATCCTCATTCATTATATCATATCACACCATGATGTGAATGTAAATAAAACAACCTAACTCAGCTTATTTTTCTGGTGTTGTGAAGGTTGAGGGTTTTAGAGATATGTGCCTTTCTACTAGGCCTCTTGGTAGTGCAGAGAGTCTTTTAAACTTATTGGTCACTTGTAGGCTATAAGGGACCTGTAAGTATCTGCTCAAACCATGCCTGGGATGACTTACCAGCCTCTGTGTTTGCTAGCTGTAAAACTGCTCCTACTTCCTTGGCAAACTCTTATGCAGCATTGGGATTTTCCCAGGTACTGCTGTATACATCATCTCTTGAGTGATGCCATCTTCGTTTTCGTCCTTGTTGTCAAGTGCTGTCACCTCCTCACCTTCACCCAAAGCTAGCAAGCAGACGAAGAGGGAGGTTGCATTGTTCTCCAGCGGGAAGTCTCGTAGAGCTTCCAGTGGCAACCCCTCTTTTTGTAGGCAGGGCTGAAAGTCTCTCACTAGCGTGAGTATCGCTGTTCCCGTTGCCTAGTGCATAGGTGCAACTGCTACTTGGGGTTCTTTGGAACCCCATATCTTATTACCGTCCCTGGTAGCCTGCCTACCTGGACCACTGATACCAGCCACAATAACCTACTTACCATGGCTACTGATGCCAGGCCTGGTCTCTTGCTGGCAGTATTGTGGTACCTCTGCTCCCGTTGCTGAGCACACAGATGCAACTGCTACCCGGGGTTCTCTGGACCCCTGGTGTACTGGTACCCACCCTGATAGGCCTCCTACCCAGACCTTCAGTACCAGCCCTGGTCTTTTGCTAACAATACTGCTCCTGTTGCTGAGTGCATGGGTGCAA
The DNA here is from genome assembly GCF_015104395.2 of Macrobrachium nipponense. NCBI lineage: Eukaryota > Metazoa > Arthropoda > Malacostraca > Decapoda > Palaemonidae > Macrobrachium > Macrobrachium nipponense. The sequence continues at coordinate 15,289,874 of NC_061090.1, read as the reverse complement.
CCACTACCTGGGGTTCCTTGGACAACCTCTAGGCATACGCTTTTCCACTGTCTTGCCTGATTCGAAAGGTGATAACTGGGTGTTGATTTACTCTGGTTGGTATATGTAGACAGGGTATCTCTCCAGTTAGAGACACTTTTCAGCAGGAAGTAGACTTTCTTGTCTTCCCCTGGCAAGAGACGCTTCTGTCTGTCTTAGTCATTCAGGGCTACATGTCAGTTTTAGACCAAGTTTTGAAACTATAATGACCAGATCTCTTCTCATGAGAGATCTCCTTGCTCTTGACAAGATTCGAACACTCTTGTCCTCTCAGGGAACTCAGTCCCCCTGTTTGGGATGTGAATATTGTTCTGAGGAGTCTCAGTTGTCTGCTGTACAAGTCTGAGAGTTTTCAGATAGGGATCCATATTAAAGACTGTTTTTCATCTTGCCCTTCCAGCAACAAAAAGGGCAGGTGAACTTATGGCCTCTCATGTGATGTAAAGTACTTGAGGGGATGGTGATCAATATTGCTCAAATTTGCCCCAGATTTTGTAGTGAAACTCAGAACCCATTGTAGGGACTTTTTCAAGTTATACAAGTGGAGCAGGATACCAGTGGGAACAAATCTGAAGGATTCTTAAGTTAACTTCAGACTTCTTTAACTAAATTTATTAACCTTAACTTAACCTATACCTAAGTAACCTAACTTAATTCTATAGTTCACTAAACGTATCTTTAGTTCCTTAACCTAACTTATTATAGTTTTCTAATAATTGAAAGAACTTTAATCTTAAATGAGTATCAGTCTTAATCCTATAATTTTTCTGCAACTAACAGAACCTTAGCCTAATATATCATATCTTAATCCTCAGAATGGAACCATCCATTTCTTTGAAAGATAAATCTTCCAAAATGTCTACTTGGGATTGTCCAGCAAAGGGTATTTGAGAGTCCAATGTTTTACTTCCTTGGAATATAACTGACAATCACTTATAAATGTTTTGTATTATCAGGTCTTACTGGAACCATAGTAAATACGATTCTAGGTTCCCACAAATGATTTACAGACAATTTATAATAAAGTTCACACAACTGATTTTCATACTGAGTTTTCCATATTTCCAATAAAGATGTTTGATAAAACACCAGTCTTCATCATATGCCCATTTATCCAATTAATGACCACAACAGCAAACTATAGATGATACTTGCTGCAAAGCAGGACAAGCTTTCATTTGTGGGCATCCAGGTGAAGGGGAGTCCTCAATACCCTACCACTTTCAAACAAACTCCAAGTAAGAAAAAAAAAAAAAAAAAAAAAAAAAAACAAAAAAAAAAAAAAAAAAAAAAAAAAAAAAAAAAAAAAAAAAAAAAAGCCACAATACGAACTTGACTACCTACTTACTGTCTCATAAAATAAATCACAGCTAAATGAAATAATTAAATCGTACAAACCTGCAATGTAGCCTACCACACCATCAGTCCTTGATGCCAGGGTATAGTTCTTTGCTCATATGCAGAACAAACCTTTGGTCTTAACAATAGGATAATCTTCTAGCACCGGCTGGAAACCGGTTAAAAACAATCAAAGATTGTAAAACAATGATTCTGTGGCATCTGGCAACTCATGAATGATTTGGATAAGCTGCTACTGTTTCCTGTCACGGTGCTGCAGTACTACCTAAAGAGAACTTTATATCGCAGGCCTGATTGTTGATGCCTCTTCGTTATAACAGTAGGGCCAAGAGGTGCCCAAGAACACAATATTTTCCGGCTCCATGGGGCAATCGAGTGGGCATATGACAACTGTGAGAAGGAGGAGGACAATTGTGTCATCTGGGCTTGTCATATTTGCCTGTTTGTCTCTACACTCCAGTCAGCATTCTTACAGCCTGCTTGAGTAATTGCTTACAAACCCATTAGTATTAAATGCTCCAAAAGTCTAGCAACTGCTACATCACATATGTGCAGTATGCTGTTGGACCAGAAAAGTAACATCGGTTGTGCGAACCTATCAGTCGGTTCAGGTAATATCCAGATTTCTTTCCACTAATGGATAAACCTCCTTTGTAAATAATGAATTTTTGTATTTTTGTGTGCAAAATAACAAATTTTAAAAGTAATTTGTATTTTTCATGACATAAATCACAAATTCTTTACACTAATGGCCCACCTCAGCCACCCCTTTCATCTGGTACCTGGGCCAAAGGGCAAAGCGGAATGCGGGTTGAGAGGTGAGCAGGGCTTCCCCCTGCCTCTCGATAATTCTACCCTGCCAGTATGTTTAAATATGGTTCCAGCTCGAGTTCACAATCTGAATCTTATGTAAAGAACCTCAGGTTTGTATGTTAGGAAAAATATGAATTACTAGTAAAATTTTCTATTTTAGCCTGTTTGGACCGTAGAGGAGGTGACCTCTAGGCATCATCAAGGTTCTTTGGGCCAACACTGAGTTGGAAGATTTATCCATTTATGATTGTCTTTTGCTGAGTTTTTGCAAAGGCACAATTGTCCACCCCATGTTTGTCAGTGTAAGGAGATTGTGTTGCTGGTAAGGCTCAATATTTTGGAGGAGTCCTTGGAGTTTTATGGACTTGCCTTATTACACCATCTTGGTTACTTTCAGGAAAACAGCGTGCATTTTCAGTTCTGTGCTTAAGAAGAAAGAGCAACACTGCTTATACCTCACTTTGGAAGTAGCGCTTCTCAGAAGCTGACTACAATTTTTGACTGGCTGTTTAGATGCCTCCTTGATCTGCCCCACTTTTAAGGCAGTTAGATAGGGTGTGTCTGTTTAGGAGAACTAAATTTTTGCTGTAGTGCTGGAAGTCAGAGTGAAGAGTACTGTGCCTGTGCCTGCTCATGTACCATCTTATATGACTCATCTGACTTCCTCTAAGGCTTTCTCATTGAAGCCCCTCTGTAGGTTTGTCTTTAGAATTTAGTAAGAGCAAGGCCTCTTACATCCCTATAAAATATATACTTACTCTTGGAGCTCTCAGTTTCTGGTAGAATGTTGTCTGGAGGCCTTTTGGAGTGTCTGGCAAGACTTAGAGACTGACTCAGATTGGGAGATGTGATCAGGGATGGTTACATCATACCTTTTCTGATTCCCCCTCGTCTGGTGTCACTGCTGATAGTTTGCCCTTCTTACTTTCATCACTGAGAGAACTTTCTTGGCTTACATAAGAGGTTGAATCTTGTAGTAAATGCAGTCACAGAGCTGGTGAAAAGCCTACTCAAGCTTCAACAATTGTTATGATAGCATTCAGAAATTGGGGCTAATGTTGGATGTCTCCCACAACTTCATTCAGTTTCTCCCATTTCCAAGTATTTATCCAGCATGGTTCTTTCAGTTCCATGTCCTGATAAACCCTCTGTCTCACAAGTACCTTCAGTTGTTGTCTGCTGGGAAAGGGTTCTGATTCAAGGCTCTGTTTTGTGGGCTTAAGCATAACGATCCAAGTCTTACTCTGAATGTTCATACATTCATGTGCAAGGTTTTATTTTTAGCATTGATTTCTGTCATTCAGCATTTTATGTGGTCTGGCAGTGGTCTAGTGCCAAGGGTGCCAGATTCAAGAGGTTGGACTGTAAATGCGTATATACAGGCAGTCCTTGGTTATCGGCAAAGGTTCCGTTCCAACAGTATGATGATAAAAACTTAACAGCAAGCCCACCAACAGAATTATACAGAGTACTCTATTTTGGGAAAAAAGGGAATTCAGGAAACAAAAACCCAAATCTTCCCCTTACCCAGCCAAAAGAGGCTCGTAAAAAAGAAAGAAAGAAAGAAAAAAAATAATACTGTGAACCTTCAGTCACCCAAAAAGTTTTTCCTAAAAGACAGGTATGGGTCAGAGGGGACAACTCACTAAGGGACAACAATAACAGCAAGGGAATCTTTTTCACAAGGTCCAAAGACCCGCTTATAGGAAAAAAAGAAAATTAACACCTGGAATGCCTATCAAGGGCAAAGGCTGAGGAAGAGTTGGATACCAATTAGAATGGTATGGTTGGTGGTCAACTTCGATGAAACCACAGGCAATGTTTGTCTTCCCCTTGGGGACATTGCTTTCAGTTTTGGGATACTTTTCATGGCCTGTTGTCTCTCCCCATCATACTCAAAACAGAATAAAGCAAGTGTTCAAAATGTGCCTTGCACAACCCAGAGTTTCCAAAGGCCTGTTGCAATTCGTATCAATAGTGGATCCAATACTCAGATTGCAACAAAAGAATGTGAACAAATTCTGGCTATCACATGCAAGAAACAAGATGCGAGACTGACCTCATCAAAAGATTTAAAAAGTCGGGGAGACACTTCGGCTTTGGTCCTAGAAGGAATTTGGCAAAACAGGTCACCCTAACTCCTCAGTCTATACAAGTGACAATACACACAGATGCCTCGTTGACAGGTTGGGAGGATCGTCAGTTGGCAGGGAGGTGTTCAGCTATGTCAGGGAATTGTCATATCAGTTTCCTGGAGCTGATGGCTGTCTTTTTGTTTCAAAAAACTCTAAAACCTCTAGAAAAGCAATATATTTGGTTGGTTCTAGATAATATGACTGCAATGTCCTACAGCAAGAGTTTGGGATCACACTCACCTCCTCTCAATATGATGATGCTAGCCATCCTTCGATGGCACTAGCAAGGAAGTGGCACTTGTCAGGACAGCCTGAACAGAGTGGATGTTAGAAAACCACTCTTTCAGACAATAGCCAACATGCTTCCGCAACCGGAAGTGGACCTGTTTGCCACATGTGAGAATCACAAACTGCCTGTCAAGTAACAGCAAGAGATGCCTTCCTACAAGACTGGAACAAATGGAGGACGATAGTATATCTTTTTCTTCCATTGCTCCATATTTTGAAGGTGTTGAGTAAATTCTTAACCTTCAGAGGAACAGCTTACAATAGCCCCAAATTGGCCAAACAGCTGTTGGTTCTTATTACATCAACAATGGGCGAAGAGATAAATTCTACAACTGGCCACTGTTTTATCCCTGTCTGTAGAAGAGAAAGTCATTTATGGGTCCTTTTTGAGCCAAGACCATCACAGGTGTCTTTTTTTAAATATCTACCATGAAAGTTACTTGCCCAACGTTGCTTGGTACCAAGTGCAAAAACTACAGACTTCATATATCCAGCAATACCAGCCTGTATGGAAGATATGGTTAGATTATATCCATACCTGAGCCCAGTCAGAATTTCAAGGGAAACTTTTAAAATTTCTTATCCTTTTTGAAGACAAACACCTTGCAGTTACAACAATCGTTGCATAAACGGCACCAATAATGGACTCATTGCTCTATGGATTTGGGATTGGCTTTAGTATAGAGGTTTTCACTTCCCTTCTGCAGTCCTTAGGATTACAAAGACCTGCTCTTGAAAGGTTCCAATTACTTGGTCCCTGAACAAGGTTCTAGACTTCGATCAGCCCCCCTCCATTCAGCAGACCTGGATACAACCACAATTCACAAGTTACAATTGGCAATCTTCTTGATTGCATTAGCATTAGGAGCTTGTATTAGCAAACTGGGCTCTCAGACAGGGATGATACATCACACAAATGGCTGACCAATTATTATTGTCCTCTGGCCTGTCATTCCTGGCCAAGAATGAGAATCCTTTAAAAATGAAATCTATACTAAGTAAACTAGATTTAACAGACAAAACATTAAGCCCAGTTCAAGCACTTAAAGTTTACCTCGAGGTCACCGCAAACATCCGAGAAGGTCCGTTTTTTCCTATATGCTAGCAACACTATTGCCACGAGCTCAAACAATTGGACTACTACACTGTATCGGTAGGTGACATGGATCGTCCCGACTCATAGGGGCTACAGTGGCAAACCATGTGTCTTTCTAACAGGTAGGTATGCTATCTATCTCTGGGTAAGGTTTGACAATGCTATTTATTGCTGAGTAAGGTTTGACAATGCTATCTATAACTGGGTAAGGCTTGACAATATGGGCTAACCCCATTTCAGGGCCTCCAGTTCAGCGATGCATTTAAAACAGTTATGATACATACCTGTAGTTATAATTTCATAAACAAAAGAGGTTTTGAACAAACATTCCGGGAATTAAAATATTTTATTTCTTAAAATTACATATATGGATTCTAATATATAATTAAATAAAGCAGTTTAAAATAGCCAAACATACAAAATTCAAGAAACCTAGTTTAATTCAGGAAACCTAGTTTAATTAGTTTTACAAAATACAGTGGTACCTTGAGATACGAAATAAATCCATTTCGAGGCGGCCTTTGTATCATGAGCTTTTCGTATCTTGGACCGCATTTTACATATAAAATGGCTAATCCATTCCAAGCCCTCCAAAAACACCCCAGTAAATTTCATAATAAAGCTAAATTGACCTATAAACAATGAAATACTACAACAATTTGGACCATGCAATACCTAACTTAATACGTACTGCTAGTATACCTGTAAATAAAGTGTATTAGTGTACATGGTATACAAGCAATACTGTAGTAAATTGTGGAAGCTTACCTTTCAAGTGAGGCTATCTCGGAAAGTGGCGACAGAGGAGGACAAACGGCAGATACGTACGTACACTTAACTTTACAAAACACATAAAAAATGTAAGGAAAACATACATAAACTAAACTATACGAAACACATTAACAAAACTGTAACACTTAAATTTACAAAAAACTAAAATACATTTTTTTTTCTTAATTTATATATATATGTATATATATATGTGTGTATATATAATATATATATATATATATATATATATAGATATATATATATATATATATATATACACACACACAGTGGTCCCCCCGTATTCGCGGGGGATGCGTACCAGACCCCCCCGCGAATAGTTAGAATCCGCGAATGTTTTGAACCCCTATAAAAATGCTAAAAACAGCCTATTTTGTTAGTTAAAACTTAAAAGTGCATTTTATGATGAAATTGATAACAAAAACCAGGAATTTGTGGATATTTCTCATAGAAAAATACCGCAAATGCGCGAATTTTCCGCTAATAATGCAGGGAAACGTTCCCGAGAGAAATCCGCGAATGTGTGAGTACGCGAATCCGGAGAACGCGAATAACTATCCAAGGAGGATTACTTCTGCCTACTTTTAACAATGTTCCTGAAACGACTCAGGCAAACGTCATCGAACTGTGCAAGCATACGACCTGTGTAAGCCTTTTCGGGGTGTCTCTTTTCTACGAATGATTGCACCTTATGAAAAGCAGCTAGAGCAACCTTAATTTCTGCCGTTGTCATAGAGTCCTTGTCCTCCTCCTCGCCGCTGCTAGAGAACTCCTCTTGAACGATGTTATGTTGCATGGCCTCCAACTCCTTCAGGTCATCCGTCGTAAGCTCCTCTTGGTGCTCCTTGGGAAGGTCATTGATGTCATCCTCGTTGACGACCAGCCCCATGGACTTGCTGAGTGCAACGATCTCGTCAAGATCTGTTGCGAAACAGTTTCAGGATCGTAAACTGTTTCTGAATCTGCAGCACCAGCTTCGCCCACGTCGAATCCCTCGAAGTCTCGGGCGGATACGGCATCAGGCCAGTTTCCTCCACGAGGAATCAAGGTTCACCTCGAAACCTCCTGCCAAGCTTGGTCGATGAGTCGGATACATATCACGATATCGAAATGCTCCTTCCAAAATTCACGCAAGGTGAGGTTTGTGGTATCAGTGATGTCGAAACATCTCTTGAAAAGATGTTTTATATACAGCTTCTTGAAGTTCGATATCACTTGCTGGTCCATGGGCTGGAGGAGAGGGGTGGTGTTAGGCGGAAGATAAAGAACCTTGATGAAGAAATACTCTGCTAGGATATCTTCCTCGATGCCAGGAGGGTGAGCAGGGGCATTCTCCAACACCAGCAGGCATTTCAGAGGGAGGCACTTCTCTTCCAAGAATTTCTTCACTGTCGGGCCGAAACAAAGATTTACTCACTCAGTGAACAAAAGTCTTGTTACCCAGGCTTTCGCATTAGCCCTCCACATCACTGGAAGCTTCTCCTTAAGCATTTTGTGGGCCTTGAAGGCTCGAGGAGTCTTGGAATGATAGACAAGTAGGAGCTTCACCTTGCAATCCTCACTGGCGTTCGAACAAAGTGTGAGCGTAAGCCTGTCTTTCATAGGCTTATGCCCGGGTAGCTTCTCTTCCTCCGTGATGTACGTCCGACGAGGCATTTTTTTCCAAAAAAGGCCAGGCTCATCACAGTTGAAGACTTGCTGAGAACTGTAGCCTTCCTTGATCATCATCTCGGCGAACGTCTTTTTAAAGGCTTCGGCCGCTTTCGTGTCTGAGCTGGCCGCCTCCCCATGCCGCACCCCCGAATGGCTGCCAGCCCATTTACGGAATTTCTCGAACCACCCATGTGAAGCCTTGAAGTCTGGGGTTGGTATTGATGTTCCTTCTCTGTCGTCTTCGGCCTGGGCAATCAAATTGCCGAAAATAGCGCTGGCTTTGTGGGAAATTGCTGTCTCCATTATCGTATTGCCAGCGATTTCTTTGTCTTTTATCCAGACAAGAAGAAGCCATTCCATTTCATCGTGCACGTGGGTCCTCTTGCTGGACAAAATAGTGTCGCCCTTGGAAGGTGTAGCTGCTTTGATGGCATCCTTCTGCTTAAGGATGGTGCCTACTGTCGACGGATTTCGGTCGTATTCCTAGGTGATCACACTCAATCGCATACCAGCTTCATACTTCTTGATAATCTCCATCTTCGTTTCTGTCCGTGAATTTCAAGTTTCTTGGGACCCATGACTACGTATATACTGTACGTAATTATGTTATGTAGTACGTATACGTATGTAGTAAAGTTCTCACACAACACGATAAAGTATACTACAACGAAATCCCTAATGAATTTACGTTAATAAACGAAATCGTTAGAACGAACGAAAACCGCGTGTGTACGATACAGATGATGCCATGCAGTGGCCGAAGAAGCATGCCGCTACGTAGATGCATGATGGGAGGGATGCTGACCAATAGGAGAGAAGGATCTCATGGCGGTGACTAGCATCAGGAACCAATGGGAGAGCAGGAGGATGGTGGCGAGTCTACTCAGTTGGCGGTATGCGAGTTTCAAAATTGTTATCAGTGGTCCGGGTGAATCTCGGACTTTACAGCAACAACCTTTTGTATCTTGAGCAATTTTCGTATGTAGAGCCATAAAATTTTTCGTATTTGCTTTCGTATCTCGAGTTTTTCGCAAGTTGAGCCTTTCGTATCTTGAGGTACCACTGTAGCTTGCAAATACTCAACCTCATTTCTTTTGCCCTAATCCAATATAATTTTTAATATTCTTTCATCTGCCTTTCTGTATTTTAGTACCTTTTGTTGTGGCTCATGACCAGCTGTAAGCTTTTCAAAATATTCATCATGTCATTGTTGGACTCGTTTCAGCGCCTCAATGAAATTCCAAATTGTTAGATGCAACATTCCTAGCTCTGAACACAGCCATCTGTTTGCCATTTCAGCATGGTTATTAGTTCTATCTTCTTGAAGCATCGTTGAAACATGTTCTGAATGTCTGTGGTGCTCTTCTCCCAATTCCTCTCTGGTGTGGATGACCAATTTAGTTGTCTTCAAACCAATTCTAAAGCGGAACTATCTCCTCAGATATGCAATGCTAGAGCACCCACATGATGGTTAAGGTCATTAATTGGGACAAATGAAAGAGCTAATAACATTTTTACCTATAAAGCAAAGTCTGGATTGTTATTATATGGAACCATGTGACCCATACTTTTGTTCTGCTTTAGTAAAATTTGAGATAAGTGAAACAAAGCCTCTGATTTGCACATCGGCAAAACAGTCTTCATGGATGTGAAAACCACATGCTTAAAATCACAGTTGATTACACTGGGCTGAGCAAAGGGCATCAATTTAATTTCTCACATTCTTTGCACACTGCTTATTCTGCAAGAGTGCAGATAGTATGGGGTGGACACCATCAAATTTCTTGACTGAGATAATGTAAACTTGATAAAATAATTGAGGTGCAATAGTAAATGTTCCATCAACATACCAGATGGTTGAAGTTGCTATATGTTCCAAATAGGTCTCCCTACCAAAAATGATAATTCTCTTGTGATTAATCCCTTGATCCACTATGCAAAATTTTTCCTCAGTTTCAGGTGTGGGCTTATACACTTCGTATTCTTTGGGAAATTTAAATCTTCAATGGATCTTGGGATTTCAAGAACCCGGTTAGCTGCATTCCTTTTGCAATGAATAACTTCACACATCACTTGTTGATGAGACAGCTGGCCAGTAGCAGCTTGAGACATATTTTCCAGAGATTTGTTGATTATAGTTCTTGGTGCTTTGTAGGTGTTCTCAGCTCTCTTGACATGCAAACGTTTTTGCCCTTTTGACTTCTGCCACCACCTCACATGGTGGATGGGTGTGATCATTAATTTTCTTTAGAACTGCTTCTTCTAATGTATGAATTCTAGCATGAAATCTACAGTCTTCATGACATCTCCAAATTCACACTTGCTTGTGTGTTGGATGCAAGAATGTGGCTTCTCCTTGTTTTTTGGGTTGTTGGGATAAAATCAAAAGCCCTTCATTACCTGTCAATCTCCTTGCAAAGCTCCTTGAGGACGAAACAGCAACTACACTATGAAATAAGAGGTTTTGATTAGGAGATAGGATATTCATTGGAAATTTAAAGTTTTAAGTGTTCATATCACTTATCTGAAAAAGAGTGGTGGGAGGGGTCACTAAGTGACTGGCATGTCTTTTGAGATCTTACTCAGAGCTGGACTCAGATAATGCCCAATATGCTGTTTATCTCAATTTGATGATAACTTGGACAGGTACGTATTTTGCATTAATGATAAATTTGTTTTGTGTTCCAGAAATTTTATACTTTTACGTGTACTAAATTACTAATTCAAGTTTTGTAAAATTTATTTAGATTGGGCAATTTTTTTTTTATAAAATGCTTGATATATATGATAAGGTAATAAGTTTTTTGTTTTACAGAGTGGTGATAGGCGAATACTTAAGAAGAAAGCGTACATAAAGAAATGTGGCATTAGAATTAAGAGCTATGATCTTCTGTTTGAGGGCTGTAAAACTATAGCTGCAAAGGAGAGAAAACTTCTTTCTATCCTTCAGGAGCATGGCATGGAAGGTAAAGTTTTTGTGTACAAGAGTCTTTCGATATTTGTTTCACTAGAGACTCATCAATTTAGGCTATTCATTTATTGCATGCCACCCAAATATGTCATTCAATTTTAGAAGAAAAATTCAGGATGTTTAGGCCCATGCCAAGAACAAGAAAGAACTATAACTACTTTTCCATTTGTTCTTATCTTCTTAGGGCAATGAATACCAGTGAAATCACTTCCAGGCTGGTCCTTTTAATATGACATTCCAGGAAACAATTTTTTTTGATAAAATATCTGACATAAGTGTCCTGAGGTAACTTACGTAAGTAATAATAATTTGTCAAGAATCAGAGTGAAGTAGATAAAGATTAGCTTTCTCATTTTATCACTAAATTATTTTATTTCACATTTTTTTTATTTGTTAATTTTTTTGTGTACTGTTCCTATTTAATAATCATAGGTAAATACTTTAGACCAATTTAGGCCATATTTTGTAATAAAAAGGGTCTGATATTCATGAAACCTACTGCAAACTCTTAGCCCTAGTGATATCAAAAATATTTTTATTTTTACAGGAAGACCAACCTTAAAGAAGTGTGAAGAAATACGAGAGAAGTTGGAAAGGGAAAAAGAACTTGCAGAATTAGATATGTCTAATATTATAACAGAATCAGGTGATTAGCAGTTGTTATATTTTTTACCATTATTTACGGCTTCATTTATACATTTATGACCATTTCAGCACCTCAACGTATTGGATGCTTTTAGGACCTTGCCTCAAAAGTAACAGATTTATATTTACGAGGGGGTACCCAAAAATAACCGGAATTGTGGTATATAATTTTATTCAGTTATTACATGTTTGTAGTCTTATCACATTCAAAGTATTCTCCATTTAAAGCAATGCATTGGTCCAGATGTGTTTTCCCCTTTTCAAAGCAGTCCTGGAACTCTTGTGGAGTTATGTTTTTTAATGACCCCGTCATTTTCTTCTTAATCTCTTCAACATCTGCAAAACGTTTTCCTCTGAGGACTTTCTTCATTCATGGGAACAAAAAAAAGTTGCAGGGAGCAAGGTCAGGTGAATAGGGAAGGTGGGTAAGTGGGGTCATGCCATTCTTGGTCAGAAACTGTCTTACACTCAAGGCGGTGTGTGCAGGCACATTGTCGTGATGAAACCACCACTCTCCACTTTGCCACAGGTCGGGGCGTTTTCGTCTCACAAAGTCTCACAAACGCTTCAAGACTGCCAAGTAAAAAGTCTGGTTAACAGTTGACCAGAAGGAACAAATTCTTTGTGGATAATTCCTTTCACATCAAAAAAACAAATCAGCATCGTCAATTGTTTGGTAACGGTCTTCTGAGATCAGTTCATGAATTTCCATGATGTTTTCTATCGACAATTGACCATTCCTAAAGCATGCAAACCCCTTGTAAACTTGTGTTTTACTCATAGCAACATCCTTGTAAGCTGTTTGAAGCATGACAACTGTTTCGGCTACTGTTTTCCCCAGCAAAAATAAGAATTTCACGGCAGCACGCTGCTACTTCCTTTCAGCCATTGTAAAAATAGACAAAAAAGTGTGAAGCACTTCAAAACAAATGCAAATAATGGAGCTATTCATCTTCCCACAATGACACCAGTTAGCACACTGATGCCTGAGGTTTTCATCAATGGGGATCTACCAGCAGAAGCCTGAACTACTACAGGCTTGTCACACAGAAAACTATTCCAGTTATTTTTGGGTCCCCCTTGTATAACATAGACCGTATAGTATATCCTACAATTGAATATTTATACACTGGTACCTCGAGATACGAAATTAATCCGTTCTGAGGCGGCCTTCGTATCATGAGTTTTTCGTATCTTGGACCGCATTTTACATGTAAAATGCCTATAATCCGTTCGTAGCCCTACAAAAACACCCCAGTAAATTATATTTCCAGGCCTACAACACATGTTCTAGGGTTACGACGCCGATCCGACGGAAGAAATGACTCCAAAAAGGCAAAATACTGTACATACTTGAGTAATATTCAACTCCATGTAATGTTCAACCCTATTTTTACTGCATATATTAGGACTTTAGCATATGTCCCTTAGCAATAAGCCTAGCCTATGTTAGCGGTTGCTACTATAGCCTGGTCTAGGATTATGACATCTAAACCTAAGAAGCTTAAAGCTTAGAATATGCCAATAAAATGTATAAATAATCAGTATGTACTCATTTCAAATAATTATTAATTAATCATTAACTATAATACACACACAAAAAAAAAAAGAAAAAAAAAAAAAAAAAAAAAAAAAAAAAAAAACTTCCAATCGTTTGTTTACATTCAGCTCTTACGAGTATTGAACGAACGCCAAGCATCACTTTTCCTAGGACACAGTAAGCCATAAATTTTCATTAGTATCTCTCTTCAACTAATGAAACTACCAAACAGTATAGTAACCATTCATTTCTATTCTTTATTCTATCTTTACCTAATGGAGATACCGAGTTACTGACAGCTATAATGAAACATATACGTAACGTAATATTAAAACAGAAGAAGAATTCTAAAAAATACCTATTTGTTGGCTTCGATGATAGCAGTCTGATTTATTTTATATTTTATGATATCTAATTCACAATTTTTTTTATTAAATGTATTGTATGTACTCATTTCAAATAATTATTAAGTACCCATTAACTATAATAAACAAAAAAAAAAAGCTTCCAAACTTCTGTTTACATCCAGCACTTACGAGTAACGAACAATCGCCAAGCAATCACTTTTCCCATTACACAGTAAGATATATATTTTCATTATCTCTCTTCAACTACTGAAACTACCAAACAGTATAAAAACCATTCATTTCTATTCTTTACCTAATGTTTTTTTTTTTTATTAAATGTATTGCATGAATAAGTTTTTCAATTTACAGCATCCTTTTACCAATAGAATACTTAAAGCACAAGGGGTAGATGGTGACCAATAGGAGAGCAGGATCTTATGGGGTGACTAGCATCAGGAACCAATGGGAGAGCAGGAGGATGGTGGCGAGTTTACTCAGTTGGCGGCGTGGGAGTTTTAAAATTGTTCTCGGTGGTCCGGGCGAATCTCGGAACTTTACAGCTACAACCTTTCGTAACTTGAGGAATTTTCGTATGTAGAGCCGTAAAATTTTTCGTATTTGCTTTCGTATCTCGAGTTTTTCGTAAGTTGAGCCTTTCGTATGTCGAGGTACCACTGTATATGTGTGTGTGTGTACCTCCATCCAACAGACAACACACAACCTTTACAGTATTCCTATATAGACACTCCTCTATTTACAAACTAGGTACGTTCCGAATGGCTGTTCGTACCTTGATTTGTTTGTAAGTATAATTTGATATACACAGTCATTATGTACAGTACTATATGTTTTTCATCTTAAAATATAGTACTAGTACTGTATTTTATAGAGTACTTTATTGATGTAAATGGTGCTTAAAGTCCAAATTATTTGTGAAGATAATGGTACAGTTTATATAGTACTTTATTAATGTGAATGATATATAAAACCTAATTAGTAAATTGTGATGATAATAGTACAATTTATAGAGTACAACTTTACTAATACAAATGATACATGAAACCTTACAGGTAAGTTGTAATAATACAGTACAGTAGTACTACAGTTGTTTTTCTTGGCTTTGAAACTGGTAGCATAGGCTTGAGATGATGTAATAGAGGAGGAAGGATTTCTTTAGTGTCACTTTCTTCGGGAAGGATTTCTTTGGTATCACTTCTTCATTTGGGGAGGAAGCAGTCAAACAGAGGTGGGGAGGCTCTTGAGGTTGAAGGCACTGGTTTGAAGAATTGGTCTAAGGAAGTTTGCATTTTATTTTTCTTCAGTCAGTCCCCGGTTATCAGCAGGGATTCCGTTCTCGGTGGGATGCGATAAGCAAAACCTGCCATTAACCTAAACTCGGTGATTTATGTTGCCATGTTTTGGTTAATGGTGCCTCTGTTAGGTATGTCATGGCACCATAACTATTATTGGCACCTTATGGCGCTAATAACCAAAACTTGGCCTGTTATGGCACCATAAATTGCCAATTTTATGGCGTACCAGACCGCCATTAACAGAGTCCGCTGATAACCCGGGACTGCCTGTACATGCTATGATAATACTGGATAGCATCATTGATATCTTTTGATGCATTTTAGAAATCTCTCAACATTTAGATCCTGATTCTCAAAAATATTGAAGCCTTTTCTATAAGAAAATCCCTTGGACATCCGTTTCGTTTCAAACATCTTTTGTTCGTTGCATTTCTTCCAGTTCCATTAAATCCTCTTTTGTGAACTCCTCTGAATGAGACTCAAACAGCTCTTGAAAGTCCTCTTCCCCTATGTCAAGGTGTAGCTTTTCACTTATGTCAACAAGACTGTTAACAATTTCCTTTTCCTCCTCTTCCTGATTTAATCATATGAAGTTGACAAACTGTGGGTACAAAGCTTTCCATGCTCCATTCATATTTATGTCACTTACTTCATGCCATGCAGTATCAATATTTTTCATCCAGTTATAAATGTAACCCTTCTAAAAGTCACATAAGGTCACACCAGGGTCATTCAATTCCTTCAATGCTTGCCTCTACATACAACGGGTGTAATATTTGTTGAAACTGGCTATTAAGCCTTGGTCCATTGGCTGAATGAGTGAAGTTGTGATGGGATAAGTAAACAATTTTCATATCTGGATGGAAATCACCTAAGTGTGTTGGGTGCCAGAGGCATTATCCAAAATTTAGAGAATCTTTGAGAGGATTCCCATTCTTGCGGCAGAACAGCTTGACTTCAGGAACAGTGATGGAAAAATCATTCTTCAAATACAGAAGGAGTCACCCAGGCTTTGTTATTGGAAATCCAGATCATGGGTAGAGAACTTTTTGTGGTGTTTTTAAAGTGCCCGTGGATTTACAGCACTATACCCTAGAAGCTGTGTTAGCTTAGTCTCTCCTGATGCCTTGCCACCCAGCAGTAAGGTAGCGTATCCATTGCCACCTAAAATCCTGGCATTGTCTTCTCTTCATGAGTAATGTACTTTTTTCTGTCATTTTTCCACAACAGAGCTGTCTTGTCAATATTAAAAACTTGCTGAGGGGTATAACCTTCTTTATCAATGATTTCCTTAAACATCTTTGGAATTTTTTTGGCCGCTGTTTTGTTGGTACTCGCTGACGCACCAGTAATAGACACATGCAAGTTAGTGCATCTTTTGAAGCGATGAAACCATCCATGACTCTCAGAAAATGTTTCATCTGTAGTGCTTTCACCAGCTATAACCTTCAAGCCACTGAAAAGGCTTTTAATCTTTTTCTGAATCAGCATGAGGCTAAAGCAGTACAGACCTTTGTCTCTGGTGTTCCACCTAGATACCCAGAAGTTTACTACCTTCCCCCTTCTCTTGCTTATAATTGTATACTGGATTGGCACAGCTTTTTTTATGTTTTCCATTATTTAGTCTTTGTTTTTAAAGTTTGTTTCAGTAATTGAGCAATTCATATTATAATGGTGTGCTACCTTAACCATTTTTTCACCACTTTCTAATTTCCTTATAATTGCCACCATTGAGATAGCTTGCCGCTTTTTACCACTGCCACTATTTTCACTGGCCTTATGCTTGCCATTAACCATAATAGAAAAAGGATGGGCTTAATATTTCATGATGAAATCACATCAATAAATCAGAGCACAGAAGATGGTGTTTTACCACTTGTGCTAGGGTGCTGTTTGGCATGGGTAGTCACAAAAATTGTAACAAAGCCAAGGCACACATTACAAAATTTGAACTTGAAGGTGGCAGAGAGTGCTCAATCAAAGTATAATTTACAATCACGGTTGTTTGTACATTCCAATGGCTTGATGATAAGCAAAAATCACAGATAAAGATGTTACCCCTTTTGCAACATCAGCTGCCTTTATTTCTTTTTTTTTTTCACTGGGATGGAGCTGATTTTTTAAATGGACTTGCTGTACATTCAACCAAGATAGCTACACACGCGACACCGTCACTCTAGTAAAAAGCACAAAACACAATGAACACCTGGGGTGAAGCAGAATACTAATGCACGAGTAGATGCCCATTCACCAAGAAAGATTGGCAGAATGGGGGGTCATGGGAGAAGCGTTTCTGGGTATACAAAATCCGAGGATGTGTACAAAACTTGAATCAAAATTATTGTAGGAAAAAGTTGACGAAAACCAGGGCGTACAAAATCAGCATTTTGGCTCTTTAGTGTATTTTTCAAGATACATGGGCAGTGTGTCGCTATGCCCAATGTTTAACCCCCTCCCCAGCTCGAGGGCTGATACCTACCAACTAACCTTCTGAAACTAGATTTGTGGATGCCATCCCTAAGCCACCAGTGAGCGGCACTATTTGAGCCCCAGTCCTCTTGAGTGGTAGGCGAGAACCTTATATCTGCGCCACCACGGTGACAATATATGTGTATATGTATGTGTATGTAGTATATATATATAGATATATATATAATTTTCAATTTACTGTTTCTTGTTGTAGATGAGAATGTTGGCAATTTACTTGTACAAATTGAATGCCGATTTTTTTGGCATTTGACCATCTTTTACTAATATAAAGTAGTTTACTGAAATGAAAGATACTTTACTTCCATGGGGTTTTCCCAATGGCTTTTTTCTTTTTGACAGTTTCATGTAACACATGGCATGCTATGTTTACTCCAATGCAGATAAACATTTAACCGACTGATAATGAAAATTATTTCAAAGCAGTGAGATATACTTAATGTGATCTCCATTTATGTTGTATTTAATCATTTTCAAGATTTAAGTTGTTGTTGTTTATAGTATTCCATTATTTTCATGATTTAATTTGTTGTCCAAATATTTTACAGGACGTGGTAGACGGAATGCCTTCAGCGTTTATGCCACAAAAACAGAAAGGACTGCAGTTGATGATTTTTTTGAAAGGCCAATAAAAGCCTCAAGGGCAAGGCACATTGCTGAATCAGAATCTGAGTCTGATAATGAATCATAGTCTGAGTCAGAGTTGGAATCAGATTCTTAATCAAAACAAGGTTAAGATTAAAGGTATGTTGACAAGATTAAAAGGTTGACATTTTATGAATTATTTTGTATGTAAAATTTTATGTAATTCAGATTCATATTATTGTTTTATAAAAAAAATAATATCATATTATTAATTAAATTTATATATTGTGGGTATTTTATTCTTCATAACCTTTTGTTTGTTTTCTTACATAAATTAAATCATTACATGGTGTAAATTAAATCATGTGCTAAGTCCAGGTTGCATAGGTTCCATTAAAGGACAGATTGAGGTTATCTTATATTGAGCTACCTCCAGGAGATCCATTATCAAAGTTCACAATATGCAAGTTCTCTGCCTTGGGGAGGATTAGTAAAAGGTTAAGGGACTTCCTCTCAAAGGAAAAAGTGTAGTTGCAAGTATAAATCCCTTCTGTAAGACCGGGTATTCGTGTTCGGGTTTACCTGTTAGTTCACCAAAATTGACGATAAAATGTACATCTGGACCACAGTTTATGGGTGGAGTCAGTCCACTCACCAGAACTCAGGTGTGGATGGGTAAGCAACGATTTTATGACAGACGACAGTTCGCCGTTGGATTTCGTCTGGGAAGGATTTCAACTACTCGGACCTGAATATGAATAAACTATGTATAAGCCTAATTCATGTCACAATAATATCTTTGCTCTTTGGCTGAATGAGTGCATAAATTACCCTAATACATACATACAACCTTCGTCACCAACCAACTGGGTTGCACATTGTTTATGAGAAGCACAGCCCTCATCTGATGTCTTGCAAGGCCAAGGTCCTGTGTCTGATGACAGCCTCCTTACAAAAAGTGATGTGGAACCAACCGGAAAGAATCTTGGTTGTGAACCAAGCCTTTGCCAAACAATTCCAAATTACTGGAAGCCTGTCCATCAACCCATGTAGGCACATGGATGCTTTGTGTCTCCAACAACCACTGTTTTCGCAATGATGGCTACCAGATGCAATTGCATATAAAGCAGACTGGAGTTACTTGGAAAACTTTCAACAAGGTAAATTCTTTTTTCACATTAACCAAGGTGTTAAGTGGGTAATGAGAGACATAGACCAGTTTCATCAGTGTTGTAGATTCACCCTAAAACAAGGTCTTTTCTTTACATCAAGTCTTGAAATGTCTGGCATACTTCTGTTCCCTCTGTTTCACATAAAGCAGGCGAGGTGAGAAGACAAATTGTCGCTAACAGCGACCCTAGTGACTGAACATCATCTTGGAATGTGTCTGGTTGACTGCTGGGCTGGGTGTGCTACTGGAGACCGTGCACCACCGTCGGTAGAGGAGATGATAGGACAGTAGCCAACTCCCTCTTGGATCCTGAGGCTTGGAGAGCTCAGAAGGTTCAGGTTATGGAGGTGCAGGTTAGGCTAGGTTTACTTTTAGACTAGGCTAGGTTGGGTACTTCAAGAGCAGGTGACTTTCTGGTTGATGCCACGAGGCACAAAGCTCCAGGAAATGGATGTGCAGGTTTATAGTACAGTTAGGCTGGGCTAAGTTTGGTCAAGTACCCAACCTAACCTAACTTCTTGAAGTGCAGGTGACTGCCTTCCGGTTAATGCCTTTAGGCCTGACTATTTTCAGAGGGGAAGTATGTAACAACACTCCAAGCATTCCAAGGAGATATTTTGTCTAACCATAAGGTTAAGTCCTGTCTCACCTCTCTCAGAGAGGATGGGAAGGAAGGAATGGGGAGACCTTTAAGAAGCCCAGAACCCCATCGATCTGCATGAAGTGAATGAAGGAGTAACTGCCCATTGCCTATGAAGAACCAGCCTCCTGGATTGTGACAAGATGAACAAGTAGACTTGCAACTGCTGAGCTGGTTGCCCCTGTTGAGAAAAGGACAACCTTCCTACTGTATCTTAGGCTGGGTATTCATGCTCAGGTTTACTTGTCAGTCCACCCATGACTGTTTGACGGATGAGCGTCTACACGTAAAGTAGAACTGACAGTCGAACAGTCAATTTGAGGTCATTTCCTTAATTTCTTGCCTATCCTTCGTCATGGCAACACTATATGGCAGTGATGGAACTCTGCTGGCTGGTAAGGAGTGGAGGACCTACATATACTAGCTGCTGCAGAAATTAACCTCAAAATAGGAAAGAAGCAAAAAGGCATAAGAGAGTTTGGTTTAAATATTTCCTATTAAAGAGATGTCTATTCTCATACAATGTTAATAAATAAGGTTAAATTAGACTGGTGGTTGGTTATTTATGAAATGGGCCGTAAAGACTACTTTCACTAGTAACACCTTAAATTAAAAGGCAGGACACTGGCCTAGGCCTATACCAAATTGTATTTATCACATGGAAATATTTTTTACTTATATGATCTGAACTCACAATGGTCTACAAATAGCACTACAGGGTCTGACAATTGAATTAATTAGACCTGAACAGTTAATTTATATTCTGGTTCGAGTGGCCAAGATCCTTCCCAGATGAAATCCAGCAACGAACTGTCATAAAATCATTGGTTACACGTCCACACATGCGATCACCTGTCAGTCAGTCGAAAGAACTTCGGTAATTCCATCAGTTCTGGTAAGTGGACCAACTCCACCCACAAACTGTCATCCACATGTATGTTTTATCGTTAAGTTTTGATGAGCTGACAGGTAAACTTTGCATGAATACCCAGCCTTAGTTTTGGAGATACTATTCTTGCTTGGGTGAGAGATTTAACATCAGGAGGCGTATCCTGAACAAAGGTGGCCTAGTTGAAGCAAAGGTGACTAGTCAAATTAAAAACTTGTGGAAAGGTCGGTAGTATACAAGTTAGGCATGGAAAAGTCTGCTCTGAGGAGGTACCAAGTCTCCCAGGAAATGAAGAGGAACTAATCATGTTTGACTCCTTGATAGTTACAAGCATGGATTTATCATGTCTGTCTTGAACTTAGGCTGTTAAAAAGTCAGATAAGAAATGATCAAGGACTGATTTCTAAATACTTGTGACCTTCTTTAGAAGAAAGGGACAGGTGTAGAAACCGGGAACAGAGTAGTACAATTACCACAATGTACTCATACAATATAACCTTTAACTTCCAGCTTGAACAAACTTGTGGACTGGATGGTTATTGGGAAGTGGTAGGAACTCTGGGGTCAGTTGATATCCTACCAGAGGACATCTACTACCCAGGAAACAGTCACTGTAAAATGTTCGTCTAGTTAACTGCACTCCCTACTGCAGCCTCATGAATGCTGGGGGAGAGTGGCTGTTACAGATATCCCATGGATGTCAGTCAACTGTCCACTCAATTGTTGTAGCCGGAAATATTGTCTGATGAACAACCCATCCTCTATGAAACCTTCACATGAACAGAAATAAAACTCTCAGAAGAGCTCTCGTTCTTTGCTAAATCTATATGAACATGGATGGTTGCACAGCCCCATATGTGCCCTGCCATAGCAATGTTTTTAAGTGGGAATGTGAAGGAATGAAGAAACATCCACATACTTGACAATCACACAGGCTGAAGAAACATCCACATACTTGACATGCACAGGCTAAATAGAGGAAACTCCAAGTCTATGTCCATATATACGAGAAAACAGCAAAAACAACAAAGGAGTGTTCTATCTCAATCATGCAACAATTGTAGAAAGAATATATCAGTGCAATACGATTTGCATGAACATTGAATATCCACATGGAACTGTTTTTGAAGGAAAAAGAGAAGTCAAGTCCAAAGGAAGGATGAAAGACAACAATCTGGGCAGGAGCAGCACTGATGGCAGATGCACGGTGGGGGAGGTATGTCCAGGAAGGACGGTAGTGGCCTACAGCACCGATGAAGGAGAGGGCTTAACTTCTGCCAGGGGAGGGAGTGTAAAAAGGCAATATACCTCAAAACCAAAATTATTTTAAAAACAAGAATAAAAAAGAATCAAGTTGAACGGCAGGCAGTCAAAGAGACGCCTGTCTCACACATGGCCAAAAAGGAAAGTGAATGCGTACCATCTGGATGAGAGGGATCCTTCTCCATCAGTAGCCTACTACCAATATCCACCTTGTTTCAGGTTAAACAGAGCTCCAGCTCGCACTGAAAGTAATTCCCATACGTAAGGACCAAAGGCTTGTAAATGCGTAAAAAAAAAAGCTAAAATTACTCTTAGTGTAAATGAACTGCCATATCTAGGAGATAAACACAACATCGTACAAATACAATGTGTAATTTACAGTAACAATAATTGAGCACACACTCTAAAGGAATGTACATTTTAAAACAGGGTAGGAGTCTAGATGCAAATAAAAGTGATTTCTTTCAAAATTACTGTACAGCACACAACTAATACCAGCATTTCTTGCATATGTAATTATATTCATGATAGTTAGGTGAAACCTTTTACAACAAGAACAAGTATACCAAAAGCTATGAAGTTGTCTTTGTACTGTCTAAAGCAGTATCATGTCTTATAACTAATTTCATTCAAAATAGGATTATCAGTTTCACTTCTCACTTAGTAATGAACTGTAATGCAGCAATAAATACAACTTAATGGTACTCACAAGATTAAAGACACTAGCATGCAATCAATTCATTCAAAGCTGAAAATAAAGTTCACAAATTTTTTCTACCATACTTTCATATCACGTAGTTAGTTCCACACAATTCACACCAGGTTAAAACATTTCAATGGATGTTCAGTAAATTCCAGATTTATAGCACAGCAGAAAATACTTGAAGACAATGGGTGAAACTGCTACAACCCAGCATACAAAGACAAAAATGGATTAAAAATTATATGGTGAAACTTATACAACCCAGCATACAAAGATGAAAATGGATTAAAAATTAGAACTTTCATATTAAGCATGAAAAGGGAACGACTTTTTGCCGTTTTTTAAGTCACTGCTTCACAAACTTTCCTAAGAATCATTCAGACTTCAGCAATTCCTTAAATGAAGACCTTAGGTACATAAAAAATTTAGTTTCCATTTCAAGTTAATCTCACTTGTGGTTTCTACCAAATTTTGTGATTTGCACACTCCTTGTGGTTTCTACATGTTTAACTTCTTAACACAGAGATTACAATCATAAACAGTACAAACTTTTGTTAATCTTTATCAAACCACCTAAAAAAACAAGGATATTTTGTTTTACCTTTAGTGTAGTACTTCAGCACAAAACATGCAAGACTGTACTAAATACATACAATAAGAGGTTTGTTTTCCATACAGATACACAAAAACTAAAGGCACTTAAGTGAGCTCATAGGGCTACCACAGTATATCCTAAGCCATATTATTAAAAAGTAGTTACTGTAATGATTAAATGAAAGATAGAAAAAAGTATGAGTAAACCACTGCATTTAGGAGTTTTCATATTAAGGTTGCAGCCTCTGAAAAGTAACAGTGCTAATTTACCCAAAGATTCAGTTTCTGCCAAGGTAAGAGGGTGACCTTACTAATGCTTTTTGAAATTCTTTGTGCACTAACAGATTACCTACTTATATTTTCTTAATATATGTACACCAATTTCCCATACATTCCACACAGGAAAGTTTGGTTCATCCAAACTAAAACATTTTGTCAAATATCAATAATAAAAATATATAAAGTTTCACAAATTTCTATCAATAATCATCTAGTGTTTTAAGTATTTTTTAATGTTTATCCAAATTTATATATTTCATGTATTTACACGTTCAACATTTAGATTATACATCTGAAATGATTAAGCCTGAAATCTGAGCAAACAGTTCCAGTAAACATATACATATTTCTATAGCTAGGCCTGATTTACCACACAAGCTGTATGTTAACGGCACATTATTCGTTGACAACATAATGTGCTTATTGTTACCAACAATTTTCAGTAACAAACCATCATATATTCAAACTTATATAAAGGAACAAAGGCCATGTCTCGGAGAGCCTTGAAAATCTGGAAGTAGTTTCCCTCTTAACTGTAAACTATGCATAACAGTAGGTATTACAGAAGTACTTAATACAGGAGTATGCTAACTGAACTATTTAACTATGAAGATAGACAGGTTTCTAACTGTAAAAGACATCTGTTAAAAACAATATTCATATACCTTTTCATTATTTTTGACAGAGTAATTATCTCCTTAATGCTAGTTTTGTCTCAACTTCCGGCATCAATATTATCATTTTAAAGTATAGTAGTAATATAAATGCTATAATCTTGTGTGATATACTTTATATATAATGTAACAGCAAACTTTTGAAGTTTGTTTAAAAATTCAACAGACTGGAAGCATCAAAAGCACAGTGTAATAACTACCTGTAATTATTTTAAGCACTTAAAAACAATTCATGGTTCCCTCAGAGTCAGTCTAAATCCATTTTCAAGAGGGCATCCACTTGTCTATTGTAAACTCTTGATTCTCTCATTTTTGCTAAGGCTTGCTTAAAGTCCATTAATGATATAGGCTGAAGAGATTCCTCCGATTTGTCAATACTGTTCATCATTTCACTTAGTTCACCCGATGGCCTGTAAGATATATAAAAATATTGTTTTCATACCCTTAAGAAAAATTCCTGGCTAAAAGGACAGCACTATTACTAAATATAATCTTGTTTTCATGGAATATTGGTACGGTATCTGAGTTGAAAAGTTTGGAAAATCAATAAAATGTGACTCAGTCATCTCTTGGATTACATCATGTCCTTGAAAATGCAGCAAAGCTAGCATGATTCTAATACAACACAACCAATTTTTGGGTGTGTGTTATTAAAAGACTAGAATGGCTTGCCAAAAATTATTTCTTAAATGAGGACTGATAATTGAACTTCGACCAAAGTTAAAGGATACCAATCGTAGGCAAAAAGTAATGCAACTGAAGCTGAATGATACTGCAAAGTATCTACCATACTACAATGTACTACTACACAATGCACAGTGTAAGTGACACCTCTAAGCAACGAATTGAGTACCGATGCTGATAAAAGGACAAGGGAATAAGAATTTTATAAAAGGTAAAGAGATTCTCTAAATGCATCTTTAAACAAAGGGGGAAAATGCACTGGAATATAAGACAAAGAATATAGTAACAGAAATATTTGAAAAATATGTGATGGAGAATTTATAGGTGTAGAAATTGTCTTGGACTAGAGTATGTACTAAAGTAAATGCAGGACAGGTAAACAAATAGAAAGACATTAGGTTATGAAGAAACCTGAGTGATGTCTAAAGAGAAGGAACATTATCTTGGACTTACTAAATGTAAGCCATTCCAAAATATGTATGGGTATTTATAAAAAAAAATAACAATTAATAAAGCTTTCCATTTGGTTTGCAATGCTGCACCAGCAAAGAAACATGATAGTATTTTTTTTATTGCACTTGAGTGGCTGATAGAGATGTGTTGTGAATATGGCACTCAAGTTTCATTCTCTCACTGGCTGCTTGTGTGCATCTATGTCTGTTCATATAAGTGTACATTAAGCTACTCAAAAAATGAGTCATCCTTCTCTCACCTCCAATGAAATACTTCAGAAGTGAAAGTGAATTTATGAGTACGTAAATCTGCAAACAAAATTATAGGTTAAATATGAGAAATTAATTTAATTCCTCTCATCACATCATGAGTTAATTGCTTTGCGCACTGTGCACATTTTTTTCGATGCAATGAAGTACAGGCAGTCCCCAGTTTGCAATGGGGGCTCCGTTCCTTCGCAGCGTTGCAAGCCGAGAATCGTCATCAGCCAAAAAATTGTAGAAAATTCCAAGAAAACCTTACTTAAAATGCTTTGGGGGTATTGAAAACAATGGAAATAGCATTTTCCTTAAATTTTTCGTCAAAAAACTCCAAAATTTTATTATTCAGCCATTTTGGGGCCATGTTTCTTTTGTCGCATTGGTGTTGTATGCATCGCAAACTGGGAAATAATTTCTGATGAATATATTTGAAAAATTTCATAACCTCAGAATGTCATAAGCCAAGGACTGACTGTAGGTGGTATATAAACTACCCAGCCATGTTGCACCAGAACTTTTCTTGCCGGTCACTGCCTTAGTTTATTTGTGCGTTCTTTTGGATATATGTGCCCATGCATCAAGCTGAGGTAAACTATAGACCACTGAGCTGATTAACAGCTCTTCTAGGGGTGGCCGGAAGGATTAGATATTTTTACGTGGCTAGGAACCAATTGGTCACCTAGCAACGGAACCTACAGCTTATTGTGGGATACAAATCACATTATATCGAGAAATGAATTTCTATCACCAGAAATAAATTCCTCTGATTCCGCATTGGCCGAGCAAAGAATCGAACTTTGGACCACCAGACTGGTAGCCAAGCACAAAAACCACTCGTCTGATGAGGAACTAAGATTTACCAGTAAGTTCATCCAATCTGACATTAAAAATTTGTAGAACTACCACGGAGACCATAGATGATCAGGCAAATGAAATTTCACATTTTCATTAAAGTTATTACATATTAGGGCAAAATATCTGGCCTTGACACTGTCTAAGGCATCGTTAACCATTCTAAGACACTGTAAGGTGGATTTTGGCACCTGTAGAGTCTTGAATTTTGGTTGGCATCAAGCCCCAGGAATGGAACCCCTGTTGGAAACTTGGGGCTGCCTGTAATCTTCAAGATTTTTTCATGTTTACTGATTTTAAATTTGGATAAGCTTTTGTGAAATTGACATACCAGCTAACTGGAAAACTTGTCCAGTTTATGAAGTAACAACAGGTACAGGTAGTTGTCAACTTACAACCCCAATTGGTTATGACCAACTGATCGAAAATCGATTTGTACGTAAGTTGGCCCATGTTAATTTACTCTAAGAATACTATACTACCCTAGTTACACTAGGGTAATCAGTTCCATCTTTACATATAGGGTAGCCTAGCCTACAATACACAGCATACTTTATACATATATGGCATAGTAATTATTAATTTCAGCTAATTCTCTAGGTTTGCTGCACATTGGCTTATGATAATTCAGTACAAAGAGAAATTGAATAACATTTAACAAATTAGCCTCGCGTATACGATGATGTTGGCCCTTTAGCCTTAAAAGCTGCTACCAAGAAGTTCCTCATGCTTGAGAAGTAACTAAACCTAACCATATCATTTATAGAAGTATTGGTGCTGGGAAAAACTCCTTAATGTGGAACCATGACTTACACCCTGACCACGGGCATTGGCAGAATTGATTAGTAGGTTCTCTCCAAGCATTGATAATGGCATCACTGCGAGATCTCACCTTGAGCTCACCAGAACCATGGACCACACCATGCAGTCATCTGCAGCTTGTGGGATTATGATGAAACCTTTCATCTCTCGGTTGCTTGCATTCATCATTAAAGTAACTGGGAACCCAGCCTTTTCTAGTCACCTGGGATAATCAAGGCCGAAAGACAATTTACAAAGTTGCCCTAATACACTGATGACTTAAAAACCTAGCAGAGTATTAAAGCTAGAGGTGAACAAAAAATTGGCAAAAGGACAACTCCCCTTAGTCTCAAACGTCCATAACAGGGGATGCCCACAGCCAACTGTCTACAGCCAACCTCTGGATGTTGAGCCCTTCCATTACTACTACTTATCTAAGTGACTGAATACATCCACTAAAAATTTTCATAAAGAATAATTACTTCCAATAATTACTTGGGATGAGGTTGGGTATAAATTTGACCAAAAAATGGACAAAGGGGCAGGGCATTTAGACATAGTAGTGTTTGCTCCTCCCTAATTATAAAATAATATTTAATTTTTGCAGGGAAAGGTTCCAGGACCTATTGCCAAAATGCAAAATCCCCTCTAATAATGGACCCAGTATTCGCAGGGGATGCATACCTGACACTGCCCCGCGAATAGTTAAAATCCATGAATACTTAGAACCCCCATCTAGAAATGCTTGTAATTGCCTATCTTGAAAATTCAAATACCAAATGTATACCTTAAATAAAATCCTACAAGAAATATACCTTAAATTATCCTATTACTGTATTAATCTTTGAATTATATTATTAATATAATTTCAAAGTCCTTTGAAACATTAGTACCCTTAAAAATATATACATACAGTTCTAACCCTTCCAGCCAAAACAGAGAGAGAGTGTTACCACTATAATATATTTTGTGGAGAGATTTATCTCTAATCTTTCAGAAACTTTAATCTATTTCTTTTTACTAGTGATTGACAACAACAAAATTTTTGTTTGTTTTTGTCTTCCAACGATGTATTACCTTTTCTACCATTTGTAAAACACTATGACCACACACAAACAGTGCACATATGTGTTAATACCAATTGGTTAAAGTACATATCCTTCCTAGAGAGAGATTTTTTCAGTATATATCATTTGACCACCAAGTCAGCAACACTGACCCACCAAATTGGCAACACTGACCATCCAACCCTTGCTGTCAGGTTTCTTGACATTTCTGACAGGTTCACCCTTGCCTGGCTCTCCAAGTCTTTTAGCAAAAGATTCGGGTCTCTTTTAAAATTCGACAGAATTTATTAATTTTATACACTAAAATCTTACAAATTCACTACTACAGTATTTTCTTTAATGAACTGATATTATAGCTGTTTACTTTATTATTATTTGAAAACGAGTAAATCAATTCTTTATCACACAAAGAAACATACATCTCTGTAAGAGAGAGAATTATTATTTTTACTATTATGTGATATCATTTAATCTTATTAAACTTACTAATACAGTATTAATCAATGTGAATATTTGAAAATTAGTAAATCATTTTTGTATCATAAAAAATTATTTAGTCATGAAAATAACATCAAAATACACTAATTAGTGAATATTTATTGTCTGGAAAACTCATGAATAGACAAATCCCACGAATAATGGGTAGATATGGTCAAAGAAAAAGTCGCGAAGAGGTGAGCCCGTGACTCTCGAGAACGCGAATACAAGGGTTGACTGTAAATGTTTAATGCTTTGAATGGTTAGTTCCTTTGTCATTCACATAATTCTAAACCAATTGTTATATTCTGCAGCATTTATTTTAAGTTACTAATGTGCACAATATGTATGACAAGATTCCAAGAAAAAAGATTGATTGTAAAAAGAATATAAAGGGAAGTGAATAAAAGGAATAAAAAATTGCAATCTATAAGTATTAAAATTTTGAATTAAATAGCTCTAAGCCAAGATTTGCTTATATATTCAGAGTTAAATGTACATAATATGATTGCAAGCAAATTTAGGAGTCAAAATATACGTCTAATATCCTCTGAATATATAATTGCCTCTGCTGCAAGCTTAAATAAAAAACAAATACTTATACAAAAAACAATAGAAATAACTTACTCGTTATCTAACAAATGACGCAGTCTGTAGACGGCAGCAGTCCTGCACAATTCCATCAAGTCTGAGCCAGAGAAACTCTCTGTCTGTCTTGCCAAGGCCACTAGATCTATATCTGGCGATATATTTTCATCACGTAACACTAACCGCAAGATATCTTCTCGCTGCGCCAAACCCTAAGAGGTAAAGGAGATAAAAAAAAATATCAAAAAATAATATTTAGAAAGTAATACTTTCTCCTAACTCACTGAACTTGAATTTCTACAATTTCAAAGAATATTTGTGAAATTAGTTAAAATCCAAGTTCACTAAAATGGCACATATACACTACATTTTAATGTCATTTGTACTTTTCCTAGTTATACAAACCAGATCCTTTTAACACAACCACCCTGCTTTGTTCCTGAGGCCAAAAGATTCCAAAAAGAAAGTGTGTTCAAGGCCACATCCTTATGCTTGACTGTATGTACTAACGAGAAGGCTCCATTCTCTGGATGAAGAGCATAGGTCCTTTTAACCCCTCCTTTACCGACAGTTTGTTTAGAGGTATACGGAGTACCACTGTTCAAGACTATTGCATAGTACCGGCTACATGGAGGTGGTAAACACATCACCAAAATTTCTAACCTTCTTCTTTTCAGCTCTAAAACTCCTATGATTCGGTTTGAAGGGTTTGGCGCAAAACACTACAGGTGGTCCCTGGTTACCGGCAGGGGTTCCGTTCCTGGCCGGGTGCCATAAAGTGAAAATCGGCATTAAGCAAAGCATGAAAATCTAAGGAAGTAAAACATAGTTATGGCACCGATAAGCGATTATTGGCGCCATAAGTATGTTGTACTCCCTTAGACTTTCATGCTTTGCTTAATGGAGTTTTTGGCTTTATGGCGGCCCCCATAACCGGACGGGTGGCTTATGGCACCGATAGCTGAATGTGGCGCCTTAAGAACCTTATTTTTTAATGAATATTTTTGAAAACTGCCATAAAACCGAAGCGCCATAGAGCGAAGCAGCCGATAACTGGGATAACCTGTATTGGATGTGCTCAGGTATGCACTGCTAGGCTTATGATGAAGCAAAATAAACATTATTTGCTGGTTATCTACATTCAGACATTTGGATATATACTGTTAATACATACATGTACATATGTAAGTGTTTACATAATAAAATATGGAATGTTAGTCCATATATATAAAAGTCTAAAACTAAAGAGGTCAACCAGATTGCTTGCAGGAATGTGATCAGACTAGAGATGCTAAAGATGACGATTAACAATAAGTATGTAGGCTAAGATAACATGCCGTCACCTGTAGTCATTCAATTGTTTATAAACATTAGTCCAAGCTCCCTGCTTGAGACAACTACCCCGACCTATTATTCAAACGGCCTACGTGATCTGTAGCGTGTCTCATTCGATTGTGTGTTCGTATGAAACTATGTCATTGTATGTATGTTCATATGTTCGAACTACTGTCTGTTCCTTCATAACTTGTAACAGAGATGGTAGACAGGCAGAACAGAGTTAGCTATCGTCATTAGAAGACCTGTACCTCTTTACCTAAGCTTATCATGTAGAGGAATAGGATTAGCCATTATCATTGGCAGAAGCGATCAAGCTATCGTTATTAGAAGACTTGTACATCATATCTGATCCTTTCAGCATGTAAAACTTCAGAAGAAATTATATCTATTTTTATACTTATGTTTGGACACGAAACAAGAACCTCCTCACCGAACCATGAGTTTAACACTCGTCGTAAAGATAATACCGACTTCGTAAGTGATTCTACAAAACCCCAGACACTCCATTGAAGATGGAAGTGCAATACCAACCGACTTAGCGTATAGATTATCGCTAGTCTAACATTACCTCATAGGGCGCCTTATCATACAAGGCACAAGCCCTAATATTGGTGGCAGCGTACCAGAAGAACTCTACAACGTCCTAAACGAAGAAAAAACAGAATAATAAATCATGAAGTCAACGACGACGAAAGCAGCAGATTCTTCAAGCAACCTAGTATCATCATTAGTGAGCGACTTCAGAAAACAACAAGATTCGTCAAGCAACTTAGTATCATCGTTAGTGAATAACTTCAAGAAACAAAACCGACGTGTCCTTTTCCTACGGCAACGGAAGCTTCGTCTCTCATTAGAATCATTCAAGAAAACATCGTTAGTGAGCGTTTCCGGCACTGCAAGAAACAAACCGAACGCGTCTGCAGCATCGGATTTTCAAGGGCTCGAATCATCGAAACAACGCGCACGGGGGAAACTGAAGCCAAACCAGGTCGTCCGCTAAATAGAGAAGGAGGACCAAGGCCGTGTGTCGTTATTGGAACACCGTGACTTCCCACAAAAGCAAGCTAAGTACAATTTTTTATTCATTTGGAGTAACTTTGAGTGTTTCCTTTGCAGGTCGAATTTCGTTATTCCTGTGGCTGAAGTTACGAGACATTCTTAATCTTACTTTTTTACAGAAATTATCTATATCATTGAGATTTCGCTACTGCGAGTTTTATCTTTGAGTGTCTGTTTCCAGAAGTTCTACTGAAATTCATCGAATCATATACTATGTTACACTTATCATTTTGGGTTGAGTTATTAATCCCTTACTTCGTTAACGAAATCATATTAAACAGTGAATATGCGTTTACGCAGTGGACGTCTGTATTTATACAGATGCATGGATAGGGTCGTTAAGCACCGTAGTGAGGAAAAAACACACAAAAAACAAGTGGAACACCCGTACAAATCTATATAAATTAGAGGTAACACTATTTCGGGTCATGACAATAAATGCTCCTTTGCAAGTCCCGATCGCAGTTTTAGCCTTGAGTTTTTTGAGTTATATAAAATATCGAACCTCAATGACTCAACTTAACTTTAAAATACGGCTGGATTGCAAGGAATAACATGTCTGTAAAAAACTTTCATCAGGCTAAATGCGCTGACCAGGATCCCTCACTATTTCAAATTTTAGCAAAGAATGAAGTACAAACAGTTAATATTGAATACAGTAGAGATAACTTGTCTTATTAGTAATCGCTCAGTTCCTAATAGTTCGTCATTCATTGCTTTATACGTAACCAGCAACATAATGCTAAAAACATACAATACGTTGCCGATGGTAATAAAGAGAAGGATCCTAATATTACAAAAAGAAATAGAAACAGTAGCCTTTCAGAATCAAACAAGCAAACTCGGTTACTGTGTCACCTAGTCAAGCGGTCAAGGTTAGTCAAAAACTGCCGAAGTGTTCAAAACATAGCAAATTCCACACAATAAGCGACTCTAGCAGAGTGGGGAAAAGCGATGTTTGGTTCATACCAATATCTTTTTGAATTAAAAAGGATTTTTCCTATGAAACACACGACCGTATAAGTAATCAGAGCAGGTTTTCGTTTTAATTTTAATACATTAAGTTATAATAAATACTGGTGGATTAAGCCCAACTGTACGCGCCGTAAAAATTAGAATATCTTGTTTTATTTCTTTAGTACACGCAATATCTGTATTTACGGACTCACATTCTGTTGTTCGAACTTCCCTAATGAGAAGTCCGGATAAGCGAGCGCTTACAGATACCTCTATAGGCAGTCCCCGGGTTACGACGGGGGTTCCGTTCTTGAGACGCGTCGTAAGCCGGAACGACGCTTGGAAATATGTCTTAAACTAATAAAAAGTTATAAAAACCTTACTTGTAATCCTTTGGTTACACTACATGTTGTTTCCTGTAGTTTTATGTACAACCTGGAGTTATTTTCATAAAAGAATGCTGGTTCTTGAAGGTAAAAGCTATTGTAATCCTCTGGTGACACTACTTCTGATAGTTTTATGTACAACCTGGAGTGATTTTGCCAAATCTTGAGGGCTACAAGAACAGCTGATTACTATTTAGTATCATATAGACTAATTAAAGTAAACGTATCTTTAAATAGGCTTATATATTAGTATCAACAAAACATTTCCTGCTATGAGTCAGAGGCTGTTAATGAAAACGAACACTCTCTGTCCTATCTGTTCAGAAAATAAATGTTACGTCAATCCCCGAGACGGTGACCATTGTTGCCAAGGCGTCTCTCTCCTCTCTCTTTCCTCTCCTTCCTCTCTCTCTCTCGTCTCTCTCTCTCGTCTCTCTCTCTCTCTCTCTCTCTCTCATTAAACTGGAACTTTGACATACGATTGCCCTAATATACGAATGTTTTGAGATACAACAGAAAATTTGCGAAAATATAAGCTTTGATATACAACGAAATATTTGAGATACGATTTTGCGATGAGTAGTTAGTTGTATAGGCGAACCGATAAATGGCGTTTTCAGTCTGTTTTGTTTGTTGGTGCTGCATGTTAACACGTCGTTGTTTAGTTCGTTGTATTTGCGCCTATTTTTCGTGTTATTTGGCTATTTTATTATTAACCATGGGTCTCAAAGCTAAAGACAAAGCATGGTGAGAAGAAAAAACCCAAGAAAATGATTTCGATGGAAGCAAAACATGAAATTATAGCAAAGCATAAAACCTTCCAAAGGCATCACCATTATTTCTAAACTACAAACTGATTAAAATAAAAAAATAAAAATTAGTTTAGCAATGTTATTTCATTTGTGTTTATTACGTAGTTATTAGTGTACATACGTAAATAAAAAGAGAACTACAAATCGTTCCCTGCCACCCTTCCCTACCTCCTCCCCCGCTGGCCTCACGTCATCTTTCGTTGTGGTAAGTAAAATTCCTTTCTTTTTTTTAATTGATTTTATTAACATTTATTATCATTTATCACATTGCTGTTATTTTATCATTATGTGTGTTATTAATCGTTTATTTGTGTATAAATTGTGTATATTATATGTAATTTAGCTGTGTTTAGGTGTGGTTTCATACCGCTAGAACGGATTAATAAATGGGAAAAAATGCTTTGAGATACAACTGTTTTGATATACGACGATGGTAACTGAACAAATTAAATTCGTATGTCAAAGTTCCAGTGTACTGGATAATGTCTCTCTTTGGATACTTCGATTTTGCCAAATCTTGAGGGCTACAAGAACAGTTGATTACTATTTACGTATCATATAGACTAATTAAAGTAAACGTATCTTTAAATAGGCTTATATTATTAGTATCAACAAAACATTTACTGGCATGAGTCAGAGGCCGTTTAACGAAACGAACACTTCTCTGTCCTTAACTCGGAGCGTCGGAAGACACCTCTCTCTCTCTCTCTCTCTCTCGTTGTAATCTAACCAGAAACTTCGTTTTGTTATTATTACTGGAAACAAGCAATGATTTTTTTCATTATTTGTGGTTTTGGACTGTTATATGTAAACTTTGCGCACCGCAAGCTAGTATGTATTCATTCGCTCGGAAACTAGTTCCGCATATGAGGCGTCATTAAAATCATAGAAAAATACGACATAAACAAAAAGTGTCGAAAATCATCATAACCTCAAAATTTTTGTTGTAATCTAACCAGAAACTTATTTTTATCAATATACTGTGCTAAACTATAAAGGATTTTTATCATAGTATGAGTTTTTTAAAAGCGTCGTTAACTCGGAGCGTCGGAAGCGTCAGCGTCGTAACCTCGGAACAAGCGTCGTAACCCAGGACGGATTTTTCCATTGAATATTTAAGAAAAAGCGTCGTAACCTCGGAACGTCGTAAGCCGGAACCGTCGTAACCCGGGGACCGCCTGTAGTTATAAAAAACGTTGATCTGTATGTAGTGTAATTGTAAGATATCCATCTAGGGATACACAAAATATTATCTTACATCCTGCAAAATAAGGCGTGTTTATCAAAGGAAAATCCTATAAAAAACCTTCAAACATAGTAAAATCCGTTTGAAAAAAAATGAGACAGTTAATCAAATAATAACTTATATAAAGGAACTATACATTTGTCTCATAAATCGTAACATTGTTCAAATGACCCAACAGAATTCTCCCACAACCGCAGTCGTACTTTGCACGCAAAATCTCGAGAAGCATGCACCCTCGAATGTCTTAGTGCGTGTAAAAAGACTTTGCTGGGAAATGAAATTTTAATCCTTCCCGACACTCTGAAATATAACGATTTCCGTGAACAAAGCTCTAAAAGTATACATATCGTGGATACGGAAGTTATAAATATCGCATTTTTTTATTTTTTATTGTTGCTAATTTTTAATCACGCCCAACCAGTCGTGGATGAATCTCTCTGATAAATCTATCTAAAGTTAATATCCGTAAAGTCATTCAAGCAGAGGTTGATTCAGCAGAAATTTTTTTTTATCTTTTACCTGAATACCAGGAAGTTTCTCCACTGGCGAGTGATCTCTGGAAAAAACGGATGTAATTTAACACAAAACACAGGTCTAAGGACAAACATAAAGCTATTTACGTACCTTCGTATAGATTCTCAATGAAATTTCAAAATAGAGATAAATGACGAAGTTGAAAAATGTTAGTAATAGGAGTCATTAGGAAATCAAATAGCCCATATAATTTTTCCCTCAAACGTCATGCCATAAAAGATCGGACATTGGCGTATCTGCGCAGATTACTGTCGCTTAAACAAGGAAACGACTTCCGATAGTTTCCAGTGCGATGTACCGACGACATCTTATCTCTGTTAGGTTAGAATAGATTTTTTTTTTCACCAACTTGGACTTACTTAAATGCTTTTACCAGATACCATTACCTAAGTGATTGTACCTCATACACCGTTTTCAGCACACCCAGGGGACATTATCAATTTTACGCATGCCTCCGGCTTACGTTGCGCCCCAAATACAATATAGTGTTTGGTAGACTTTAGGGGATAACCTACATGCCTATATGGATGATCTTGTAATCTTTTCTAATACCTTAGAAGTACATTCACATAAACTAGAGCTAGTGCTACAGAGACAAAGACAAATAATCTCAGAATAAAATATCTAAATGTGAGTTTTTTAAAAACCGAACATGTTTATCTAGGTTTTATGTGTCTGGTCAAGGTCTTAAAAGTAGTCCATGGTAAGGTGTCGGCTATTCATAACTTTCCGGTACCTATTAACGTAAAAGGGGGATACAGCACTTTTGCGCTGTAGTGGGTATTACAATCGTATGTAAATATGTAACTCTTCAATCATGACAGCTCCTTTAACAGATCTTACGAAGAAGAGCGTAGATTTATTATGGTCTGAAAAGCATCAACAGGCGTTCGATATCTTAAAAGCGGAAAATGCAGCTTACCTAACTTAAAAATCCCTGATTTAAATAAGGAATTTTTTTATTGCAACAGACGCCTCAGACCAAGGGGTAAGAGGGTATTACTTCAGTAATATGATAAACAGTTCTTCCCTATAGCTTTTTATTCACGTAAACTAAAGCCCTCTGAAAGTAAATATGCAGTAATAGGCAAGGAAGGGCTAGGTATCTTTAACTCACTAGTACATTTTAAGTTCATAATCTATGGCTATCCTGATAAAGTCCTTACTGAACATGAGTCCTTTACCGAGTTTTTCAAAGGCTTTAATCACAGTCCAAAAGGAACTCGGTGACAAATGATCATTCAGGTTATTGGAGCCAAGATAAGATATCTACCTGGAAAGCAAATATCAGCTGACGCATTATCCCGCAATCCCGCACCATACAGCAAAGAACCATTAATTGGACTAAAAGATATAGAAACATCCGTGCCTATTGTTAAAACCGTATCTAAACAAGAAAATTCCTTAACCCAAGAGATCGCGAGCATTGAATATCTGGGTCGGAGCGCAGAACTGTTACAAACTGAACAAAGCAAGTGTCAACAGCGATAAGCAAAACAATAAACACCAAACAATAAACACCAAACAATAAACACTTCGAAACGGAAACAGGGTCAGCGGCTAAGCAAACCAATAAACACTTCGAGCAGAAACCCTAAAGCAAAAGTATATTTAAAGTATGTGTATCAGAATAATGTAATCAAATGTAATATTATATGTAGGTCTGTGACGAGGTAAACCCGAAGAACACAGCAGATGACTAACGACCAGGTAGTAATAATAATCTCTTTCATACCAATCGTCATAAACTGGTTGCATTCCGTCATCCAGGGTTCCATAGTATGTCACAGAAAGCCAAATCACTATTTTACTGGCCTACAATGCTTACAGATATAAAAAGCACATAACTAATTGTAACACGTGTCATGAAAACAAGGGATACACTAAGACACCTGTCAGTTTAGGGGCCTATCCTGTGCCAAATCAATCCTTGAAAGAATATACGTAGAATTATTAACAGAATTACGAGTCTGACAGAGGGAATAAACAATTCTTAGTGTTAATAGTTCCTCGACACGTTATATAGAATTAATAGCACTAAAAACAAACACCGCAATTGAGTGCGTTAGGAATATTTATGAGTGCTAAATCAGTAAATATGGAATTCAACACATAATAATCTGTGACTCGGGTGGTGTAAATCAATAATAATCTCCTTAACACGTTGTGTGAATTCCTTTTCCATTAAGAAAACCAATAATATATTTTATCACCCAGAGTCAATCGGTTTGGTAGAATAACGGATAATTAAATAGGAAGTGTCAATGTCTTACGAGTTACAACTCGTGATGTTGGATCCGAACTGGATTATAGCGGTTCTCGCGGTTTTAAATACCTTTATCCTTCATATCTCGTATCTGTAGAAATGATGCCGCAAGTATGCCTTATACGGTACGCCGCTAGAAACTTTTCCCCATATTCAAGCCAACCATTAATTTATCAATATATATAAAAAAATATATAAAGAATAATATAAAAAAAAATAAGATAAATATGGATACAAGTGGAGTCAATATAATACACTCCGTAAGAAGTTGGAAGGGTTACAAATTATAATAAAAAAGGAATCACGATAAAATCAATAAGCAAAACGTAACCATAGATAATTAAATATCCAAATATATATGCGTATATATTTAGTAATGACAAATAAGCTAAAAGTTCAAACACATATCCAAAATCTACTGACATATTGTCTGTCCCGGTGATTTATATTCGTAGTCAATGAAAAAAAAAAAAAAAAAAATTAAATAAATAAATAAATAAAATAAATAAAATAAAATAAAAGAGATTTTAAAGTCAGGAAGTCTAGAAGTAAAAATGTTATCTATGAAATAATCCTATATGAATCTTATACAGGGCTAATAATATATATAGAATTTGTATGGAAACCTTTTTCATGTAGTTTGAATAAGGAATATTTAATTTAACATAATTACAATTATGCAGTTTTCCAACATGAAACTAATATATTGTTCAATTTTGGTACTGTTTTTTTTCAGACATTCTTCTCATGTGGGTCGAGTATTAAAAAAACAAAAAATTTATCCTAAAGTCGTATCTCTTACAGCAAGTAACGTAACTCTTAGCTGGCTGAGAGCAATCTCCTGCCAAGTGACGACGCCATCATTGCCGTATCAGCATTTGTTCCTTTAACCTCAAATATGCGCTTGCACAACAGATTGACTGGAGAAAG
Organism: Macrobrachium nipponense; assembly: GCF_015104395.2. Classification (NCBI taxonomy): domain Eukaryota; kingdom Metazoa; phylum Arthropoda; class Malacostraca; order Decapoda; family Palaemonidae; genus Macrobrachium; species Macrobrachium nipponense. The sequence goes on along the minus strand of NC_061090.1, from coordinate 15,250,891 downwards.
GAATGCTTAGCCCGAACTTCTCATGGGCAAGGCAGACGTTAGGTACAAGTGTCTATCGGTATGCGCAATGCAACTTGCAATCATTTTAAAATTAATACACAAAATAAGGAAATAGAATTTCTATAACATCAAAATGAATTAATTTTTCTGAACCTCATAGACATTTAGAAGTATCACGATATGGATATGGATTATTTACTTGCAACATTAGCTTATTACAATTCAAGTAAAACATTCATGGGAAAATGTCACATTTTCTTGAAAAACCCAAAGTTTATTTAGAAATTAGTTACATAGTGGGTTTTTTCGTTGCACCTCCTACCTATTAATAAAGTTTTTAAAATTAACCTCAGAGGATGCGCACGAGAAAATTGAATATGAAACTTTTGTTAGGGCACATAGGATCAGATTTTATCACAACTTAATTTCAGTTAGCATAGAGAAATACAGAATCATGATTAATCTTCTCTTTGTTTGACTCTTATGTTTTTTGCCTGGCAATCTTACAAATAGCTCGTTTTCCCCACTTCTTTGTCTAGTAATTTACTACAGTAATATCGATCTGTTTATTTGTTATAATTATGGATATTTTTACAGTCATCATAGACCTGGAGGAGGTTCACTCATTGTTAATGCCCATGGATAAAAACGTTTGTACAGCGGACTCTTTTGAATTCCAAAATATCAGCGAATTCATGTGGGTTAAGTCTGGTCTAAATGGCTCTCTTCCCTCCCCTGTATTTGGATGTCGTCTGAATTTACTTTGCCCTTGTGACAAGTATAATTCCACTTGCAGGCTGATTAACGGAACCTGGTTACAGTATCCTGCAGTACGAGAGTTTCACATCGCAACTTCAAAAAAATCGTTCGTCGCAGCGGACGACTACAGTCAAGTAACAACCGCCTACAATGTGAAAGGAATTTCATGGACTTCTTCGACCGACACCGTATCTCGTCGTTAATCTCGTTTTCATGCGGAACGCTCCAGCGGCTGTCGGAATTCGACTACAAAAGGGACATACTTCCGACAATTTCGACCCGAAGGATATTCAACTCTACTTTGCTGGCGAAGGACTCGTGCTGGGGATGTTTTTTTTATTCATCGCGAACGTAATCGTGTAGCTTAGGATGCAGAGAATAAGTATGAGCGCAAAAATAGAACGTTGGACCCGCCCAGGCAAATTTTCCCCTCGTTTTAACCATTGAAAAAAGGCCGTTTCATTGGCTATTGGTGGTTGTCTGGAACTGTGTAATGGACGAAAAGTTGTTCGAAAGCTAGTTAAAAGTGAAGTAGTATAACCTCGGTCATGTATTCCCCATAATATATTATAACAAAGTATTCATGCTATCCTATATCTATATATAAATGATCATAAATAACAGAATCTAAATATATCTTTGCGTGTACGCAGTAGGAATCTATTTAAAGTGCACATATATTAATCATAATTATATGAATCCATATACCAATGTATAAACAAATCAGGTAGCCTATAATCAATCCGTTACCTTTTTTCTTACCAATATCTGCAGTTAGTATATGAATTACTGAATCAGATATATAACATTTAGCATAAAAATCTACGAATCAATCAGCATAAACATTAATAATGTTATCAATTCATATATGAAATTTTTTATCAGTTAAAATATGATTTTTATCATGTTAATCTTCATTCTATGCAATTATCAGAGTACATTAGTATTTTCTGTAGCATAAGTATCTTAATGAGATGAAGTGAGAAAACTGTATCATTATATATCACGTGATCACTATTATTTACCAATATCATTGTTTTATATTTTATTACTTGAATCAATTCATGTACACCATGAATTTTTATTTACTAATATATATATATATTCACATAGTGTCTGTATCACACTCCTATAAGTCAAATGCAAGTCAAGTTTGAGTAATATTCAGTAGTTGGTTTTGGTAGCTGACCGAGCTGATGTAAGTGTTTACATAATAAAATATGGAATGTTAGTCCATATATATAAAAGTCTAAAACTAAAGAGGTCAACCAGATTGCTTGCAGGAATGTGATCAGACTAGAGACGCTAAAGATGACGTATACAATAAGTATGTAGGCTAAGATAACATGCCGTCACCTGTAGTCATTCAATTGTTTATAAACATTAGTCCAAGCTCCCTGCTTGAGACAACTACCCCGACCTATTATTCAAACGGCCTACGTGATCTGTAGCGTGTCTCATTCGATTGTGTGTTCGTATGAAACTATGTCATTGTATGTATGTTCATTATAGTTCGAACTACTGTCTGTTCCTTCATAACTTGTAACAGAGATGGTAGACAGGCAGAACAGAGTTAGCTATCGTCATTAGAAGACCTGTACCTCTTTACCTAAGCTTTATCATGTAGAGGAATAGGATTAGCCATTATCATTGGCACAAGCGATCAAGCTATCGTTATTAGAAGACTTGTACAATCATATCTGATCTTCAGCATGTAAAACTTCAGAAGAAATTATATCTATTTTTATACTTAGTGTTTTCTACAAGAACCTCACCGAACCATGAGTTTAACACATCGTCGTAAAGATAATACCGACTTCGTAAGTGATCTACACAAAACCCCAGACACTCCATTGAAGATGGAAGTGCAATACCAACCGACTTAGCGTATAGATTATCACTAGTCTAACATTACCTCATAGGGCGCCTTATCATACAAGGCACAAGCCCTAATACATATATGTACAGGCAGCCACCAGTTACCATTGGTATTGGTTACCAGCATTTTGGTTTTACAGTGCTTGTTCAATATATTCATAACTGGGTTTTATATAACATCCATAGGGTTTACAACATTGTTGTCTGGTTTTCGGCGGCTTAGCCAAAGTGCTGAGACCGCCTCATAAAATACAAACAAATGCGCATCTTTTCCTTGGCTCTTTTAAAAAGTTATCCTTTACTTTGCTGTATCCAATAACACTGTAAGTAGTCTTATATTAACTTTTGTATTATAAAATACAAACAAACCAATCATGTTTTGGTTTGGAAAAATCAGCTGACTGAGGTAAGTTTCTTTTGCCAAATTTAACTCATTCAAGAGTTATTTTCTTGCTTCTATTTAGTGTAAATTAATCTCTTGGAACTCTTATTTACATGGGACAAGGTTATGTTTTTGTTATATGAAATGTTTTAAAGTCGAAATATAGCAAACACATTCTGTTGTGAAACAAGATTTAGTTATTTTTTTGCTAATACATAGCACTGTTGTGATCATGTTTTGGTTTGGAAAAATCAACTGACAGAGGTAAGTTTATTTTGCTGCATTTCAGAACAATTTTCTTGCTTCTATTTAATGTAAATTAATCTCTAGAAACTATTTGTATGGAACAAGGTTATGTTTCATAATATTAAGTGTTTTAAAGTTGAAATATGACTTACATAATTCTTCTTACAAACTAGAATTATTTTTATTTAGTTAATAGATGGTGCCATGAGCATGTTTTCTTGCGTAAAAAAATGAATAAATTCCTTTTGATATCTTTACCCTATTTCATCACGATACGAGCTTTACATATTTATCTGTTATTGGAGTGAAAACAGTAAAATCTTTACTGATGCACGACAATTTATGGTCACTAGCAGTGTGAGGACTGTTTTCTAAGCTTCAGCTACAAATGCAGCTTAAATTTAGCAACACTATATTCCCTGCCGATATTTCCTCCATAGCGAATAAATGTTTAATGAAAAAATATATCAGTCTTATTCTACTTAATTAATATAATTTGTAACAAAAGTATGGTAATTATTTACTATTTTTGGCTGAAATGCAAACAAAATATTGTTGTTATCAGATTCAGTTTGGTTGTTGTAGCAATACAACTGTTCATTCAGTTGTTTATGGCTGCAGCATTGAAGCAACGATTATAAAGTTACTAATGATACTTTCATCATTCTCTTTTGTTTTTTTAACTTTTTTAACCATTAAATGCCGAGCCGCTATTCACCAAAGTGTCTCTCGTATGCCAGTGGCGTTCGGGAGTTAGCGCCGAAGCGGAAAAAGTTTTTTTTTTTCAAAAAATCACAGCAAGCTTAGTTTTTAAGATTAAGAGTTCATTTTTGGCTCCTTTTTTTTTGTCATTCCCTGAAGTTTAGTATGCAACCATAAGAAATGAAAAAAAAACTATCATTATCATATATAAATATTGGAATATATGACCGTGAAAAAAAATTTCATATACTAATTGTATACAAATTGCGCTGTGAGCAAAATGTTAAAGCTAAGGAGTTCAGTTTTTTAATTTTTATTGAACATTAAATTGTGATGCTTTGGTATACAACAAATTGTAAAACGATCAAAGCAACACAGAGAAAATATTATCACAAAATGGGGCATGAATTCATAACGTGTGAACGTAAAAAGTTTTTTTCAAAAATTCACCATAAATCGAAATATTGTGCTACACTTCCCGTTTGTTGCAAAATGAAGGTAAAAGATTGAATATTACTAGACTAAGTGTTTTAGCTTACAATTGCAGTTTTCGACCACTTCGGTCAAATTAAAGTTGACCGAAGGTTGAATTTTTTTCTATTTATCATGATTTATATGAAAATATTTCAAAACTGATAAAAGCTACAACCATGAGTTATTTTTGTTGTATTCTACATGAAATTGCGCACATTTTCATATATAAAACTTTATGTAACAGCTAATATAAAACGGTGCAAACATTACGACAAACTGACGTAAGGAAAAATTTTTCAAAAATTCACCATAAATCGAAATATTGTGCTTGTTTTCCAATTTGTTGCAAAATAAAGGTAAATGATTGAATATTACTAGAATGTAAGAGTTTTAGCGTATAATTGGGTTTTTCGACCATTTCGGTCGAGTCAAAGTTGACCGAAGGTTGAAATTTTGGCACTTATCGTGATTTATATGAAAATATTTCAAAACTGATAAAAGCTACAACCATGGGTTGTTTTTTGTTGTATTCTACATGAAATTGTGCACATTTTCATATATAAAACTTTAAGTAACAGGTAATATAAAATGGTGCAAACATTACAACAAACTGACGAAAGAATTTCCGAGATTTTCGGCAGTTACTGCATGGACGTAAGGAAAAAGTTTTTTTAAAAATTCACCATAAATTTAAATATTGTGCTAGAGACTTCCAATTTGTTCAAAATGAAGGTAAAAGATTGAATATTACTAGAATGTAAGAATTTTAGCTTACAATTGTGTTTTTTTACCATTTTGGTCGAGTCAAAGTTGACCAAAGGTTGAGATTTGGGCACTTATCATGAAAATATTTTAAAACTGATAAAAGCTACAACCATGGGTTGTTTTTTTGTCGTATTTTACGTGAAATTGTGCACATTTTCATATATAAAACTTTATGTAATGGGTAATATAAAACGGTATGAACATTACGACAAACTGACGAAAGAATGTCCGAGATTTTCGGAAGAGTTACCGCACGGCCTTAAGGAAAAAGTTTTTTTTTTCTAAATTCACCATAAATCAAAATATTGTGCTAGAGACTTTGAATTTATTGCAAAATGAAGGTAAATGAATGAATATTACTAGAATGTAAGAGTTTTAGCTTACAATTGCGTTTTTCTACCATTTCGGTCGAGTCAAATTTGATTGAAGGTTGAAATTTTGGCACTTGGCATGATTTATATGAAAATATTTCAAAACTGATAAAAGCTACAACTATGGGTTGTTTTTTGTTGTATTTTACATGTAATTGCACAAATTTTCATATATAAAACTTTATGTAACGGCTAATATAAAACGGTGCAAACATTACGACAAACTGATGAAAGAATTTCTGAGATTTTCAGCAGTTACCGCACGGACGTAAGGAAGAGGTTTTTCAAAAATTCACCATAAATCGAAATATTGTGCTAGAGACTTCCAATTTATTGCAAAATGAAGGTAAAAGATTGAATATTACTAGAATGTAAGAGTTTTAGCTTATAATTGCGTTTTTCGACCATTTCGGTCGAGTCAAATGTTGACCGAAGGTCGAAATTTTGGAACTTATCGTGATTTATATGAAAATATTTCAAAACTGATAAAAGCTACAACCATGGGTTGTTTTTTGTTGTATTTTACATGAAATTGTGCACATTTTCATATATAAAACTCTATGTAACAGCTAATATAAAATGTTGCACAAATTATGACAAAGTGACGAAAGAATTTCTGAGATGTGTTGCTGATGCTTTTTAGTGCGAGAAGAAAGAAATTCACGCATGTGCTCCTGGTAACGCTTGTAAACAAAACAACAGCTTGATCCGTGAACTCCCAGCATCCCTCAAGGCGCATGATTTAAAATTTTTTGCTAACTAGACCTATAACTATTTTTCCGTGAATATTTAAAAAAACTTTTTGTAGTCGACGTATCATATGTCAATTAAGCACCCAACAGACAATTTTAGTCAATGTATAATATGTCCAGTCGGCGTTTCAAGGTTAACTATTAGATATGCTATATAAAGTGATGCAGGAAAAATTAGTATTCTAAAAAGATGACTTTTTTTTTTTTTCTCTCATTCTAGGGCAAGATTTACCTGTAAGTTCATCGAATCTGACATTTAAAATTTGTAGAACTACCATAGAGGCCATAGTAAATGATTAGGCAAATGAAATTCCACATTTTCTTTACAGAGTTATTACATATTATGGCAAAATATCTGACCTTGACACTAAGGCATCGTTAACCAGTCTACGGCACCACTTGGTGGATTGTAGTGCCCATGGACTTTACAACTTTGGTTACTGTCAAGCCTACAGGAACGGAACCCCTATCGGTAACCGGGGCCGCCTGTAATAGTTACTACTAATAATGTCTAATTACAATAGAACATACACACTCACACACATGCATGGTGTGTTACAAACTGAAATGTTTTAAGTACATTAGTGATCTTGTGCAGTAACTGAAGTGGTCAAAAATGCATTAGTAATTGCTTAGTGATTACGTACAAGCCTAAAGTACAATACGGTACGGGACTTTGCCCATTTTTCCCATACCTGAATCATACCATGGCAGCCTTGGCCAGGAGTTTCTTGCTAGCATTTAACACACTAATGGAGGGAGCTACAAAGGAGTACACAGAGAAAGACTTCTGGAAACTCCTGGGAGTTGTTATAGGCATATAACCTACTGCTAACGTAAGAATCAGAGGGCAGATGGAAGAGTGGATAAAGACAAAAACTTAATTCGAGCAAAAAAAAAATGAGAAAAAATGACAAATTGGTAACTAATTTGTATTTTTTATAACTAACAAACCTGAGGTTTTAACATTAGGATTTACTAGCGCCAAGCTGGAAACCGGTAGATTTAAAATTAAACTTGAGATCCAGGGACTATATTGGCATCTATAACAGGTCACAGGGCATGTATTATCTATCCAGAATGACCTTGGCGTCCCGTGACCCACCAGTTACACTTCTAACCTATTTTAGACTGCTAGAGGGGTGGTTCAAGGTGGGTCTTTAACTGTTAAGACCTCAGGTTTGTTAGTTATAATAAATACAAATTAGTTACAAATTTGTCATTTGGTCATATATTGGAGGGAGGCAAGTCTCTATACCTGACAGGGAGTTTGCCACCTTTATCCATTTCCGAATATTAGGAGTATTCCAAGAGAATGGACTATAAACCTTTGAACCAAAGATATAAGAGAATCTATTGGTTTCTCTCACTGGGCGCTGGTACTATGCCATGGTTCTATGGGAAAATAGAGAACCTTCCATTCTCATAAACCACTCTTGTCCCTTGTATCTGGATCTACTATCACCCCTCTCTTCCCTATTACCGAGAGGAGTGTGTTGCAACTGAAAATATACTATAGTCTAAAATAACTTTACAGTATGGCTGATCACCTCACCTGCATCTAGTCCGTTCCAGCTTATGATGGTACTCTCCTTCATACTGCCCATAGATAAAGGAGTAGAAAGAAAGTAGTAAAGAAAAAAGACCAGTCATCCCATTCATTCTACTTTCACACCTTCATCTTAGACTAGACACAAACTGACCCCCCAGGGGTACTGAATGAGCTATACCACTTGCTGGGCTGCCACCACTAGACCCAAGGAAAAAGTGTCCAAGGATCTATGGGCAACGTCTTTTAAATAAAAGGAAGTGAAAGTTGTTTGGTGTTTCCAAACACCAGCTTTCAGAACTCTCTCCACAGACAGACATTCTTCTTGAATGCCAAAGAAGCACTCAAGCCTCTGATGTCATGAGCTCTAGCCCTCTCCTGGCTATTTGACCCCCTGTCTTCTGTCATGTAGGCATTCCTGATCGTTTCTCTTAGCCAAAACGATATTGTACTCCTGGACACTTCCTTTTTGTTCTGTCCTGTACTTATGAACAACCTGCGGCACCCTGGCCTGAGGTGCCTTGTCCTTCTTAAGTACTCTCTTATTACCCTGACGGGACACAGAAGTATCTCTTCTTTGGCATTGTCTACGAATTCTGCCAGAGAAGGTATGGAAAAAGTCAAAACGATATTGTACTCCTGGACACTTCCTTTTTGTTCTGTCCTGTACTTATGAACAACCTGCGGCACCCTGGCCTGAGGTGCCTTGTCCTTCTTAAGTACTCTCTTATTACCTGACGGGACAGAAGTATCTCTTCTTTGGCATTGTCTACGAATTCTGGCCAGAGAAGGTATGGAAAAAGTCAAAACGATATTGTTTACTCCTGGATCTTCTTTTTGTTTCGTCCCTGTACTTATGAACAAAACCTGCGGCACCGCCCTGGCCTGAGGTGCCTTGTTCCTTCTTAAGTACTCTCTTATTACCCTGACGGGACACAGAGTATCTCTTCTTTGGCATTGTCTACGAATTCTGCCAGAGAAGGTATGGAAAAAGTCTACAAATTCTGCCAGAGAAGGTATGGAAAAAGTCTACAAATTCTGCCAGAGAAGGTATGGAGAAAAAAAAAAAAAAAAAAAAAAAAGTCCAATCTATTGTCCACTATTGATGGGTTTTGAGTTTTGGCCACAAATTCTGGAATACCATTGACTTCCAACCTCTTGAGTGCTTTATGATATATGACAGGCCACGTAGTTCCCCCACCCTTTTGGTTGAAGCTAGGGCCAATAACAAGACTGTCTTCAGGGTCAGGCCCCTATCTGTGGATGGCCTTAGTGGTTCGTAGGGGGATTTTAGTCAGGCTACTCAGTACCATGGTCAAATCCCAATCTGGGGCTTTTAGTTCCTTTGGCAAACATGACTGCTCAAAGCTCTTCATCAACATGGCCAACTCCCATGAAAACGAAATGTCCACACCTTTCATGCGTAAGACCGAGGCTAGGGCAGCCCTGTACCCCTTCACCGCAGATACAGACATATGCCTTTCTGTCCTGGGATATATCAGAAAGTCTGCTAATTGCTGAATAGTGGTACCGAGTGGAGACAAGTTCCCTCTACGACACCAATCAAAGTATGCTGACCATTTTCCTTGGTATACTGCTGCAGATGGCTTTCTGATATTTCCTGCCATCTGCATTGCTGCTTTTTGCGAAAACCCTCTCGCTTGCAGGAGATACTTGACAGTCTCCACCCGTGAAGTGATAGGGACTTCACCGACCAGTGGTACCTCTCCATGTGCGGCTGACATAGTAGGTTGTTCCATGGGGGTAACTCTCTCGGCACATCTATTAGGAGTTCCAAGAGGTCCGGAAACCACTCTGCCTTTGGCCATAAAGGAGCTACCGAAATCATTCTGAGGTTCTGAGACCGCATTACCCTGTTCAGAACCTGACGGATTAGACAGAAAATGGAGGAAATGCGTAAACGTCCAGATTGTGCCATGGGTGTTGTAGCGCATCTTCTGCTACTGCCTCTACGTCTGGGACTACCGAACAATACACTTCCAACTTTTTGTTGTACCTATTTGTGAATAGGTCTATGATCGGCCTTTCCCACAACACGAGTATCCTGTCCACTACCTGTTGATGCAAGGACCACTCCATTCCCAAACTGATGAAAGAATTTCTGAGATTTTCAGCAGAGTTACCATGCGGACGTAAGGAAGAGGTTTTTTTCAAAAATTCACCATAAATCGAAATATTGTGCAAGAGACTTCCAATTTATTGCAAAATGAAGGTAAAAGATTGAATATTACTAGCATGTAAGAGTTTTAGCTTACAATTGCATTTTTTGACAATTTCGGTCGAGTCAAAGTTGACCGAAGGTTGAAATTTTGGCACTTATCGTGATTTATATGAAAATATTTCAAAACTGATAAAAGCTACAACCATGGGTTGTTTTTTGTTGTATTTTACATGAAATTGTGCACATTTTCATATATAAAACTCTATGTAACAGCTAATATAAAATGTTGCAAAAATTACGACAAAGCGACAAAAGAATTTCTGAGATGTGTCGCTGATGCTTTTTAGTGCGGGAAGAAAGAAATTCGCGCATGCGCTCCTGGTAACGCTTGTAAACAAAACAACAGTTCTCTGTCCTCACCACTCCATTTTGCTGAAACCATCAGCTCCTCTATATGGGCTCCCCAGCCTTCTAGTGATGCATCTGAGAACAGCAAGAGATCCGGGGAGGGTTGCTGAAGGGGAACACCCACTGTCAGATTATTGTCCTTCACCCACTACAGCAAGTCTTTCTTCACTTCTGCCGACAAGGGAATTTGCTCGTACGGGTGATCTACTATTGGTGACCAAAACTCCTTCATCCTCCATTGTAGGGATCAAAGGTGTAGCCTCCCTTGTGGTACTAGCTTCTCCAAGGAAGTTAGAACTCCCAGTACTACCTGCCACTGTCTTGCTGGCTGCGTTTGTTTTTCCAAAAAGGCATTCACCACTTGTTTGCATTTCTCTACTCTCTGGTCTGTTGGGAATACTTTAGCTTTTATTGTGTCTATAAACATTCCAAGATACACCAGCCATTGACTTGGATCCAACTGCGACTTCTCCTGATTTATCACAATACCTAAGCAGTGACAAAACTGCAGAAGGGTCGCCTTGTCCCTGAGTAATTTCTCTCTGGACTTTGCTATCACCAGCCAATCATCTAGATATCTTATTAGCCTGATCCCCTGAGCATGCGCCCATGTCAACACAAGAGTGAACACTCTTGTAAAAACTTGAGGAGACGTTGTCAATCCGAAGCACAGGAATTTGAACTCAAAAACTTTCTCTGCAAGACTGAAGCGGAGAAATTTCCTGGAAGACTGATGGACTGGGATCTGAAAGTATGCGTCCTTCAAGTCGATTGTCAGCATAAAGTCCTTGATCCTGACTGCTTGTAGAACCGTCTTTGGAGTTTCCTTTTTGAATCTGATTTAATGTTGACAGGTCTATTACTGTCCTCCAGTCCCTGTTGGCTTTGGGTACAAGGAAAATTCTGCTGTAAAACCCCTTTGACGGAATGGATACTTGTTCCACAGCACCTTTTCCCATCTTCTTCACTTCCTCTTGCAGAATAAAAGCCTTCTGAGGTTCCTGAGCATAAGCGAGGTGAGGTAATGGCTGTTCTGTCAGGGGTGGGGTTACTGTGAACGGAATCAAATACCCGACCCTGAAAACATCCACCACCCACTGCTCTGCTCCCAGTTCCTGCCACACCTTCCAGTGCTTTGCCAGGCAACCCCCCACTGGTGTGGCTGAGTGATGAGAGGCGCCCATCCTATCGTCTTGAGCCTCTCCCTCTTTCCCTAATCCCCCTTCCTCTATTATTTCTACTGTGAAAGGGCCGATGAGCTAACTTCTTTGGGGAAGAGGACCTTGTTGTTCTATTAGGGATGTTATGTCTCACTGGCTTCTTTCGAGGTATTTGCTGCTGCCTAACCTCCATAGGGGTAGCTTTACTGCTAGATGTTTTTCTAACTGCCTGGTGTACCAATTTATCGTTAGTGTCCATCCTTCTTCTATCTATAGCCTCTTCCAGTATGGCCTCTGGCAATAGCAATTGCAACTCTAAAGATATCCCCATTCCTCATTGCTAGCAGGGAATCCAAATCAACAGTGCACCTTAGTCTAGCCAAAGCTACATCTCTCCTCATTAACAGGATATTTGCCCACACATTGGCACTTAAATTCATCAAGTATGCAATTGCTTTGGAACCTGATTGTAGTAATCTAATGAACATTGATTCATCCACTACTTTTCTTGTCACTTCTGAGGATGCAATCTTTGCCGCTGCTGTTGACCAAAGATCCACCCAAGAAGCAGTCTGAAAGACAGAAGAAGCTGTTGCTTCTAACGTAGCATCCCCTTGGCAAGTCATCGAAGGGCATTCCATTTTAACTTGATCTAAGGTAAATCCAGGCCTTAACCTTACCACATTTTGGTTAATTTGTCTAGATAGCAAAAGAACCGTTGGTGTCGTATAATATGTCCTATGTTTCATCATTGGAGGAGGGATAAACTTAAACGATCTATATGATCTTAAGGAATTATCCCTTCCCGCAATCCGTGCGTTTACGTGTTGTAAAACGGACTCCGCATGACTTGAACAAGGCAATTCATACGACACCTTGGTATCCTTTTTCAACCCAAACACCATGTCAATCCCCGGAGGAAGCATACTGGCAGGTGTTTCCGTGCTCCCCAAAAGGTTATTGAATTAACAAATCAAATCAATCACCTCTGCATATGGAGCCAGAAACTCTTGGTTTTCTCCTTCCTCCGGCTTTAGCGTACTGTGCTCAGCCACAGGAGACACTATCTCACTCCTATCCTCTGGCAAACGTCTGGGTGCTTTGTGGCTGTCTGCCCCTACGGCCGCGGCCTCTTTGATCTCCGATGGCTGCCGACGGCTCGATCCCAAATAGTCAGCAGGAGAACGAGACCGCCTCACTCCTCCTCTGCTCACGGATCTAGAGCAAGAATCTCGCCTATACTACCTCCAAGATGAAGGCTCTCTCGAAACCGAGCTAACTTCCTCTCTATGACGATTGATATCGTCTCCAACGACTGTCTGAGAATTCGGCCTTGTTCCTTCATCTAGGCGGACAACGCCTTCCACCAACATATCAGACAAGTTTGCCAACTCTCTATTTTTCATTCTTTTAATAGGAGCCTTTTCATCCTTTCTCCATATTTTAAACGGTCTTACTGGCGAAACTGGTATCTGTGCTCTATTCTTTGCTGCACTTTTTGCCCCCAATGTTGATTTTACCAACAGCATTGTAGTGTCTCTTAGACTCTTTGTAGTCTCTACTGGCAACTCTGCGTCAGCTGCTAGCCCAGCGACCGTCGACGCTCTCGCTCGTTTGGACTCTAGTAAACGGCTTCGCTCTCGCTCGTTTGGACTCTTGTAAACAGCTTCATCCTCTAGCCTTGAGCTTACCGGCCACTGACTTCCTGACTTTCTTGCTGACTGGGATGTGACAGTCCTGGTCCGAAGATGAAGAAGAATTTACTCTTCTCCTCTTAGCCCGAGGATCAGTCACAAAATCTCGTATCCTCCAACGCTTGACTGGTACATGCCGTGACATCATCGAACTTAGCGATGATGCCGAGCTAGATGAAGAAGAGGAAGACGACGAAGAAGATGAATCACGCCTTTTCTTTTTGTCTTTCTTAGTAATTTTCTGCTCTAGATCCTGTAATTTCTTCATTAAATTGTGTACCACCGAGTCAGAAAGCGTATTTGGTTCCGGAGGCAGCGAAGAGGACCGAGAAGCAGTAGGCTGTGACGTCATCGCGTCTGCCATGTCGGTGTGTGACGCCGCTTATGACCTCACCAATCTTGGGAGAGACTGTGCGGCTGCTGCTGGCATCCCTGCGTTTGCAGCAAAACTACCTCCAATGTTCTGCATCGCCGTAAACATTGAAGTTGTTGGCGTAGTCGTGGCATTACTTCCCATAAAGTGCAAGCCAGGGGGATGAGGAACATTCAGCGTAGCCAGACTCTACTGGATTCATAATGCCATACAATGCGACAGCAAACCCTCCAAGGTTGGTACGCCTGGTAGGCCTAGCGCTGCCCACATACCTTCCATCCTGTGTGCGTCGGGAGCCGGCACCTGGAACAAAGATGGCAATGCTCCCCCCCCTCCCTGCTGGGAACAACGGAGCATAAATATTATGCATAAAATTACCCAAAACCCCTCCTAGAGTTTCCGATAACGAATCACTAGGTGAAACCGAAGGGGTATGGGACAAATCAAAAGCAGGTGGCGAAACATATGGAGCAGTCTGGTGTATTGCTGATACAAAAGAAGCCGGCAACGCTTGGTCATCCAAAGATGGCATCGTCTCCTTTCTCTTGTACTGGCCTTCCTCATAAAACTTCCTCCACTGTTCCACCAACCAACCGCGACAAACAGAAAAAGGATTAGTAATTGTACATACATTATCTCTGTGCACCTACTACAAGTTGGATGAGGATCCGTCGGCATCGAAGTTAGGAATCTTGAACATGGAAAGCAACTGACTCCAGGGCATTTCCTTTGCCTTGTCTTCAAAACGGAAGAAGATCCCGATGGTGAAACAAAAATCTCCATCTCACCACTTACAGATCACACCCACACTGAGCACACACAGAAAGAAAATTAACAAGATAAATGAAAGTGAAATGGATAAAAACGGGCAAACTAAAACCGGCTTTAAAACAGATACAGTAAACATGTTCTATCTCAAAGGCGGTAGAAAGATAACTGGTGGGTCACGGGAGCCAAGGGCATTCTGGGTAATACATGCCCCGTGACCTGGTGTAGATGCCAGTAGTCCCTGGATCTCACAAGTTTAATTTTAATTCTACCGGTTTCCAGCTTGGCGCTAGTAAATCCTAATGTTAAGACCGAAGGTTTGTTTCGTATATGAACTACTGGAAATGAGGCACAATATAAAGTACAGCAGCAAAGTGGCACCACACATGTGCAAAACTAACAAGCAATCCATATACTAATCCATTTAAAGTCTGTGGTTCAACCTACGGATCAAGTGTCCTAAGGATTTGCTATTTTCAAAAATTTCTAATTTTACAAGTAATCAATCCTGACATACAGAGGCTTACCAAAATACCTGCTTCACATGATAAAAATAAAAAAATATAGTCAAATAAAAAATTATTTGTAAATACATACAGAATGCTGAGCGTTGATATAATTAATGATATGGATATAAAACAAAGCCACTAAAAACTTACTGGCAAAGGAACATGAAAGGCAGCAGGCATACGTCTGAGAATTGCACGATCCACATCCTGAGGACGGTTTGTGGCTCCCATAACAATGACACACCGGCTATGATCAGTGGCAAGACCATCCCACTGCTGCAAAAACTGTGCCTTCATCATAGCTGTTGCCTCGTGATCACCTGAAGCTCGGACTCTCAGGAAAGAATCTGTGGAAATGAAATGAGGAGTGTTCTAATATGATATTGTTATGATACAATAAAGTTTTATACATACTTACCTGGCAGATATATACATAGCTATTGATTCCGTCGCGCCGACAGAATTTCGAATTTCGCGCACACGCTACATATAGATTTTAAAAAAGTGCAAATTAGCGATCGATGTGTTGATTTTATAAATGTTTATGCTTTTATGTTTAAAATGTGTATGAAAATGTATTACAAATAGGGTATTTTTATTTCTGTGCAGAAATATGATAAAAAGGCAGCTTTTGAAACTCCCCTTCAAGTTATCGACTACGATGTTTTTTTCAAGTTCGTTCTTGTATGCCGCCGTCTGCCACTCTTCCAAAAATATAGAGTTAAAAAGAGTACAAATTTAGCGATCGATGTGTCGATTTTTCAAATGTTTATGCTTTTATGTTTAAAATGTGTATGAAAATATATTACGTAAAGGTATTTTCATTTTTGTACAGAAATAAGAGACAAATTAAGGCAGCCTTTGTAACTACGCTCCACGTTGTCAGGGGATGGTTTTTCATGTTCGTTCTTGTCCGCCAGTTCCGAAAAATGCATTGTGTTATTTTATTAATTATGCATCTTTTCCATAAATCCTTTAAAAAGTTATACATTATTTCACTGTATCCAAAAATATTGTATGTATTCTCATATTATTGTATTTTAAAATACTACGGCAAATTTAAGGCCGTATTCCCCGGAGCGCCCAATGTTGTGGTTTGAAATCAGCTGATGAATACGAGTTTGTTTTACCATAACGCAATTCTGAGCGAATGCTCTTGCTTCTAGTTAGCATAAACGAATATCTATATACTTGACTTATATGAGACAAAGTTATTTTTCCTTATACAGCGTGTTTTTAGGTGGAGATATTTATTGAATATGTCTCGTTGTGAATGTGAACTACTATTTTTTTCGTTAACAGATTACGTTGGCGGCATGTTTATTGCGTAAAAAATTACATGATTCCCTTCACAATAATCCTTTATATCATCGTAATACGAACTTTACGTTATTTATCTTATATCGGCGTGAAACCAACAGTAAAATGTGTTCTTTCAAGCACAGTAGTTTTGATTAAAATGATTTTATCCCAATTTTATCTAGTTGTGTGAGATGGCAGACGTTTACTGCAGTTTTATCCTTGTTGCCGATGTAAGATAATAGTCATTAGCAGCTTGAACAGTTTTCTCTGCTTCAGTTATAACTAGGTTTAAATTTAACGGTATATTTCCCGATTGATCTTTAATCTATATTGATCTCTGATCTAAAGCGAATAAAGTTATTACATTAAGATATCTCAGTTCTATTCTATACATAACGCCATTTATAACAAATACGGCAATGTTGCACTGTAGTACGATGATCGAAATACAAGCCAAACAGATGTTATCCAGTTAGGTTGTACTTAGAAAAAAAAAAAAAAAGTAGTTTCTCGTTCGGTTGTTCATGGCTGTACACGTTCACGCAACGAGTATAACGTTAAAACCATACTTTCATCATTCTCTTTTGCTGTTATTGAACTTATGTAACTAGAAGATGTATAAAGTTAGGCCATTGTAATTTGATCTCTCATAAAATCGGACTATCGTAAGATTAATGATCGTAACCTGAACACTACAGCTACCTGTACACTATATAAACTTTATTATATCTTTACATACTCTAGACACCCACATGTACTGTACAGTAAATTCTATAGTACTATACTGCATAAATATAATTTTACTTATTGCGCCATTGTGGGATTACGGCGCCTTTGACTGGTCTAGAGTTTTGAAAGAAGGTGCGCGGCGGCCGTAGGCTTTAAAATCGCTCAGTGTCGAAAATCACTTGGCGTCGGTGGCCAGGAACGGAACCCCTGCCGCTAACCGAGGGCCGCCTGTAATATTATATGTATTTTCATACTACTATTTGTTTGTACATATTATAAAATACAAACATAGCAATCAATGTTTTGTTTTGGAAATCAGCTGAGGGCGATTGCGAAATAAGTTTGGTTTGCTGTGTTGAACTCAAATCAGAGCGACTTTCTTGCCTCTAGTTAGCGCAAATGAATTTCAAGATACTCTATTTATATGAGACAGTTATTTTACATTAAACGAAGTGTTTTCAAGTGGAAATATCACTTGAAAACTTATCGTTTCTTATCGTTTGTGAACGAAATTTAGTTTTTTTTTTTTAATAGGTAGCGCTGAGGGCACGTTTATTGCCTAAACAAACACCAACATTCCATTTGATATTTTCATTTTATCTAATCAGAATAGTATGGGCTTTGCGTATTTATCTTTTATTGGAGTGCAAATAGTAAAATGTGGTCTTTTCATTATCAATAGTTTTGATTAAAACACATTTCTCTCAAATTCTGTTTACGGTCAAGTTTGATGGTACTATACCGAAGTTTGTGAAAGTTTCGTCCACATTGCTAATGCACGATAATAGTCGTTAGTGTATCAACATTCTTTCCTCAACTTCAGCTAAAACTTACAGATTAAATTTAGCAGTACTGCCCTTGCTGATCTTTTATCCATAGCGAGTAAGGCAATAACTCCAGTAAACTTATGCCATTCAAGCACAACCGTAGATAAAATTGAGAGAAAATGATTTTAATCAAAACTTTCGGTCTTGAAAGAACACATTTTACAGTTGTTTTCACAACGATAAAAGATAAGTAATGTAACGGTAAAGTTCGTACTTTGATGAAATGAAGTGAAAATAGCGAATGGAATCACATAATATTTTTACACAATAAACTTGCCCACAATGCAAACTGCTAACGAAAAAAATACTTTAGTTCACGAGGCATATAAAATTCATATTTCCACTTGAAAACATGTCATATAATGACAAATTACCTTGTCTCTTATAAGTAGAGTATCTAGATATTTTACGCTAACTAGAAGAGAGGCAACTTGCTCCGAAATGAGTTAAATACGGAGAAATAAACTCGTATTCGCCATCAGCTGATTTCCAAACCAAAACACTGACTGCTTTGTTAGTATTTTATGATACAATAATATGAGAATACATAAAATATCATTGGATACTGTAATGTTTAAATTTTTAAAAGAATCAGAAAAGATGCATATTCATTGTGTATTTATTTCGTAAATATACGTAACCGTCAGCAGCCTGACATTGCTCAATTAGGTATGCAGATGTCGGTCCAAATCTGATTCCAGTTTCGTGTCAATTTTTTTTTTTAACTGATATGTCATAGTCAGAATGCATTGAAACTCCAAAATTGGCTTTTATTAATAAATTACGAAATTATATAGTATATGTAGTATACAGTATTCTGAAGGCTAGGCTACTGTATTTGTATATATACGATATATGTACCATGATATCATCATCATCGTACAGGCGAAGCTAACTTGCTAAATGTTATTCAATTTCTCTTTGTACTGAATTATCATAAGCCAATGTCCATTGAACCTAGAGAATTACCTGAAATTCATAATTAGTATGCCATTATGTAAAGATGGTACGATTACCCTAGTGTAGGCTACGCTAGTACAATATTCTTACGGTAAATTAACATGGGTCGACTTTCGTCCAAATCGATTTATGACTATGACTGTTTGTTCATAACAAATTGCGGTAGTAAGTCGACTACTACCTGTAATGTAAAAATATATCAGTCCTGTTCTTATTAACAACATTTGCAAACTAACCATGGTGATTTTTTTACTATCGTACGATGGTTGAAATGCAAGCAAAAAGGCTGTTTTTATTGGATTGGTTGTTCATAGCAAATCAGCTGTTTCTGGCTGTATGTGTTTTCCAAACAAGTATATCCTTACTACCGATACTTTTTGCATTCTCTTTTACATTTTTAAACTTAGATAGAAGATGGGATAAATTTAGAGATGGAGGAAAAGGGGTTAGCCTAACTAAAAAATGGAATAGATAGAGAAGAGGAAAAGAGGTTAGCCTATTGTTAAATTTTGGTCTCGTAAATTTAATTCGCATGATATATACTCGAGATACGTGATAAAATCATTTTTTGAGGGTGAAAATTTGGGGGTCACATGATATGCGAGATCGCGTGTTATGCAAGTATATACGGCAGTTTCCACAAACACCTCCAATCATATATCCATGTGCTCTTACTCATAATGCAAATTCAGTTTTATATGCCCCTTCATTTTTTTTAAACATAATATTGTCATGTTACAATAAAGTTTTATACATACTTACCTGACAGATATATACTTAGCTATAGACTCCGTCGTCTCCGACAGAATTTCAAATTTCGCGGCACACGCTACCGGTAGGTCAGGTGATCTACCGCCCTGCCCTGGGTGGCAGGACTAGGAACCATTCCCGTTTTCTAATCAGAATTCTTCTCTTCCACCTGTCTCCTGCGGGGAGGCTGGGTGGGCCATTAATCGTATATATCTGTCAGGTAAGTATGTATAAAACTTTATTGTAACATGACAATATCATTTTTATACATTCAACTTCCCTGCCAGATATATACTTAGCTGATTAGCACCCATTGGTGGTGGGTAAGAGACAGCTAACTACTGAAATAGACAGGTAAACAACATATGTTGTAGGTATTAATAAACCTTGGTTCCTACCTTATTAGGCTGAAGACTTCGCGGCTACTGCCTTGGAGTCTGCTTAGCCTCAAGAGTCTCAGCGAGATATTGATCTATGGCTAAGAGTTCTTGTGGGTCTGCCAATGGGGTCTTATTCACTTACTCGGCAGAGCCTAAAGGCCTTTGTCATTGGGTGCTATTCCACTAACATGACAATACACCTTGTTCAAGGAGCACAACACCGATCCCGATCACCTGATCCTAACATCCATGTTAGTTCTAAGATTGCAAGGAGTTATCCCCGAACTCCTTACAAACAACCAAAAACTCGAAACATAATTACACTTTCATTTATACAAAATATACAAAAAAAAAAATTTGTACTCCCCGACTAGCCATACATATCCTTGATCCCCTACCAGCAATAACATTATGCGCCCGTGCGACATCCGTGAGCTTGCTAATAGAAAACCAAGCACATATCTGACAAGAGGGTTTATGTACGATAAAATCAAAATATTTTAAGGATCAGTCTTTGCTCCAAGACCCAGCACTGTATCTGCTGATACAAATGGACCTAGAGAGAAGCACTTCTCATAGGTCACTCTCACATCCTTCAGATAATGAGATGCAAACACCTGAATTGCACCTCCATACGTAGTCTCATATCGTTTTTAAGAGACATATTCTTTTGGAACGCCAAGGACGTTGCTACTGCTCTCACCTCATGGGTCTTAACCTTTAGAAGACCGAAGGATTCCTCCGAGCAGTTTCTTGTGAGCGTCCGTAATTACGCTTCTCACAAAGAAAGCCAAGGCGTTCTTGGACATGAGTCTTTTGGGGTTCTTCACAGCACACCAAAGACCTTGTTGACAAGCTCCCATCTGTCTCTTCCTCTCTAAATAAAATTTAAGAGCTCTCACTGGACAGAGAGACCTCTCTGTCTCTCTGCCTACGAGGTTAGATAGACCTTTTACTTCAAAGCTTCTGGGCCAAGGTTTTGACGGGTTTTCGTTCTTCGCCAGAAACATTGTCTGGAACGAACAGATGGCAGCATCTCCTTTGAACCCCACTGTGGAATCTAGAGCGTGCAATTCGCTCGTCCTCTTGGCTGTAGCGAGAGACACAGGAATAAGCATTTCCTAGTGACGTCGCGGAAGGAAGCCAGATGTAAAGGCTCGAATTTATCCGATGAAAGGAATTTCAGGACCACGTCCAGATTCCAACTAGGTGTTCTAGGAGTTGCTGCTTTTGAAGTTTCAAAGGATCTAATTAGATCGTGTAGATCTTTGTTGTCTGCAATATCTAGCCCTCGATTTCTAAATACTGAAGACAGCATGCTTCTGTATCCCTTTATTGTTGAGACAGATAGGTGAGATTCCTCTCTCAGAAAGAGGAGGAAATTGGCAATATTCACTATAGAGGTACTGGAGGAGGACAGCTTCTGACTCTTACACCACCTCCTAAAGACTTCCCACTTCGATTGGTATACTCTTCTCGTCGAAGCTCTGCGGGCTCTAGCGATAGAGCCCGCAGCCTTGCGAGAAAAGCCCCTCGCTCTGACAAGTCTTTCGATAGTCGAAAGGCAGTCAGAGCGAGACCTGGGAGGTTGTGATGAAACCTCTCGAAGTGGGGTTGTCTGAGTAGATCTGGTCTGTTTGGAAGAGATCTGGGGAAGTCCACTATCCACTCCAGTACCTCCGTGAACCATTCCTGGGCTGGCCAAAATGGGGATATTAGTGTCAACTTCGTGCTCTTTGAAGCTACGAACTTCCTGAGCACTTCCCCCAGGATCTTGAACGGGGGAAAGGCGTATGCGTCCACACCCGACCAATCCAGGAGAAACGCGTCTATTGCGAAGGCTCTCGGATCTTCACTAGAGAGCAAAATATCTCTATTCTTTTGGAGAGGAACGTCGCAAACAGGTCTATGTGAGGTCTCCCCACAGGGACCAAAGACTTCGACACACTTCTTCGTGTAGAGTCCATTCTGTGGGAAGGACCTGATTCCTCCATTCTGGCTCAGTCTGTCCGCTCTCACATTCTTTATCCCTTGTACAAATCTTGTTAGGAGAGTTATCCCTCTTTCTTCTGTCCAGGTTAACAGGTGTTTTGTTAACTGAAAGAGGGAGAAAGAGTGCGTGCCTCCCTGCTTGCGTATGTAAGCCAGAGCTGTGGTGTTGTCCGAGTTTATCTGTATCACCCCGTCTCTGACTGTCTCTTCGAAGAACTTTAAGGCTAGGTGTATGGCCACTAGTTCCTTGCAATTGATGTGCCAGGACACCTGTTCCTTTGTCCAGGTGCCTGACACCTCCCTTGCTCCTAGCGTCGCTCCCCATCCCGCCTCCGAAGCGTCGGAATATAACACTTGGTCTGGGTTCTGCAGGGCAAGCGATACGCCTTCGTTCTTTTGAAGAGGAAGGATCCACCACTTCAAGTGATCTTTTATCTCTTGTGGAAGCGGGAAGATGTCCGAGAGTTGTCCCGTCTTCCAACTCCACACCCCTTTCAGGAAAAACTGAAGAGGGCGAAGGTGAAGCCTCCCCAGAGAGAAGAACTTTTCTAGTGAGGACAGGGTCCCCAAAAGGCTCAGATAATCCCTCGCTGAACTGTTCTTTCTCTCTAAGAAGCTCGAGATTTTCGACAAACCTCGAGTGATTCTTTCTCGCGAAGGAAATACTCGAAAACCCCGAGAATCCATCTGAATCCCCAGATAGACCAAGCTCTGGCTGGGGATCAGCTGCGACTTCTCGAGGTTCACGAGTAATCCCAGCGATTCTATCATGTTTCTTGTTACTGATAAGTCCTCCAAGCACTGAATCTCCGACTTGGCCCTGATCAGCCAGTCGTCTTAAGTAGAGGGAGATGTTTATTCACCCTCTAGGTGAAGCCATCTTGCCACATTCGCCATCAGGTTGGTGAATACCTGCGGAGCTGTAGACATACCGAAGCACAGAGCCCTGAATTGGAAAATCTTGTCTCCTATCACAAACCGAAGATATTTCTTTGACAAATGGTGAATGGGAACGTGGAAATACGCATCTTGCAAGTCCAGAGAGACCATCCAATCTCCTGGACGAAGACCGACATTACTGCTGAAGCGGGCCGTTTCCATGCGGAACTTCTTTTTCTGAACAAAGCGATTCAGAGCGCTTACGTCCAGTACTGGTCTCCACCCCCACCCCCCCGATGCCTTTGGTACTAGAAAAGGCGATTGTTAAAATCCCGGGGAGTGTGGATCCTGCACAAGTTTGATGGCCTCCTTTTCCCACATTTGTTCCACCATTTGAAGGAGAGTCTTTCTCATTACAGGGTCTCTGTACCTCGCCGACAGTTCCCGAGGCGTAGATGTTAGGGGAGGGCTGTCCTCGAAGGGGATTACGTAACCTTTCTTTAGGACCGAGAGTGACCAAGGGTCGGCTCCCCTTTTTGCCCATACTCCTGCAAAGTTCAGGAGTCTGGCGCCCACTGGTGCTTGAAGGAGCAACAAGTCATTTGGTTTTCTTGAAAGGTCTAAAGGAAGACCTTCCTCTCTTGTCAGAGCTCTTCTTTCTGGCAGGGGGACGAGCCGCTGCACCTCCACGAAAGGGCTGCTGAGGAGGACGAGAGTCCTTCTTAATCGTCAACACTACAGGGCGTCCTTTCTTGGACGTTTGTACTAGTAGGTCCTGTGTCGCCTTCTCAGTTAGCGAGCGAGATATATCCTTCACTAACTGAGAAGGAAACAGATGATCCGACAGAGGGGCGAACAATAAAGCAGTCCTCTGGCTCGGAGAAACCCCTTTTGATAATAGGGATCCATATACTGATCTCTTCAGAAAACCAGCACCAAAAAGGGAAGCCACTTCTCCCGAACCGTCCTGTACTGCCTTGTCCATGCAAGACAGGACGCTATGGAGAATCTCTGGGTTTTTAAGAAACTCCGGATCTTTAGATTTGTTGGCCAGAACTCCGAGTGACCAATCCAGAAAGTTGAACACCTCTAAAGTGACAAAAAGTCCCTTTAGAAAGTGGTTCAACTCCGAAGTGCTCCACGTCGATCTGACCGATCCTAAAGAGTGACGTCTAGAGGCCTCCACTAAATTGGAAAAGTCCGCATCTGCCGAGGCAGGAAGAGAAAGACCCATAGTCTCTCCTGTCCCATACCAAATACCTCTCTTTCCATGGAGTTTGGAAGGAGGCATGCAGAATACAGTCTTTCCCAACTCTTTCTTCTTGTCCATCCAAGAATCTAAAGAATGGAGGGCCTTCTTCCATAGAAATTGCAGGCTTCATTTTCAGAAAGGCCGAAGATTTTGCCGTAGTCGAGCTCGAAAAGAGAGAACGAGGAGAAGGAGGAGCCGCCGGACTAAGAGAGTCTCCAAACTCTTGTAGCAATAATGAGGCTAAGACTTTATCAATTCGATAGTCCACCCTCATTTGCAGGAGGGGTTCGTCATCAGACAAATCGTCTAAACCTCGATCAGACGAAGGAGAAAGCTCTCGTTTGGAGGGAGAGTCCTTCCAAGACCTCCTCCGATCTGAAGGAGAGGAGCTTCTATTTGGAGAAGAGTCATAAATTCCAGGAATGAGTCTCCGACTCCTGCCTCCTGGCTCTTGACTCTTGCTCCGATCCTGCCTCCTGGACTCCTGGACCTCCTGCCTCCTGACTACCGAATGCCTCCTGACTCCGGACTCCTGGCTCCTGACCTCCTGACTCCTGCTCCTGACCTCCTGACCTCTTGACCTCCTGACTCCTGCCTCTTGACCTCCTGGCTCTGCCTCCTGCCTCCTGGCTCTGGCCTCCTGGCTATCCTCCTGCCGGATGACTCCACACTCCTGGCTCTTGGCTCTTGCCTCCTGGTTGACTCCTCACTCCTGGCTCTTGGCTCCTGCCTCCTGGGTGACTCCTCACTCCTGGCCGGTGCCAGACGTCTGATCGGTTCATCCACGTTCGTACAGGAAGCCTCACCTCGAGTAGGAGCATCGATCCTGGCGGCAGATACCTCCATACGTCTGGAGGATCTTTTGATCGGAAGGGAAGAGTCTTTCCTTCTAGGGAGGTCTCCTTTGAAAGAACTCCTACATAAGACGAAATCTGTTCTTGCATAGCCATCATGAACCTCTTCGTAACCTCCTCTTTATCCTCTTAGGGAGGAGGGGAAGGAGGATGGGGAGGAGTCCATAGCCTTCCACCTCCTGACTCCTTCTCACTCTGGTTGAAAGAATGGCTCTTCTTGCCTTCTTAACTCCCGAAGGAGACTCCTCAGGGAAGGTTTTTCTGGGCTCGAATCAATCGTCGGAGCCTTCCAACTCCTCTTGAGTGGTCGAGATCGATCTGAATCCCTCCAATCACGTCTCGGAGATGAAGATCCGACGACGAAAAACACTCACGCAGGACGCTTTTTGCAATAGCGATCCTTGGCAGTCTGGGGTGTCACAGAAACCGCCGAAGGGACACCTGATCGGTGGGGATTCTCCACAACTCCTTTCGGTTTTCGACATTCCTTCTCCTCTGGGCATGTGAGCTTGGAAGAGGTCTAGACCTAGGAGCGTTGCGGAGCCGACCAGATGCCCCCTCCACTACACTGGGGACACTCATATCACTGTCCACTGAAAAATCACTAGCCTTACCTTGTATGGCAGCCATTTTGTTTTCCATCAACTTGAAGGCTGCTTTTAGATCCGCAAGTTCTTTCGCTGAATCTACAGGTTCTGCAATAGGAGAAGGGGCTGCAATGGAAGGAGAAGTAGCAATACTTACCCTTGGGGAAGATCCCAAGCTAGGAATTAGTTCAGATCTCGAACTACTTAAACTTCTATAAGAAGCCTTCCTCACTCTTTCTCTCTCTAACTTTTTCAAATAATTAGTTAGATTCTTCCATTCGCTCTCACTCAAATTCTCACATTCCTTGCAAGTATTAGTAAAAGAACATTCATACTCCCTGCAACCTTGCATACAGTGTGAGGGTCTACCGAAGCTTTCGGCAACCTCACCTTACAGCCTACATTCACACAACGTCTCACAACCATTCCAGAGTCAGACATTTTTTAAAGAAAAATCCAAAATCAAGTCCACAAAACAGTCCACAAAAGCGTATGCCAATCCAACAATCCAGATACGTCACCAAAAGTCGGTCAAGAAGATCAATTGCCGGTGAAAAAAGAAAAACCAATCGAGAGGAACCAACAACAATGTTGATGGCCCGGGCGACAGAAGAATTCTGATTAGAAAACGGGAATGGTTCCTAGTCCTGCCACCCAGGGCAGGGCGGTAGATCACCTGACCTACCGGTAGCGTGTGCCGCGAAATTTGAAATTCTGTCGGAGACGACGGAGTCTATAGCTAAGTATATATCTGGCAGGGAAGTTGAATGTATAAAAATACCATTTCACCACAGACTTCTCAACTTTATTCTTCTGAGAAGATTAAAAAATAATTTCAACAAATGACACCCTTCCCTGATACATGGAATTTTATAGATACATTTGACAATCCTGCTCTCTTGAATACATTAGCCTGTTGGGAGAATTATTTGTGCAACCAGTGTTGTTGTAATAAAAAATGCTATCATTTATCATTTATGTACTATATTTTTATGCCACTTCAATTAATATCACTGGACAAGCCCTCTATAAATACATAAGTATTTTAAGAGCACATATCTTTTAAACGAAGATTAGTCAACAATAAAATTAAAACATATATTTACCTATTTCGTCAATAAAGACAATGCATGGTTGAATTTTGCACGCCAAGGAGAATACAGCTGAAGATAACTTCTGAGATTCTCCATACCATTTATCAGTTAGTGCTGAAACATCAAGGTTAATAAACCGAGCCCCAGCCTCTTTTGCAACTGCCCTAGCAAGAAGAGTTTTACCACAACCTGGAGGACCATGCAATAACACTCCTGGAAATTAGAAATGACAATCAACTTCAGAATTTACCTTGCTAATACAGGGATATACAAACTATATTTCCTGGTGTCAAAGATCTTTTGACCTTGAAGATGCACCCCACTTTAGACTGGGTAAATATTTTTATAATAAAATTAGATTTAGTATATACTTACCCAGTAATTATATGACTAAGAGTTTCTACTCGAAACTCTTAGCTATATACAGTGCTCTCCCGTATTCGCGGGGGATGCGTACCCAAACCCCCCGTGAATAGTTGGAACCCCTAAGAAAACGCTGAAAACAGCCTATTTTGTTAGTCAAAACTCAAGAAAAACCTACTAAAAATGTTTATACTTTTTTTTTTTAATAGTTTTATCACAAAAAGTGCATTTTATGATGAATTTGATAAAAAAAACAAGAATTTGTGGATATTTCTCATAGAAAACTACCGTGAATATGCAAATTTTCCGCGAATAATGCGGGAAAGCGTTCCCCGAGAGAAATCCGTAAATGTGCAAGTCCACGAATCTGGAGAACGCGAATACGGGGGGTCCACTGTATTCCAGTTTTTTAGATCTCAGGAAAATGTAAAATTAACCATCATGCTGTAAACAGTACAAATACAGAATATTTGATTGCCCACTTCATTTTGTAAACGATGGCATGAACAAACATCCTGAAATTACAATTTTCTTAATCAATTTGTATTTTTCATAACTAATAAACATGAGGTCTTAACATTAGGATAATCCAGTAAATTACAATGTGTAAGTCACTACTTGCCCATTAACTCGACTGCCATAATATCCCTATACTACTGTATGGCATGGAAAAGAATCTTTCAACTACGTACTTGTATTCTTTTTTACGATACTTTTATTTATCTACTATTTTAACCGAGTGTAATCTACACATTTCATTCAGAAGTCATATCCTGGAGTTCTGATTACTTTATAGCGGAGATAATCTTCCTCTTATGTTATGATACCCCCATGAAAATCGTAACCTTTGGCCTCTTATGATGTATGGTAAAAACATTTTATGGATGCATGTTAAAACCATATTTCAGGAAACAGATAGTACCTTTGATGGCAGGAAATACAGTATAAAACTTATATAATCATAAATTATAAAACTCATATAATCATAAATTATAAAACTCATATAATAAAATTCACATAATTTAAAAAGCATATAATCATAAGATTCCAAGATCTCTGAATCCTAAAACAATGGTCAATTTTGTGAAATAACACATTACCAGGAAATAAGATATATCAGACATCTTCAGGTAAAATATTGTTCAAACTTTCACCACTCAATTCTGTTATTACATAAATAAATAAACATTAATACGAACGTTAAAAAAAAAAGACCCCTTATTAACACTACTTTCACTTGTGGAGACCTTTCTTCATTTTATATATTCTACATACTACCACTATTATTATTGTCCTCACCATTAGAACACACTTTTTGTTCGTTCTCCTCAATTTTCTAGGTTTTCTTACTGTTACTTCTACACCTACTACAGTAATCCCCCAATTATTTGCTTTCACCTTGTCTAGTACTTGACACTCTGCAGAACCCCAACACCACAATGCAAGAGTATAGTATGCTGGGTCAACCTTTTTTGGCAAGAAGACGTTGAGAAAGAAGGCCTGAAAAGTGATCCCAAAACCTGTCAAGAAGAGATTGAACAGTTAACCTTGATTCATTGTCAGCAAAGAGCAGCTGGCATGCATGTGCACAATGCTGAGTTGAAGGCTGCAGCTACAAAGTTTGCAAGCCTGCATGGAGCTCCACTCAGGAGTCTGAAGGCTGGCTGTTTTGGTTCAAGATTCAACAGTCTGTTAGCAATCACTGCAAACCAGTGGTAGTTAGACATGCAAAGCAACCACATGCCCTGCATTGGTTGATGCATAATCTCCCAGTGATTTGGTATCATCGGCAAAGGATTGTTTCACCAACATCATCCCTGATTGGTTCCATATTCACTTCTGTAGGGAAGTTGTTCGTCATCAAACACAGGACCTTGGCAAAGCTAGTCATCGGGCAAAGGCTTTGCTTCTCTCTGACAATGCACCTGCATATCCTAACACAACCCAGCTGGTTGATGGCAAAGGTCATACTATAGTATTTGCCTCCTAATACAACAGCACCCATTCAACCAATGGACCAAGATAATATTGTTGCAACAAAATGGCTATCCCGAGGAAGTTCCTGGAGGAGGTGGCGGTATTGTTCGAGGATGAGCAGGAGGAGGAGCAAGGCTTGGATACATTTGGGGAATGAACACTGGAGAATCTTTTAAGGTATTTCCTGAAGTCTGCTATCTAAAACATGATGTTATTATGATATAACAAAGTTTCATGTATTACCTTACCTGTCAGGTTAGAATATTATAGCTATATTCTCTGTTCGCACTGGCAGAATTTTCAAAACTTGCGGCAACCGCTAGATCACTGGTAGTTCAGGTGATCGCCACCCCGCTCCCGTGGCGCTGGTGCTCGGAATCATTCACATTTTCGTCAGATTTTTCTCTGAACCCTGTCTCCTGAGGGGAGGTGGGTGGGAATTTAATTATATATACCTGCCAGGTAAGTATACATGAAACTTTGTTATATCATAATAACATCATTTTCATGTATGACACTTACCTGGCAGGTAATATATATAGCTGATTGACACATTTGGAGGTGGGTCAAAGACAGCAACATTGGTAAGAGTTTTAAAATTTAAAATTCAAAATACTCTTAGATTCCTTACCTGCTAAGGTAGCTGGACTTCAGCATTCCTGCCTCTTAGCCTGCTAAACCTTAGTAGTTTCCAACTAGGACGTGACCTATTAGTTGATGAAGCTAAATACAAGGGTCTGACAACTGGACGGGACCAATTTGTTGACAGGAAACCCTAGCCCTCTCTTACCACGGGCATTCATTGCTAGGATAAGTTAGACCACCTGAACCACACACAAAAACTAACCTAACACACTACACTTCACAGACTGAAGAGGAAATAACCCTCTCAGACAACCATAAAAACAACACCACTTCATTAAAATACCTAGCATGTTAGTAAGTTATGGGGTGGAAAATCCTTTGCCCAATACTGCTCCTGAGGATACATATGGACCCAACGTTTGACAATCGTCAAACGTTGTTTTGACGTTCTAAGGTAATGACTTGCAAACACTGAATTAGTCCTCCAAAACGTCGTTTCAATGATATCTTTGAGGGCCATATTCTTTTTTAAAAGCCAAGGAAGTAGCTACTGCTCTCACTTCGTGCACCTTAACCTTAAGGATGCCGAAATTTTCTTCTTGGCATAACATATGAGATTCTTAATTAGTTCCCTAAGGAAAAAGGCAATAGCATTTTTGGTCATTGCTCTGCTAGGATCCTTACAGAGCACCACAGTGATTCTGAAGTTCCTCTAATCTTACTGGTTTTCTCCATATAATAGCGCAATGCCCTTACTGGACAAAGAACTCTCTCTTGTTCCTGTCCTACTAAATCTGAAAGACCCATAATTTTCAAAAGACCTTGGCCATGGATGAGCTGGATTCTCGTTCTTGGCCAAGAACCCCTCCTGAAATGAGCAAACCGCTTTGTCATGTTTCCAGCCAATATGTTTGCTAATTGCTTGCAGCTCACTCACCCTTTTAGCTGTGGCCAAGGCCACCAAAAAGATGGTCTTTTTCGAGATATCTCTCAACGAAGCTTGATCCATCGAGATTCCAGGAAGGCGCTCTGTATTGGAGCTCCTTCCTTGTTCCAAAGGACCTTATGAGGTCTCTCAGATCTAGATTATTTGTAATATCTAGACCTCTATGTCTAAATACTGAGGCCAACATACTCCGATACCCTAACCCTTTAATCTGAGTTGACAATTTTATTTCCTTCTTTAAGTATAAAAGGAAGTCGGCAATTTGGGTCACAGAGGTACTGGATGAAGAAATCTTCCGACTCTTGCACCACTTGCGAAAGATTTCCCACTTCGCCTGGTACACCTTAATAGTAGAGGCTCTTCTAGCTCCGGCCACCGCTCTGGCCGCCTCTCTAGAAAACCCCCTCGCTCTGACAAGTCTTTCGATAGTCTGAACGCAGTCAGACCCAGAGCGAGGGTGTTCTTGTGGTACCTGTTGAAGTGAGGCTGTTTGAGTAGATCTACTCTTGCTGGAAGTGTCCTTGGTACATCTATTGTCCATTCCAGTACCTCTGTGAACCAATCTCGGGCCGGCCAGTATGGGACTATGAGAGTCATTCTTGTCCCTTGACTCTCCCTGAATTTCTTCAAAAACCTTTCCTAATATCTTGAACGGGGGAAAGGCGTAGACGTCTAGCCCCGTCCAATCTAAAAGAAAGGCGTCTTACTGCGACTGCTTGACGGTCTGGGACTGGAGAGCAATAAGTCGTCAATCTCTTTGTCATTGCTGTCGCAAACAAGTTCCACCACTGGGCGACCCATAATTTCCACAGACTCTGGCATACTTCTAAATGAAGAGTCCATTCTGTTGATAGAAGTTGACCTTCCCTGCTCAACAGGTCGCTCTCACATTCTTCCTCCCCCTTGAATGAATCTGGTGAGGAAGGGCGGGTTTATCGTTTTCCTTGCTCTGTCCCAAAGAAGGATCTCCTCCGCCAACTTGCAAAGAGAGATTGAATGTGTCCCTCCTTTGTTTCGGATGTACGCCAGAGCTGTGGTATTGTCCGCGTTGACTTGCACCACCTTGTTGCGAATCACCGCGTTGAACTCTTTCAAAGCCAAGAAAATCGCCATCAGTTCCTTCCTGTTTATATGCCAAGCCGCTTCCTCCTTGCTCCAACGACCTGAAACTTCTTGATGTCCGAGAGTCGCTCCCCAGCCTGCGTCCGACGCGTCTGAGAACAATACATGGTCTGGGTTCTTTTGCTGGAGAGACGCTCCCTTCGCTAACTTCCCTGGAGTTTGCCACCACCGCAATTCCTCTTTGATCTTGCGAGGAATTCGAAACAGGAAGGAATCTGGTTGCAATTTTCTTGGCCAGACTTGGTTCAAAAATATTTGTAGGGGTCTCATGTGAAGCCTTCCTAGAGAAACGAACCGTTCCAGGACGAGAGGGTCCCCTAGTAAGCTCATCCACTCTCGTGCTGAACATTGTTCTTTCTCTAGAAAGGCTTGAACTTTCCGGATGCACTGCTCTTGTCTGTTGGGAGACGGAAAAAGCCCGAAAAGTCACTGAGGAGATCAGAATCCCCAAATAAACTAGCTACCTGACTGGGGGTCATATTCGACTTTTCTAAGTTCACCATCAACCCTAACTCTTTCGTTAATGTTAACGTCATTTCTAAGTCCTCCAGACATTGCTTTCTTGATTGGGCTCTTATGAGCCAATCGTCCATCAGGTATAGAGACACTCTTATTCCTAGAATGTGTAGCCACTTCGCCACGCTCGCCATCACTCTTGTAAAAACTTGTGGGGCTGTGCACAGTCCAAAGCAGAGGGCTTTGAACTGAAAGACCCTGTTCTGGATCACAAATCTCAGGTACTTCCTGGATCCTGCATGAATTGGGATATGAAAATATGCGTCTTGAAGGTCCAGGGTAACCATCCAGTCCCCTGGACGTACCGCTGCCAGTACTGAATCGGTAGTCTCCATCGTAAATTTTGTTTCTCCACAAATAGTTGAGTTGACTTACGTCCAGTACTGGTCTCCATCCCCCCGAGGATTTCGCTACTAAAAACAGCCGGTTGTAAAATCCCGGAGATAAGTGATCCAGAACAGGTTCTATTGCTCCTTTCTTGAGCATAGAAAGAACTTGTTCTTGTAGTGCTTCTTGTTTCCCTGGATCGCTGTAGTGAGCTCCAAGCTCTCTTGGCGATGTCGCAAGAGGTGGTCTCTTCAGAAAAGGGATCTTGTAACCTTCTTTGGCTACCTTGACGACCCAAGGATCTGCTCCCTTTTCTTGCCAAATCTCCCAAAACTTCTGGAGTCTGGCACCTACTGATGTCTGAAGGACTTGTTCATTGTTTACTACTGGGTTTCGAACCCCTCTTGGACGGAGCTCTTCTTGCTCTGAAGGCAGGACGAGAAAAGGACTTGCCTCGAAAGGGCTGACTAGCTTGTCTTGATTCCTTAGGCGTCTTCTTAACCACCTTGTTGGGTAAAAATTTCCTTACCGAAGAAGTTAACAGATCCTGCGTCGCCTTCTGAGTTAGGGAAAGCGAAATATCCTTGATAATATCCGCAGGAAACAATTGATCCGAAAGTGGGGAATAAACCAATTCGGATTTCTGGGCGTTAGAAACGCCCTTAGCAGCAAAAGAGCATAGGAGTGACCTTTTCTTTAAAACTCCTGCGGTGAAAAAGAGATGCTAATTCATTCGCGCCATCCCTTAAGGCTTTGTCCATGCAGGACATAAATACTGCTTGG
Organism: Macrobrachium nipponense; assembly: GCF_015104395.2. Classification (NCBI taxonomy): domain Eukaryota; kingdom Metazoa; phylum Arthropoda; class Malacostraca; order Decapoda; family Palaemonidae; genus Macrobrachium; species Macrobrachium nipponense. The sequence goes on along the minus strand of NC_061090.1, from coordinate 15,217,694 downwards.
GAGTTGAGAAGCCGTTTGATTCATTATTTTCCACTGTTCGTCCCAGAGCCCCCAAGGACCAATCAAGAAAATTGAAACCTCGAAGGTCCGGAAAATCCTTTCAAGAGATGATCTATTCTGATGGAGACCACCAACTTTAGCCGAATTCAAGGCATGTCTGCGGGAACTGTCAACAATGTTGGAAAAAATCCCACTGGAAGGAGGCAGGAACTCCCAGGCCGAGATTTTCCCCCGTCGCATACCAAATTCCGGACTTCGATGCCAATTTGGCAGGAGGGAAAGAGAACACAGTCTTGCCCGCTTCCCTCTTTTCCTTCAACCACGTATCAATTCTTTGAAGAGCCTTCTTAGCCGTAATCGAAAACTTCATCTTCAAAAACGAGGACTTCTTCGGAGTTTTATTCTTGGAGAATTGAGAAAGGGGTGATGTCGGAGCTGCAGGCTGAAAATCCCCTTCAAAAAGTGAAAGAAGGCAATTCGTAATTTTCTTATAGTCTGAAGAAGGTGCTTCACCCTCTTTTTCTTCTCAGATTCTAAGTCTTCTATTTCCTCTTCTGCCGAAGACACATCCTGTAAACCAAGGTCTTGCTGCAGACAATCTCTCCAACCTCGCGGGAAGAAACGGCTCCTGCCGCCTGCGTCCTGCGTCCTTCTGAGCTCCGAGGTTGCGTCCTGCGTCCTGTTCCGGAAGCTTGCGTCCTGCGTCCTGCTCCGGAAACTTGCGTCCTGCTTCCTGATCTCGTAACTTGCGTCCTGCGTCCTGCTCCCGTAACTTGCGTACTACCCGAGACTCCGAAGCGTGATGAGAAGGAGGCAAACCATCATGCGTCCTTTTAGATGACTTGACGGGGAGAGATGCGTCCTTACGCCTCGTAGGAGGATGTTCCGATGTTCCCCACGATTTAACTAAATCGGCTAACCTTCCTTGCATCTCTTCAAGAAAGTTCCTAGTCTCTGTTTCCTGGCGGGAAGTCTGAGCAAGCGGAGAATGACGACGAGAAGGATCATCAAAACGAGAAACTCGATCTTGAGCTCTACGATAAGGAGAAGATATCGGAGAGACTGCTCCGTATTCAGAAGGAGGGCTCCTATCCAGAGAACCGTCGTATACATGAGGTCTTGCGTCTTGTCTTGACTTAAAGGATCTCCTCCTTTTAATCGGAACCACCTCTTCCTCATCACTAGAAGAGAAAACCTCGGGACTACTCCACCGTTCTTGAGGGTAACGCTCATCTTGAGAAGACGTAGGTCTATGCGTCCTCTTCAGAGGACGCGAAACTTCCGCATAACGTCCATACCTTGCCTGACGCAGCACTATCTGTAGAGGAAAAACACTTCCCAGTGTCGCCTTTTCCTATGACGCACTGCTGCAGCCTGGGACGCAACAGGACTGCCTGAAGGGACGACTGATCGTAAGGGAACCCCTCTCGCCTCCCTTCGACTGTCGACATGCCTTCTCCCTAGGGTCGGGGAGCTTGGCAGAGGCCTAGGTCTAGGAGCACGAGTGAGACGATCAGCCGCCCCCTCCACTACACTGACACTTTTCAAACGTACCCACTTTGTCTGTAAGACGCTGAATCTGATCGCCCATTGACGCAAGGGCGGCAAACACTTTCACATAATTAGTATCCTCAGAAACAGCAGCGGGCGCAGGAGAGACCTGAGGAGAAGGATTAACAACTTCTACTTGGGAAGAAGGGGGAGAAATAACAGAAGTATTCAAGGCCTTACTAGAAGATCCTGACCTCTCACTCCGAGACACCGATCTTCTTACTCTATCCTTTTCTAGTCTCTCAACATATTTTGTGAAAGTCTTCCACTCCTTCTCATTTAAACTTTCACACTCATTACATCTATTATCCAAGTACACAAAACCTCTAACTTACACTTCTTACATACTGTGTGAGGGTCTACCAGAAGCTTTCGGCAGTCTCACCTTGCACCCTTCTTTCATACACACTCGAAATACTACCACCCGAATCAGACATTATAATCACTTCCAATCGCGATTGCCAATCCAACTTTCCAATACCATACCCAATAAACCATCCAAGTACAGCGAAAGTCAGCTAACGAGTTTCGAATTCTAGCAGGGAACCAACAACGATGTTGCCGGTTCAGTGGCAGAAAAAAATCTGACGAAATGGAATGATTCCGAGCACCAGCGCCACGGGAAGCGGGGTGGCGATCACCTGAACTACCAGTGATCTAGCGGTTGCCGCGAGTTTTGAAATTCTGCCAGTGCGAACAGAGAATATAGCTATATATATACCTGCCAGGTAAGTGTCATACATGAAATTCATAGATGCTTGAAAAGAAGTCACTGTACAGACACTGGAGCACTTTTGGAACCTTAGCCTGAAGGAAAAGAAGGCATGATGGACTTCCAGGGATTTAAAGTTAATGATGTCCATGCCCAAATTGCAAAGGGTGGCAACAACATTCCTGAGATAACATATAGGAGTAGCTGGAATGATATATGGACCCTCTCTAGCTCATTGAGTCTTTCTGATATCCAATACTTTTGTAAAACTCACATACTGTACTGACAGTCATATGCCCTCTAAAGATCCCCCAAAACAATATATGATGTGTCATGGTAATTCTCCTGTGGTTGCCTACTGTCAAGATTGCCTCTGCTTTTGATTTCCCACACTGAAAACTTTTCATTGTAATTTTCCTCAACTTTTCATAGTGCTTTTTCCATCCCTTTTTCTTTGTATATTTTTTATCATATTCCTTTCCCATTCTTGTGGTTCAATCTCTTACTTTATCAGGTTGTTTATATAGTACCAGTCAACCCCAAATTGGCTATCCAGTTGCTTTCAACAAATTCCTTGCTATTTAAATGGTGCTGGATTATTATTACGTATTATCATTATATATATTATTAATGTATTACAAAGGCTCTGGTGCTTCACCATTTTAAATATACCTTACAGCTTTCTTCAACTCTATTGTTTTTTTTATGGTGTTTTTACGTTGCATGGAACCAGTGGTTATTCAGCAACGGGACCAACGGCTTTACGTGACTTCTGAACCACGTCGAGAGTGAACTTCTATCACCAGAAATACACATCTCTCACTCCTCAATGGAATGGCTGAGAATCGAACCGGCGACCACTGTGGTGGGACGCAAACATCATACCAACCTCGCCATCGAGACACTTTCTTCAACTCTAGGCACTGCATTCTCAGGTGGTCTTTCATCTCCAAATTTTTCCTATTCAAATCATGCCATTTAGTCACCAGATTTTAATACTGTACTTTCTTTTAAGCAGTCTTTCTAATACTTATTTTCTCCATTTTTGTTATTTACACTGATCATTTTTCTTTACCTATCGTCATCAACTTAACTATATGAAAACTTGCCTTTATTTCCCCTTTCAGTTTTCTGATCCCATTTCACCCAAATTTTTCACTCCACTTTGGAAACCAGCTCTTGGCCTCCTTTCTCTTGTCCCTGTTGACTCTTCTCTTCCTTGTTTGTCTTCTACCAGAGCATGGAAGCTTTTTTTTTTTTAATGATTATCAATCATCTTCATCTACCATCATGGATCCTTACATACTATTTCTGCAGCTTTTAGTGACTTGTTTCATTGGTTTCCACATTTCCCTTCCTAATTTGTATCCGTTGACACATTTTCTTTATTCTACTCTTTCAATTCATTTCTTTCCTCAACTTACCATCCATTCAGCATGTACCTGCCTGTGTTGTTTTAAGTATGTGGCTCCTGGTTTAACAGGCTCAATATGCATACCATTTACACTTCCATACCATATGTACTAAGTAGACAATTAATCCTACTACCTTACAGTATACGTATTCCACCATGAAATTCTTAATCTTAAAAATAACAGAAAACTTAGGTATCATAAGGAATACCTTTAGGTGGTTGAATTAACTTAGATGACTGAAGTCGATTACGCTGCTGAATAGGGAGAATGACTGTTTCACGCAGTTCACGTATAACTGAAGACAGACCAGCTACATCACTCCATGAGGTAGTCATGCGGGAAGGCTCAACAAGCTGACTGGCAATCATCATTTCATATTCACTTAACTGAAAAAAAGAATTTGGGCAAACTACATTAGTGAGAGATGAGTTCCCTATTATACATGAACAAATTTAGACAATAACTACCACTGCTATATGTTTCTTCAATCTATCTGCTGTATGCTGATCAATGGGGTTGATAGGATAAAACAGGCATATAAAGGCAGTCCCCGCCTTACGACGGTTTTGGTTTACGACGTTCCAAGGTTACGACGCTTTTCAATTATATTTATTGGAAATTATTTCCAGGTTTATGACGCATGTTCCAGGGTCAAGGCGCTTACAACGCCAGTCTGGCAGAAGAAATGTGACTCCAAAAATACAAAACAATCAATATTTTAAGGTTTTTTTTCCATGAAAAATGCTATAAGAATGCAGTTTACATAGTTTTTAATGCACCCAAACCATTAAAAGTAAGATTTTCCAAGGATTTTTGACAATGTTCCAGCTTACGACGATTTTCGGCTTACGACATCTCAAGAACGGAACCCTGTCGTAACCCGAGGACTGCCTGTATTAATAAATCTAAAAATGTAGCAATCAGCTGTTTTCCCATGAAACCAAGATTAGGTGGGGGTGTTACCTTTGTGTAGCTGTCTAAACTAAATGTAGAACACACACACACACACACACACACACACACACACACACATATATATATATATATATATATATATATATATATATATATATATATACAGGCGGTCCCCGGGTTACGACGGGGGTTCCGTTTTCAAGACGCGTCGTAACCCGAAAATCATCGTAAGACGGAACGATGTTCTTGAAAACATGTCCACAAGGAAAATTTCACTACTAATTTGCAATTTTTCTTAGGGCCGTATCTCTAAAATTATCACTAATTTACTTTTTTCATGTGCAACACTGTGTATTCACAAATTATTGTATATTTTCATTAAAATACGAGAGAGAGAGAGACGAGACGAGAGAGAACCACCCGAGAAGAGGAGACGAGAGAGAGAGAGAGAGAGATGAGAGAGAGAGCAAAATAACTCCTTAGGTTTCAATAGATTGAAATGAAAGTCTGTAGGGCAACTTTTTCCCCATCCCATAAATAATTTACCATAGAATTTCTCCAGAGAAGAGAGAAAGAGAGGACTGATGACAATTTATGTTTGTCTTTCTATAATTCAATTTTTGATGAGAGCCTGAGAGAGATAAAAGGAAGAAAATAGAAACACCGAAATGTATGACAAGTTATTTCTTGGAGGAGAGCAGAGAGAGAGAGAGAATGAGGGAGAGAGAGGACGGAGAGGAGAGAGAGAAGAGGAGAGAGGAGAGGAGAAGAGAGAGAGTTGTCCTTACCGACAATTTAAAAAGAGAGAAAATGGAATGATTATTGTATTTAAAATACTCAGATGATGAATTTTGTACTTATAGTATTATTATTGGAAAATATTAATGATAAAAACTTATTAACATACACATCCATTGACAAAATGATCTTATCGCAGAAGAGAAGAGAGAGAGAGATGAGAGAGAGAGGAAGAAGAAGACGAGAGAGGAGAGGAGGAGAGAGGAGAGAGAGAGATTACATAAAACCATTAAATTAACGCTGAACCATTGTATGGCAAGTGTTAAGCTTGAGTGTCAACTCGGAGTTGAGGTGGGAAATTGATACAGAAAAGAAAACCACTGGAAAGGGAAGCAATTTTCTTTTTCAAAATTAAGTTTTTTATAGTATTATTACTACTTCTATTATTATTATTATTATTATTATTATATTATTATTATTATTATATCATTATTATTTGAAAATATAATAAACATGTGCATCTACCATAAAAATTCTCTCATCTCAGTAAGAAAGAGGAAGGTTATCCTTACAAGTGAAATGGAAAGGTCATTTTCATCTCTTTAAAATACGACCATTATGAATTTTGTAATTAAGTTTTAGTATTATTATTATTATTATTATTAAATAACTGAAATTATCAATAAACATTTTACATACTAGTACCATAAAAATTCTTTCATCTCGGTAAAAGAGAGAGAGAGAGAGAGAGAGAGAGAGAGAGAGAGAGAGAGAGAGAGAGAGAGAGAGAGAGAGAGAGAGTGTTTATCTCTCTCTGTTTATAACGCTCTGTTTATAACGCTTCCAGCGAAAGAGAGGGAGGGAGTTACCACTATGTATGACACATTATCTTGTGTGGCAAAAGAGAGAGAGAGAGAGAGAGAGAGAGAGAGAGAGAGAGAGTTAACCTTAATTAAAAGTGACATGGATAGATTAGTACGTATTGTATTTCTTTAAAATACTATCACATATGAATTTTGTAATTACAGTTATTATTATTATTATTATTATTATTATTATTATTATTATTATTTGAAAGTATTAAAAACAAATAGTACAAGTACATAAAAAATCTTGAGTCTCAGTAAATGAGAGAGAGAGAGAGAGAGAGAGACCTTACCTTACCTTACAGACCTTACATCTTGTTCGGGTTGCCCCAGGTCCCTCAGTGATGGCACCTCTAATGTCTACCAGAGAGTTGCTAGTACATCTTCCGGTATATTTTGCATCTTCCAATCTTGGATGGTCTGGGATGCAGTTTAGATATTTGTCGAGCTTATTCTTAAACACATCTACGCTCACTCCTGATATATTCCTCAGATGAGCTGGCAACGCATTGAATAGACGCTGCATTATCGATGCTGGTGCGTAGTGGATTAATGTCCTGTGTGCTTTCCTTATTTTTCCTGGTATAGTTTTGGGCACTATTAATCTACCTCTGCTTGCTCTTTCTGATATTTTTAGTTCCATGATATTTTCTGCTATTCCTTCTATCTGTTTCCAGGCCTGAATTCATCATGTAGCGTTCTCTTCTCCTTTCTAGACTATATAATTTTAAGAATTGTAGTCTTTCCCAGTAGTCTAGGTCCTTAACTTCTTCTATTCTAGCTGTAAAGGACCTTTGTACACTCTCTATTTGTGCAATATCCTTTTGATAGTGTGGGTACCATATCATATTGCAATATTCAAGTGGACTACGAACATATGTTTTATAAAGCATAATCATGTGTTCAGCTTTTCTTGTTTTGAAGTGCCGTAACAACATTCCCATTTTGCTTTACATTTTGCCAACAGAGTTGCTATTTGTTCATTGCATAACATGTTCCTATTCATCATCACACCAAGGTCTTTAACTGCTTCCTTATTTGTGATGGTCTCATTATTAGGTCCCTTATATGCATATGCTTTCTTTCTCTGTCTCCATAATTTATTGATTCAAATTTATCAGAGTTAAATACCATCCTATTTACCTCTGCCCATCATATACTTTGTTAAGGTCTCTTTGTAGAGCGTCCTATCTTCATCACAAGTAATTTCTCTACTTATTCTTGTGTCATCTGCGAAACTACTCACTACCGAATCCTTAACTTATTGTCTATGTCTTCAATCATAATAACAAAACAGTATTGCAGCTAACACCGTACCTTGCGGCACACCGGATATTACCTTGGCTTCATCCGATTTATCGTCGTTTGCAATAACTATCTGTTTTCTGTTGTGTAAAAACAAAAATTTCTTTTCAACCATCTTCCTACTTTATCCACGATATTGTGTTTTCTAATTTCTTCGCTAATATATTATGGTCTACTTTATCAAAAGCTTTTGCAAAGTCTAAATAAACCACATCTGTTTCATTTCCGCTTTTCATATTTTTGAATATGTTCTCACGGTGGACTAACAGTTGGGTTTGTGTACTTTTCGGGTACGAAACCATGTGTCCTTTATTAAACAAATTATTTTTATTAAATGTTTCTAATATTTTTCTCATTACCCTTTCATACACTTTCATAATATGTGATGTTAGACTCACAGGCCTATAATTACTTGCCTCTAGTCTTGATCCACTTTTGAAAGTAGGGGTAATATATGCTAATTTGTGCTCATCATAAATCTTGCCTGTATCTACACTTTGTCTTAATAATATTGCAAGTGGCTTTGCGATAGAATGAAACTACTTTCTTTAACAAAAAAAATAGCAGGAATTCCATCAGGCCCTGCAGCAGCTCCATTTTTAATTCATTAATAGCCTGCACAATATCAGCTTCATTAATATCTATGTCAGCTAAATATTCACTATTTTTTTCATCCCTTACTTCTATATCATTATCTTCATTATCTATTCTAGGGCGGGGTGAATTCTCTCTTATATCGTTCTGCCAGTATGTTGCAAATTTCCTTTTTTTCATTCGTTAATCTCCTTCAATTCTCAGAGGGCCTATTTCTATTCTTCTTTTATTCATCTTCTCGCATATGAGTATAATAGTTTGGGGTTTTGCTTGATATTTAATAGGGTTTTTCTTCCAAGTCCCGTTTTTCATTTTCTTTTGATTGTAATAATCTTTGTTCTGCATTTTCTATCTTACTTTTTAGTTCTATAACTTTCCATGCATTTTTTTCTTTTGCAAGACCTTTTTTTCCACTTTCTGATCTCGGAACAAGATCCTTTTTCTGTCTCTTTGGTATGCATGAATGATGTTTTACTTTTCTTCTTCGGTATATATTTTTCCACTATTTTCTCCAATATTTTATATAATATCTCCGTAGTTTACCCTTATGTCATCACTACGAAAATGTTATCCCAATCTTTGTTTAATTCTTCATTAATTTCTGACCATTTTATATTTTTACTGTAGAAGTTGTATTTTCCATATCCTTCCCACTTTTTCATTTCTTGCTTATCTCTATTTTCACTTGCTTTGGAATGAACTGTTAATTCTATGACATTATGGTCTGAAATACTCGCATTATAAACTATTATTTCTTTAACATAATTCATCTCGTTCACAAATACTAGGTCTAAAGTATTTTCCTTTCTTGTTGGCAGGTGATTTATTTTGTTTGAATGTTTGTATTTCTAGTAGCATATCTAATAGCTTTTCAAATTGCCTTTTATCTTCTGCACTACTATTACTCTCTTTTTTATATGTATAAGTACAACCACAATCTCCTATTCGTTCTTTTTCCATTCTACGAAAGGAAAGTTGAAGTCACCAGAATAGGAGAATAGTCCCAGTCCTTGGATTTCTACATATATCATCCAATTTTTCAATTATTAAGTCAAACTCTTTAGTATCAGGAGGTCTATATATTACTATGTTCATCAATTTTTCAGATTCAAATTCTACCGCTATTAGTTCACATTCTGAGTTACTATATTTTCTCATATATTTTTCCTTGTTTTTTTTGTCTTTCCCATATATTGCGGTTCCCCCTTGATTCCTATTTTTTCTATCTGATCTATAAGTTTGGAACCCTTTTATTTGATCATCATTCCCAGTCTCTTGGGAATACCAGGTTTCACTTATATTCATTATATCTATTTTCTTTTCATTTGGGTAGTTCTTCTAAGTACTCTATTTTTCTTTTTGAGTTACTCGTAACTAAACCTGCGCATTCATCACTATGATGGTTTGCGTGTTTTCTCCTTCATTTAATACTGGTAGTAATAAGGATTTTCCCATGTCTCTTTTCCTGTTCTGGTATGTTGTTCTTTTTTCATTTCCAGAAATTCTGACATTAAAAAATCCAACTTTTCCATAATATTTGATCTTCCTTCATCATAATTATTCATTTTGTGTCTGAATCTGCAATTTTCTCCGTTTCTGCAATATCCTCTTGCATAATAAATACAGTTGATCATTATCTCTTGAGTAGAATTTCGGAGCTGATGCTTTGAAATTTTTTGCGGACACCTCTGCATACTCATTGGTGGTTTGCTTTTCTCTTTTACCTGATATTCTTGATTTCTCTCTTTATTTGTTTCTTTCTTATTTTGGATTTTATTACTTGGTTGGTTATTTATTTGATTATGATTCATGGCTACAGGGTGCATATATTTGCATTTTTTGTCGAACTTACATCCTTTTCCTTCTTTTAGGTTTTTACATATTTTTGGATGCAGATCTCTGCAATCATCCCCATATCCATCTAAGTATGCACATTTACCATATATTTCATAGTTTTGACATATCTTAGGATGTTTGTAGTAACATCTTTCTCCAAATCTGCAATTCCCTCTTTTCAAAGGTTGCAGATTTTGTCTTTCTGTCATTTTTTCCTCTTTCCCGTCATTGTATAGATCTGGGTAGAGCCTCTTCGGGATTTGCTTTTCTGTTGTCATATCGTAATTTATTTCTTCGTAGTATGCTGCTTTATTGCCTCATATGTAGTATCAATGAGTATCTCTGCATCCATACTTTTATCTTGTTCTTTGTTTTCCTTATTTTTTTCTGTCATTTCATTTTTGTTTACTTCTCTTCCGTTTTCCTCTTCTTCTTTTTCTTCTTCTTCTTCCTCTTCCTCTTCTTCTTCTTCCTCAACTATTTGTACATTCAATCTTGATTTAATAACATTGTCTATCCATGATAGACATGTTGAACAAAAAATTCTTGTATCTTTTCTCAAATCTTGTATTACCTCAGCACACTGTGGATGGGTCGGAATGTTGCATGCAGCACATTTTCTGATTAGGTTTTGTGGATTGACTATGCTATACCAAACCTTACACAGTTTGCATGCTTTTGGCATTCTTTTTCCTAATGCATCAATTAGGATATTCACAAGATTCACCTTATTCATTTCTTTGTCGGAATATGTTGGTTTATGTATATTTTCTTTATGAGTCTCTTGACCACTTGGATTTTGTATTTGGAACTTCTTCAATTATTTTCAAGAGTTTTCATTAGATTTGTTCCAGTTTGAAGGATTATATCCTTCTAATATATCTATGAATGCTTTTGTATCTTTTTGTTAGGACTGTTGCTGATTTCATAGATGAGAAATGCCAGTTCCCTTCTGCTACCTCATCGTATTGCGAATCTGCTAAACACGCCAAATTACGCCACCTCTTCCCGCAGTTGGAACTTACTGCCATCTTGTTATAGTATTACACTTGATTAAACATAACTTAGAAGACGCTTTATCCTACTATTTTCACACTAATCTTATCACCGATAGTTCACGAACACTTCTAGATATTTCTCAAATTCTAGTCGTATGTTAAACTTGTGATATCTGTTGATTAATCTGACTTCACACGGGTACGTCTCACCAAGCAAGATGGCTACTACGAGAGAGAGAGAGAGAGAGAGAGAGAGAGAGAGAGAGAGAGAGAGAGAGAGAGAGAGAGAGAGAGAGAGAGAGAGAGAGAGGGGGGGGGGGGGAGGGGGGGGGGGGGGGGGGGGGGGGGGGGGGGGGGGAAATGTCAGGGCCACGTGATTGCAACACTGCAGCTCTCCCCCAGCTCTTCCCCCTCCTGGCTGTCACAGAACTTGATATATAGCTGACAGTTTTAGTACCTGGATCTCGAAAAAGGTTACTGGAAGTTACTTCAAGAAGACTGGGATTTCGTTCATTCTTCCATAATTTTTTAAATACAGTATAAGCTAAAATCTTACTAATTCACTATGGTATTTTCTTTAATGAATTGATATTATTGCTGTATAAATTAATATTAATATTTGAAAATAGTAAATCATTTATTTATCATACTAAAAAACATACATCTTTGTAGTAGAGAGAGAGAGAGAGAGAGAGAGAGAGAGAGAGAGAGAGAGAGAAACTGTGCTAAACTATAAAGGATTATCTTATCTTATCATAGTATGTGTTTTTTAAAAGCGTCGTAAACTCGAAGCGTCGGAAGCGTCAGCGTCGTAACCTCGGAACAAGCGTCATAACCCAGGGCGGATTTTTCAATGAATATTTAAGAAAAAGCGTCGTAACCTCGGAATGTCGTAACCCGGGGACCGCCTGTACGTATGTATGTATGATGATGTATATATGTATGTATGTATGTATGTTATGTATGTTGTATGTTATATATATATAATATATAAATAATTATAATATATATAGTATATATATATATATATATATATAGATAATATTATACTATATATATATATATATAGTATATATAATATATAGATACAGGCGGTCCCCGGGTTACGACGGTTCGGCTTACGACGTTCCGAGGTTACGACGCTTTTTCTTAAATATTCAATGGAAAAATCCGTCCTGGGTTACGACGCTTGTTCCGAGGTTACGACGCTGACGCTTCCGACGCTCCGAGTTAACGACGCTTTTAAAAAACGCATACTATGATAAAAAATCCTTTATTTAGCACAGTATATTAATAAAAATAAGTTTCTGGTTAGATTACAACAAAAATTTTGAGATTATGATGATTTTCGACACTTTTTATGTTGTATTTTTCTATGTTTTTTAGTGACGCCTCATATGCGGAACTAGTTTCCGAGCGAATGAATACATACTACTTTACATATAACAGTCCAAAAGCGCAAATAATGAAAAAATCATTGCTTGTTTCCAGTAATAATAACAAAACGAAGTTTCTGGTTAGATTACAACGCAAATTCCAAGTATCCAAAGAGAGACATTATCCAGTAATTTGATCAGAGAGAGAGGAGAGAGAGAGAGAGAGGAGGAGAGAGAGAGAGAGAGAGAGAGGGCGTCTTCCGACGCTCCGAGTTAAGGACAGAGAAGTGTTCGTTTCGTTAAACGGCCTCTGACTCATGCCAGTAAATGTTTGTTGATACTAATAATATAAGCCTATTTAAAGATACGTTTACTTTTAATTAGTCTATATGATACGTAAATAGTAATCAACTGTTCTTGTAGCCCTCAATATTTGGCAAAATCGAAGTATCCAAAAGAGAGACATTATCCAGTACGTAATTTGATCAGAGAGAGAGAGAGAGAGAGAGAGAGAGAGAGAGAGAGAGAGAGAGAGAGAGAGAGAGAGAGAGAGAGAGAGGAGAGAGAGAGAAGCTTTGGCAACAATGGTCTCGGGGGTTTTATAGCTTCCTTCTGCTTGATGATCGTGGATATTGTAGAAGGATTTCGACCATACTCGTTTGCCAAATCGAGTTTTGCTTCCATCGAAATAATTTTCTTGGGTTTTTTCTTATCACCTGCTTTGTCTTTAGCTTTGAGACCCATGGTTAATAATAAAATAGACAAAATAATACGAAAAATAGGCGCAAATACAACGAACTAAACAACGACGTGTTAACATGCAGCACCAACAAACAAACAGACTGAACGCCATTTATCGGTCGCCTATACAACTAACACTCATCGCAAAATCGTATCTCAAATATTTCGTTGTATATCAAAGCTTGTATTTTCGCAAATTTTCTGTTATATCTCAAAACATTCGTATATTAGGGCAATCGTATGTCAAGTTTCCAATGTAATTTGATCAGAGAGAGAGAGAGAGAGAGAGAGAGAGAGAGAGAGAGAGAGACGAGAGAGAGAGAGAGAGAGAGGGAAGAGAGAGAGAGAGAGAGAGAGACGCTTTGGCAACAATGGTCTCGGGGATTGACGTAACGTTTACGTTTGTTTATGAACAGATAGGACAGAGAAACAAGCAAGGTTTCGGTTTCATTAAAAAAAAAACGGCCTCTGACTCATGGCAGGAAATGTTTTGTTGTACTAATATATAAGCCTATTTAAAGATACATTTACTTTAATTAGTCTATATGATACGTAAATAGTAATCAATCAGCTATTTCTTGTAGCCCTCAAGATTTTGCAAAATCACTCCAGGTTGTACATAAAACTTCAAGAATGTAGTGTCACCAGAGGATTACAATAGTTTTTTACCTTCAAGAACCAGCATTCTTTTATGAAAATAACTCAGGTTGTACATAAAACTACAGGAAACAACATGTAGTGTAACCAAAGGATTACAAGTAAGGTTTTTATAACATATTAGTTTAAGACATATTTCCAAGCGTCGTTCCGGCTTACGACGATTTTTGTTTTGGGCTTACGACGCGTCTCAAGAACGGAACCCCCGTCGTAACCCGGGACTGCCTGATATATAGTAATATATATAGATATATATATATATATAATATATATATATATATATATATATATATATATATATATATATATAATATATATATATATATATATATATATATATATATATATATATAGATATATATATAGATATATATAGTATATTATTATATAATAAATATAATATATATAATATATATAAATACTATAATTTATAATCTATATATATTATAATATATATATAATATATATATATATATATATATATATATATATAAATTGGTAAAGATAAAAATGGGTATTCCTAACTTATAAGAATGATCAATTTGAAAATACATAGGCAGTCCTCGGTCTATAGTAGGGGTTCCATTCCCAACAGCGTACTGTAACCCGAAAAACTCTAAAACGGAACATCATGATGATAATAATGGGAATATATGGCACTTACTGTGCCTTACAGCGGTTTATGGTACCATAAAACTGGGTAAAGCATGTAAAACAACCCACAGTGCCATAAGCTAAGCGTTCATGAAGTTGGAACACCATAACCCTGGGACTGCCTGCTACTGATACAATAAATTAATATCACCACAAGTTCTAATTACAAAAGTAAACTTTTTAGGCCTCAGATATAAATATTCTTTTCTTTAGGCCTCAGACAGAAATATTAAAGTCAATAAATGTCCCACAGTCAAGAGGATCAAGTAATCCATGCACAAGATATGGATGCTTTTAAGGGAAAGATGCCTTCTGAAAGGTTCTAAACTTTCCTGTTAGCTCCTGAATGATCTTCATGATCAGTCTGTCACTTCTATATTCTTAGTAAATTTCCTGATAAAAGTGAGTTTCTTTTTAAGTGTTTTTAACTTTGTGTTAGGGGAGTTTGAAAGATTTTCTAAAATTTCTTTTTAAGTGTTTTTAACTTTGTGTTAGGCAATCACAAAAGTGGTTGCTGGATTTTCAGGAACCTTACTCCTGTTCTACCTTCAAACCTTACTGTCATATAGCTACACAGTTCTGCCTGCCTTAAGAGTTGGTGTAGTACATATGTTTCTGTATTCAACTATAAGTGAAATCTACCAAATTATCTAATTCTGTCAAGGGTCTGTTTCAAATTACCATGGCTAGAGGCTCCTTGCAAGAAATTAATATTGATACTTACTGCTGGTCCTGCAGTGTCTCCTCTTCAGGACCTACAGTGTCTACTCTTCAAGATTAATTTTAATTAGGGTCATGATTTACTGCCTGCGTTTGGTCTTGACTAACAAAATTATCCCTTCCCCAGTTTGGTCCTACTCAAGTCAGATATCTTCTGACTGGATCTGGCAATAGTAGAGCCTAGTTTCCACCTTGTGTCTAATACTATAACTGTCTTGTGTTTTATGTCTGAATTTGGTAATGCCCTGTTGGGTATTCCCACCCAAGACCATCTAGAATCTATTTCCACTTGCCTAGTCTTTCCTATGATCACTGTCTCAATCACAGCCAAAATCTTGGTGTCCCATCATTAGATCTAAACCATGTTTCTGAATGTCTCTCCTCTCAGACCTCAGGTGTCACATCTTGTATACAGTAATAATTGATATCTTGCCTAGGTTCATGTGAAAATTTACCATCCTGGCCCACAATCTAATCCATTCCTCAATGTCAATATAGGTCTGGAAAGTTGTTGGCGCTATACTATATGTTGACCACCAACTACTGGAATCATGAAATGCATTTGTAAGTCTCCTGCACTACCAGGCAATAGTCTTTCAAAAGAATTTGCCATAACATGACTTTAAAGAGAAAAGTAAAATGGAATGATTCCCATACTCTATGTTCTGAAGGAAACTGATTATGAAACCAATGTCTTGGAAGCTCACCTCACCAATAACAATCACTTACCCTAGAAATTACCCAATAAGATAGGGATGGGAACAAAAAACACTCTACAGACTGCAAAGAAAGAACATTAAACTGATATTCCCCGACTTGGAAACCCTGTTTTACACCTACCAGTATATTTTTCTCTAAACCCAACTTTCAAGACTGTGGACTAACTGATATATTTACTAAACATGTCTTTCTTGTACTTCTTATCCCTACAGCCAGAACAAAGGGTCCAAATCTACCTCGTCGTAGTCATCCTTAATGTGAAATATATAATGTATAAAAAACAAAAATACAAATTTGAATACAAGAGTAATTTTCACATAATATATAGTAGTCTTGAAACAACATTCCTCTTCAGTGTGGACACATCTTCCAAACCAAAGAGAAAACATATCTTGAAAATGTGTGGGAATATGAATGTTTTCATACTCATTAAAGTCAGATACTGAGCTTCGACATTATGTATCACATACTTGCCCGTGTCTTTTGGGACATATGCATTCATTATGGATGAAAGATAATAAAAGAAAATACATAAATGAGAAGACTGGAAAAGTTTCTTTAAGGCCTGAATATCTAAAGCTGTGTAATTACTTGTACTTGCTAAGTTTCATACATAAAACTGCTGAATATCAGAAGAGCCTCCTGCAAAGAAAACCTCCACAACATTAGCTCATCAGCTGCAAATAAGACCACTACATTGAACCAACACCTTCCACCTATGCCCTCTCTTGCTCCCTGGACGTCGAGGCCTTTCTTTCCAATACTACCTCTCTTACATCATTTAGCCATCCATTTCTAGCCCTTCCTCTCCTTCTTACTCCCAACACTTCATTTATTTACAGGACACTGAACTAAAAGTATGACGATATTTATAAGAAATATATATAACAAACGTTCTAATTTGCTACTTACAGATACTCTTTCTTTGATTCCAAGTCTTTGCAGTACTTCTTGAGCCTGAAAAAAAAGTAAAACTATCTTGAATATTTCTAATTACTCAAAATTTCAATCTACTACATGAAAAAGTAATCTCATTCTCTTATTTACTATAATACATCAGGTAAAATATATAAGAAAAGATCCTTAATATCACAATTTTCTAATTTAAATTGTATTTTTCCTTACTATACAAACCTAAGGTCCTTTACGTTAAGAATTACTTTTGGCAAAGTTGGAAAACGGCCATTAAACTCTTGAACAAGGCGGTCAGGCAGTAACTACAGTCTGGTAGGCAGGAACAACTGCCTGACCAGATGTAAACATTCCAGTTTGCCTCTAGATCCCAGGTTTCAGATTGAGGGGTGGCATGAAGCATGCATAAATGTAATGTAAAGGACCTCAGGCTTGTATAGTTAGGAAAAATACAATCCACTTAAAAAAAAAAACCTGATTTGTTCCACACAATACATACAAATCAGTCCTTTACATTAGTAAGACTCATTGGTTGGAGGGAGGAATCTGAGTAAGTCTCTGAACTGACTGAAGTTCGTCACACCTGGGCTGCTACTCCTGGTCGAAAGAGCGAGGAGTACTGGGCCTCTTGACATACTGATCAGAGTACAGGAACCGCGAGATCAATGTCAAACCTCTGGACCTTTTCGAATGAGTGAGGAATTGTAACTTATATGTAAAAAGGTTAAGAAGAATCGTAAGAGTTGGAGGCAGTTAGACAAAGACCCGAAAATGGTTTGTTTTATTGCCAGTCTCTCCTTCCTCCCCTTGCTAGAGGAGGGAGCGGGATTGCTTCTATGATTCTAGAGAGAAAAACAGAACAGGTGTTTGATGTGTAGGCTTACTGCATCAGATACCAGTTCCAGCAAGTGTAGGTTCAAGTCCTATTCTCAGCCCAAAGGAACCACACTTCTTAGGTGAGATGCTACCTTTCCCACAGGTCCAAAGAAAAATGGTTCCAAGGACTTGTGGGCAAGACCCAAAGGTAGAAAGACAAATCTGTGGGCTACTGAGACCCTATCTTTGCTTCCATACCAACAGATACTTCCGGAATGCAAGGGATGGAGTAAGCCATTGACTTTGCAAGTTCTCGGGCAGTGTACAGATATCATCACCAGCTGCAGCGTACATCCTTCCGATTGTCTCACGAAGACAGACGTGTCCCTAGACACTTCTTCCTTGGGTGAGTTGGAGCTAGTGAAAAGTTGTCGATATCCAGGTTAGGGATGTCGAGCCTATTCGGAAAGTACTGCAGCATCCTACTAACAGGACAAAGTAGTGATAGAACTGGATCATCGACTACAAAGTCCAAGGAGGAGGGGAAAATGAAGAACTTGAACTTGACAACAGATGTTGATGGATTCAGAGTTTGCTACAACATTTGAGGAGTTGAGGCATTGATCCACATCCCTTGAAGGCTCATCTCAAAGAGGTCAATGAAGACTGTCAATTCTCTTCACCAAGGCTGGAGCGAGACAAGAGATGGTCTTGAGAGCCTGATCTCTGTCTGATGATTCTCATAAGGGCACATGCGAAGCACGAGACAGGAACCCTAAACGAGTCACATGCCAGCCACCAGGGACCTTGAGTCATGTGCCAACCAGGGACCTTATGTCCCTGGGATGGCAAGACTGATTGAAATTTCTCATCTGTAGCTAAATCCCGACTGTGGGGAAAGAAAGGCTGCTTCCAAGTGAAAGACTAGCCCAAATGTGGGCCTATACCTTTCATAACTGAATCAGAAATGCAAATCTTAGCGAAAATAGATGAGGGAGTCTGCAACCTGCTGAAGAGCGGCTCTGACCAGGAAAAAAGTCACGTCAACGACACCAACTAGCGAAGACGGCTCCAATCCCTGGAACACTACTGCATAGGACTGAAAGAGATATCCAACTACATATCTCTGTTGCCACTCAGCAAGAAAGGCTATGCTCGCAAGGGAAGCTGGATAGTCTCTATCGTGAAGAAACAGAGATTATACTGCTTGTCTCAAGGAGGAACTCTTCCCGCTGCCATGGAAGCATAGCTAGCAGGTCAGGTGAATGACGAAGTCTTCCAGCAGTTGTCCTCAAATTTGGGGTAAATAATGCTTGCTGAACACCTTGTGAATTACATAAATATAGAGGGAAGATGAAGATGTTGAGGTTGTTGCATAAAGTCAGCATGCATCACTGTAGCAGCCCACGGGTCAGGTATGATGGGGCAGAAGACCTACAGACACCTGTTGTGCCAGGCAGCAACCTCTCCATGAAAGAATGAGTGAAGCGAGCACTCTCTGCCAATCACTCAATTCTAGAGGCCCAACTTGCCTGCCTATTAGTAATTTAACTCAGAAATGTCTCTGGCTGATAAAAACTATTGAGTGCATTACAGTTATACTCGAGCACCTGCAAGGTCAACCGAAGCAACAGGATAGAAATGAGATCCTCGTTTGTTGACATACGCCACTACGTACTGCGATGCTGTTGCTCAAAATCACAACTGAGTGTTTCAAAAACCCAATCCTGAAACTCTCGGAAGGCCAGAAAGGCTACCTTCAGTTTCAGGATGTTGATGAGAAGGTACTTGTTGTTTCGGTCACACACCTCAAGACAATGGTCTTACAGGTGTGTATGCGCCTATTCCTTGGTTGGTGCATCTGAGAACAGAAGCATGTCACAACTAGAATATGCAGGCAGGCATATACAAAGGTTCCTGTCAATTGAGCACCAGCCTAAATCCTCCCTCATCATTCCAGAGAGAAAAGGATTGAGGACTGGAAGCAGACCTTTGTTCTCCACTGAGAATAAAGGCAAAGCTGCCTTAAGGGGAGGCTTTTGCAGTGATGACTTGACACCTCTAGCTGAGATGGCAGCTCCCAAAAAGGGAACATGGGAGGGGAGACAGAACGGAAGTTAATGAAAGATGGCCAAGACCCGAAAGGAAGTAGATACTTCTCCTGAAGGATATCCACGACCAGGTCTTCATCAAGGCATCAGCAGCGGGAGAACGCCTGTTACTAGCATCCTCTCTTTATATCCTTCCTCCAGCCCTCTTCCCGATAGGAAAGAGGGTTGAAAGACACACACATATACGCACTTTCTCAGAAGAGAAAGAAGAAGGCTAGGTGTTTCCACAATTGCCCTTTGAAGCCTGAGACTTCTTAGGGGCCGAAAAATTGCCAACAGGTTGCTGTCTGGAACTGCAAAGGATTCGAGCTGTTAAGATAATTCACAGTGGATGCCACAGCCCTGTCCCTAAGATCATTGAGCCAAGAAATCGGTGCAAAGATCTCTGCAAAATGAAAATCGTGGATGTTTGCATCCCAAGGCCTTCCAGGCCGTGATACTCCCTATCTTCTCTCCTTGAAGGGAGAATCTCAACAGACCCCAAGACACCCTCCTCGACTACTCAGATGTATGGCGAGACAATCCGAGGATTGTCCGAGATGCAAATCCTTGTAGATACAATCTTATCAGAGTTCTCGCTGTCAGTTTCGCACCTACAGGGACAACCAAGAGGGTTCAGAGAACAGGTAAGGAGAAAGGGCACTCCTATCTGTCCTGCAAGAAGAACCAGCAGGAGAGGTAGATCGTGGGCAGTCATCAACCTGAGGCGATGACAGCACCACGGAGGAAGGAGGGCACTTACGTCATGGAAAAGAGCTTACATAAAGAGAGCAAAAAATTTATTCGAACAGTCAAGCACTTGATTTGGCTGATCAGAGTGAGCTGAGCCAATCACACGAATGTGATCTAAGACTAGGCGGCTGTCATGGTAATCGCTCTATAAGCAAGGAATTATATATTAAAGGAAATGAAAATGCATTTTCTTCAAGTAGGTCTGCCAGCAAAGAAGAAGGTCATTTCCCCTTAGCGCATGTGTTGGAGGCGCCTGTTCATAATTGTTCT
Organism: Macrobrachium nipponense; assembly: GCF_015104395.2. Lineage (NCBI taxonomy): Eukaryota > Metazoa > Arthropoda > Malacostraca > Decapoda > Palaemonidae > Macrobrachium > Macrobrachium nipponense. Next base: position 15,197,055 of record NC_061090.1, on the reverse strand, counting down.
AGAATTGCCAGGCGTGTTGTGGAACGCAACATGCGCTGTCACGTTGTCAGAAAACGCCGCGAATGATGATGTAACTATTCGGCTAAATAATTCTAAAATATTCCTGTCGTCTCAGGAGTCTGTGACATTCTCCGGTAGGCCCTGCCCCAGATCGCCGTATATACACGACTGACGAAGTAGGAGAGATCAGAGATCAGCAGCAGAGATCATCAGTGAGAGATTATCAGAGAGATAAGAGAAGAAGGAACAGACTAAGGTGCTTGAGAAAGTGGTCGGAGTCGAGTCAAGTCATCCACAGTGAGAGAGAACGAGACAGAAGTTAAGGACAGAAGTTAAGTCGTCCGTAGTCGGAAAGGGAGATATTCCGATGTTGAGCAAGCCTTCAGAGAAGAAACGTCCTACAAGGTGGTTTTGAGGAGTAACCTGCCCTTCGAGTATCAAGAATAGACATTGTTTTCTGCAGTATGGAGAGTCAAGAAGACGTCTGAGGTTATAGTTCTCCTTTGTGAAGCCGTCGCTTCGAGCATTGACTTTCGACAGCTGCAAAACTGGCCAGCGAGTATTTCATTACGGCACCGTTTCCCCAGTTCACATACTGTAAGACTTTATTTTTGTTATGTAAATAGGAGAAACCATTCTGCATTTATCTTTGTTAGTAAGCTTTTAAATAAACTTTTGTTCTGTTTGTTTCTTTCTATATTCGTATCTCCAGTTTCAACTGTTGGCGTCGAATCCTTTTGTTTTATTATATTAACAAACCTGGAGCGGACCTCGGTCCATAACAGCGGCAAGCAGGGTGAACAGATCAAGTCGAGCAGAACATGTGAATGTGATCAGGGGCTGGGCTGGGTGAACAAGCCGAGCAAGATGAACGAGCCTAGCCAATCGCATGAACGAGTCCTCCCAATATGCTCTAATCTCCTTCGGAGCCAAAGCCCCTCAAGAAGAAGGCTTAACCCTTTATGAACAGATTGATCATCAGGAGTAGTAATAAAAGGTTTGGGGTGGTGGACAGATTGATCCTGTACATAAACAATATTACATGTTATCGATTTGGAAATAATCGGGCGGGAAAGAGGTGCTAATACTTCTATCGCCCATAAATTCACTAATGGCAACTTTTACGCTGGCTAAAATCATGAATCTGTGCGTCTCAGGACTTCAGTTCTTCTGACATCAAGGGAGAATGTGCTGCGTCCCTCACGACGTCTTTTTGTAAATTTGCTCGTAAATATAACAAGGAGTTGCTGTTGGTTTTTGTTCTTGTCTTTTATGATGGTATGTCATCAGTTGTAAATGTAATTTTGCAAAGAAATATTAGAAAACACAGGTAAAAATAGAAAAAAGTTACTGAATCTTCATTCTTGGTAAATTTCCAAAAATATTTTTCAACAAATATGCTAAGACTTTGTTAGTGATTTTATTTCTTGTCTGTTTTGATATTGTGTGAGCTGTAATTATAATTTTACAAAATAAAATAAAATAATTTACTAGAAAAAACCTAAGTTGGTAAAATTTACAACTGTCTTGTAAGAGGTCCCCACAAGGGGTTGTAACTAGTCATAGGCCCCACAACAGGTTGTAGGGAAAATTTTTTAGATTTATTCTTTCACCATGTGTATTTGCATACCTTCCTCTTTCCATTGTCCAGTAAGGATTAAAGGTGGATCCTGTGTCTGCTATTTGAGTGCTCAGACCCTAAAGTCCAAGACACGAGGATGGGACCTGACTGATCTCGTCTTATGCCAAAACCAGAATGAAGAGCGAACGCCCTAGTACTGGTTGGGAGGTGCCGGAGATTCCACAAAATCCTGGGCAATCCACAGTTCACCAGCCCAGCACTCCAAATTAAAAAAAAATCCCAGTTCTTGGTAAGTGCCCGAACCTCTAAGGAATTTGAGCCCCTGGTGAGACTCCTTGAATCTTGTGGGAACAATCATAGAAAGTGGTCTTCTCTCAACTTCAGAAGAAACAGAGAAGGGACAGGCACAGAACCAGTCTTAGACGTAGACTTTTAAGAACTGGAATCAAGAGTGCGGCCTCGAGGCTCCCGAAACGCAAGACCCCATGGGGAAATGCAAATTGGATCCCACCCCAAAGGCAGAAGGAGCCAAGCGAGTGTGTTTAGACCCTTTCTCTCACCCTGTGCCTGAACTGGGACAATGAGAGGACTCTCTGGCAAGATTTCTTAGAATCTCGAGCACTCGGAGAGACTTGCAAAGGAGCGGCCATCATAGTACCAGTCTAGGGGCACAGAGCCCCTAAAACTGGCGACCAGAGCGCAAACCGAAGTCTGCACGCCCACAATTCCACAGGGCTTCTTTCTTAATCTGTTCTCTGACATCATCTACAGAATGGTGGTCAGAAAACAAAACATTGCTAGGGCAGCTTAGGCAGGAACAACACAGAAGCAGCCCAGCGACAGGAACACCACGAGTAGCAAAGGAGTTACATGAACGTCAATAGCAGCGACAGGACACATCAGGGCAGCTAGGGCAGGAGGCCAGCAGGAATAGACGGGCCACTTCGAAGCAACCACTGTGTGAGTGTCGCAGGACAACCCCTGAAGGCTAGGAGATATCCAGCCATCTAAAGCTGCGACCTAGGAAGCTCACTGTCAACCAAAGAAAAAAGCAAAGATGAATAGTAAAGGGTGACTCCTCTTGTTCCCAATGTATATTCCTGCCTACCAGATACCAGAGTGTGCCCTAACAACCTTATTTAGGAGTTTAACAGCAGTTTTCCAGCTTCACCTAATGTCATTCCTGATGTGAAGGACCATGGTTTGTATATTGTGTAGGAACAAATACATTTCTCCATCCTCAATTATGAATGAACAAATAAAAAATCACTAATTATAGAAAAGCCTTGTTCTTGGTCTAAATGTCCCAAAAGTCATATTCATATTTCTTATAGAAGAGAAAGAAAAGCTAAAGATATGCCTTTGACCCTTCAGTACATAGTGACCGTCCTCCTCATTTGTTAGCAAGTCTTTTATTTAACTAGCTTTGCTTCCGTAGATATTAATATCTATTTCATTTACATTCATTTTGAGGTAAGCTTTTGTTATAATATTTTCTTTACAACGCAGTTGTAATCTGGAGCTGGAAATTGGATTTTCATTTATTTCAGTGTGTGCTTTGAATGTTTCTGACATTGATATTAGACAGCCTCACCCACCTAACCTAATCTAGGGCACTGTAAATTAAAATCAGTAGGGTTGTCCCTGGCCCAAGTCCTTACCTGAATTGGGGCAGGGGGCTTTGCTCCTTGGGCTACCCGACAACCAATATAACCCAGGTAACCAGCTCCTTACTTGCCTATTGTGTATAATGTTACTTTAAAAATGTTCAATAAACCTACCTTAGTCACAAACAGAACTTGCAGAAGTATCATGGGGATATATTTGAATATCCATATGTTTTACTACATTAGGACGTTCCCTACCCAAAGCCAATCCCCTGTGGTCCCCCCAATTGTAGGATACAAGAGGATCCAGTTCCTTTAAAATGTTATTGTCATGATACAATAAAGTTTTATGCATACTTACCTGGCAGATATATACTTAGCTGATGGCACCCTTTAGGCGGAGGGTAAGAAGACAGCTAATCTACTGAAATAGACAGGAAACAACATATGTTGTAGGTAATAAAATTAAAAAACCTTGATTCCTACCTGTGTTAGCGAAAGACTTCATGGCTACTGCCTAGGAGCCCGTATCGCTTCAAGAGCCTCAGCGAGGTAGTGACCTCATGCTAAGAGTTCTTGATGGTCTGTTACCGGGGTCTTACCCACTTACGCTTCAGAACCTTAGGATCTTTGTCAAATATGGGGTCTATTCCCACTTACATGACAAAACACCTTGCCTATTGGCAGATCATAGAGCACGACACTAATCCCGATCACCTGATCCTCATTGGGGTTAGTACTACGATTGAAAGGAGTCATCCCCGAACATCCTTTCAAGCAACCCACAACTCAACAACAATCATTAAAACTAATTATTAAAATATTAAAAACAAATTTAAGGATCAGCGTCTGCTCCATTTCCCAGCATAGTATCCGCTGATACATAAGGTCCAAGAGCGAAACATTTATCGTATGTTATTCTAACATCCTTTAAATAGTGGGATGCAAATACTGAATTGCACCTCCAATAAGTTGCTGCTAAAATGTTTCTCATGGACATATTCTTCGTAAAAGAAAGGGAAGTTGCCACAGCCCGGACTTCGTGAGCTTTCACTCTCAGCAGCTTTAAAGAGTTCTCTTGGCAATTCCTATGAGCTTCGGTAATTACATTTCTGACAAAGAATGCCAGTGCGTTCTTTGACATCGGTCTCTTGGGGTTTCTTACCGAACACCACAGACCTTGTCGACATCCCTGAATGCTGTGTCTTCTTTTCTAAATAAAATTTTAAGGTCCTGACTGGGCAAAGGGACCGATCCAACTCTCTTCCTACCAGAGAAGAGAGTCCTTGACTTCGAAACTTCTAGGCCAAGGTTTAGAAGGGTTCTCATTCTTCGCTAGGAAAAAATCCTGGAAAGAAAATGAGCCGAGTCTTTTCTAAATCCACTCGAGAGTCCAAAGCATGCAATCACTGATCCTCTTAGCAGTTGCTAGAGCCAACAGGAATATGCATTTGCTAGTAAAATCTCTGAATGAGATTTTATCTATAGGTTCGAACCCTGTCGACATCAAGAAACTTTAGGACAACATCCAGGTTCCAACTCGGGGGAATCGATGATCTCAATTTCTTAGTCTCGAAAGACCTGATGAGATCATGAAGATCCTTATTATTCTCGAGATTCAGCCCTCTGTTTCTAAAAACAGCTGAGAGCATGCTCCTATATCCCTGATAGTTGATACGGCCAATTTTGGATTCTTCTCTTAAGAAGAGGAGAAAATCCGCGATTTCGGTTACAGAGGTATTGGAAGAGGACAGCTTCTTCGACCTACACCATCTACGGAAAACTTCCCACTTCGATTGTTAGACCCGCAGGGTAGAGGCTCTGCGGGCTCTAGCAATTGAAGTTGCCACTTTCTTTGAAAAGCCTCTCGCTCTGACCAGTCTTTCGATAGTCGAAAGGCAGTCAGGGAGAGACTTTGGATGTTTTTGTGGAACCTCTCGAAGTGGGGTTGTCTGAGCAGATCTGTCCTGTCTGGTAGAGATATGGGAAGTCCACCGTCCATTCCAGTACCTCTGTGAACCAGATTCGGGAAGGCCAAAAGGGAGCAATTAGTCATTCTCATTCCTTCCGATGCACAAATTTTCTACTACTTCCCCCAGCAATTTGAATGGGGGAAAGGCGTATGCATCTATTGCTGACCAATCCATGAGGAAGGCATCGATCGCTGTGGCTCTGGGATCTTCTTCTAGCGAGCAGAAGTTGTCTATTTTCCTGGAGAGGAACGTGGCAAACAGGTCGATCTGGGGTCTCCCCCAGAGTGACCATATTTGTCTGCAGACTTCTGAGTGGAGCATCCACTCTGTCGGGTAGAACCTGGTTCTTTCTGCTCAACCTGTCTGCCCTTAGGTTTTTTACTCCTTGGACAAACCTTGTACGCAGAATAATGCCCCGTTCCTCTGTCCAGGTTAATAGAGCTCTCGCTATTTCGTTCAGAGAGAAAGAGTGAGTGCCCCTTGATTCCGGATGTAAGCCAGAGCTGTGGTGTTGTCGGAATTGACTTGAACTACCGCCTCTCTGACTTCCGCTTCGAAGTATTCCAGGGCTAGATGAATTGCCAGGAGTTCCTTCGCATTGATGTGCAGAATAGTTTGTCTGGTCCAAACACCTGCTACTTCCTTTGGACCCAGTGTTGCTCCCCAACCTGTTTCCGAGGCATCGGAAAACAACACTCGGTGAGGGTTCCGAATCAAGAGGGACACCCCTTCGTTCCTTGTTAATGGGGTTAACCACCACTTTAGGTCTGATTTTATCCCTGTTGGATGGGAAAAAACGTCTGACAAGTCTCCTGTCTTTTGACTCCACATCCTCTTTAGATAAAATTGCAGAGGTCTGAGATTTAATCTTCCCAGGGAAATGAACTGCTCTAACGAGGAAAGGGTGCCCAGCAGACTGAGCCATTCCCTCGCCGAGGTCCGTTCTTTCCCTAAGAAGTTCGAGATCTTTTCTAAGCCTCGAGTAATTCTGTCTTGAGATGGAAACGCCCGAAAACCCCGAGAATCCATCTGTATCCCCAGATAGACTATGTTCTGTCTGGGGATCAATTGTGATTTCTCGAGGTTCACGAGCAGTCCCAGAGATTTTGTCAAGTTCAAAGTCTTCTCCAAGTCCTTCAAGCACTGAATTTCCGATTTTGCTCTTATTAGCCAATCGTCCAGATAAAGGATATATTTATCCCCTCTAGATGTAGCCATCTCGCAACGTTATTCACATTAGCCTCGTGAACACTTGAGGGGCCGTTGAAAGGCCGAAAGCATAGGGCTCTGAATTGGTATACTTTCCCCTGCATCATGAATCAGAGATATTTTCTCGATGATGGATGCAGGGGGACATGAAAGTATGCATCTTGTAGATCTAAGGAGACCATCCAATCTCCTGGAGAAGAAGAGCCGCAAGAACCGATTTTGATGTTTCCATAGAGAACTTTGTGTTCTCCACAAATCGGTTCAATGCGCTCACATCCAGGGACCGGTCTCCACCCTCCCGAGGATTTCGGAACCAGAAAAAAGACGGTTGTAGAATCCTCGGGAATGCGGTATCCCGAACCACTTCGATGGCCTCCTTTTGCAACATCTGTTCTACCAGTTGCAATAATGCTTCTTTCTTGGCAGGGTACCCTGTATTGGGCCGACAGTTCCCTCGGGTTCGTAGTCAAGGGAGGTCTGTCTCGAAAGGGGATCATATATCCCTTTGTTACCACGGAAAGGGACCAAATTTCTGCCTGTCCTCCAAGCCCATTCTTCGGAAAATTTCCGAAGTCTGGCTCCTACCGGTGCTTGAAGGACTGTTGTCTCATTTAGCTCTCTTGATAGGTCTGAAGGAAGGCCTACCTCTCTTCTGCACTCCTCTCTTCTTAAAAGAGGGTCTGGACCGAGGTACTTCCTCGAAAGGGCTGTTGAGGAGCCCGAGTCTCTCTCTTAATAGGACCCGAAGTCCTCGATTTCTTTGTAGATTGGGCCAAGAGATCTTGTGTGGCCTTTTCTGTCAAAGAATGAGAAATATCTTTTACAAGATTTTGAAGGAAACAATTTTGGTCCGACAGAGGAGCATACAGAAGAGATGACCTCTGAGTACGGAGTAACTGCTTTCGTCAGAAAAGAGCTAAATAAGACTCTCTTCTTCAGAATACCAGTTCCAAACAGAGAGGCCACCTCTCCTGATCCATCCTGAACCGCCTGTTCCATACAGGAAAGAACACTATGAAGGACTTCTGGACTAAGAGTTCCTCCTCTTGTGTCTTTTTGGGGGCCAACACCCCAAGGGACCAGTCTAAGAAGTTAAAAACTTCTAAGACATTAAACAATCCCTTGAGGAGATGGTCCATCTCAGAAGTCCCCCATGTGATCCTTGCTGATGACAAGGCTTGTCTCCTAGACGAATCTACCAGATTCGAAAAATATCTGCTTCGGCAGTGGACGGGAGAGCTAGACCCCGTGGTTTGCCCGTCTCGTACCAAATTCCCTTCTTCCCTGATAGTCTGGAAGGAGGGCAGGTAAAGACTGTCTTCCCCGCCTTCTCCTTGGATTCCAACCAATTTCCTACGAATCGGAGAGCCTTGTTCATGGAAATGGTTGGCTTCATTTTAATAAAAGATGATTGTTTCGGGACCTTCGTGCTTGTAAACAAGGACCTTGGAGAAGGAGGAGCAGTAGGGCTTAAAGAGTCCCCAAACTCTTGAAGTAAGAGGGCTGCCAGCGTCTTGTAATCTGACAAACCCGGAGCCGAGTGATCTTCAGAGTCCGAAATCTCTTCCAAATCCAATTCCGAAGAGGATTGTTTATTTCCAGTAGGAGACTGGCCTCTTGCAACATCCACACTCTCGCAAGAACGACGACCGCCTGTGCGATAACTTGCGTCCCTACGAGAGATAGGTTGATCCTGCAAAACGACCTTATCTTCTCCTGGCAAGAGCGATGGGGCCGCTTGTGCGACACTTTTCTCTCCTGTCAGACGAAGGATGTCCCTCTCCTATCACTTTCTCCGGAACCACCTATGTCCTGACAAGGAATACGGCCGCTTGTGCGACAACTAGAGTCCTTGTCAGGTAAAGGTTTATCCTTCCGAAAGCTAAACAAATCCTCTTGGCTTAATTGTCTTTTGGAAGAAGTCCGTCTCTTATTTGTCACTTGTGGCTCATTGCGCCGGGTTGGCGCTCGTGATTCCTTGCGCCAAGCTGGCGCTTCTGGCGCATTTCGGCAGGGTGGCGCTTCCGGCGCTTCTGGCGCATTTCGGCAGGGTGGCGCTTCTGGCGCATCTGGCGCTTCTGGCGCATTTCGCCAGGCTGGCTCTTCTGGCGCATCTGGCGCTTCTGGCTCTTCTGACTCGTATGGAGTCTCAAACTCATCTGGCGCATCTGGCGCATTGCGCCAGGTTGGCGTTTTTGGCGCATTCTTCATACTCCTCCGAGTATAAGCCGAAACTTCCGTTTCTTCTTTCTTTCCCTTCGTCTTCTTTATAGGAAGGAAAGAGTCCTTTCTCCTGGGAGTTTCCTTAGTAAAAACTCCTACTAAGGCCGAAAGTTGCTCCTGCACATTTAGGATAATTTTTGCAGCCGCACTCTCTTTTTCCTTCCCTGATTCAGGTGAGGGATGTCTAGAAGCGGAAGGAAACTCCGATTTCCGTTTAGGAACCAATCTCCTTTTTCCTCTTCTCACAAGGTGATAGATCGGAGAAAAGCTCAGGGCTTGAATCCAAAGTTGGAGCCTTCCAACTTCTCTTTAATGGGGGCGTGACAGTTCATCAGAACTCCATCCCCTTACATTCGGTGAAGAATCTGACGAAGAAAAACACTTCTTTAGGATGCTTTTTCGATAGCGATCCTTGGCAGTTCACGGGGTTCGTCACAGAATCTGCCGAGGGCGACGCCTGATTCGGTGGGGGGGATTCTCTTCTCCGTGTAACCTCCGTAAGGCTTTCGACATTCATTCTCCTCTGGGCCTGTGAGCTTGGAAGAGGTCTAGGCCTGGGAGCGAGACAGAGCCGATCAGACGCACCCTCCACTGCACTAGGACACTTAATTCACTATCACTGTGCTTACCTTTCAACGTCAGCATTTGACGTTCCATCCTTTGTAGCGCAGCTTTAAGAATCTGCAATTTGTTTCCGTTGCCCTGGCCGAATTTGGACAGTCCTTTAGTACTAGAGGAAGAAGATAGAGGTTTAGGGGTTTAGGTGTTAATTTTAATATAGGCTCGTTAGAGCGAGACCTACTTACGCTTCTGGAGGAAGCCTTCCTCCTAGCCCTATCCATATCTAATTTCCTTAAATATGAATTTAAATTCTTCCATTCTCCTCATTCATATTTACACATTCATCACAGGTGTTAGAAATTGAACATTCATTCCTTCTACACCCTTACAAACTGTGTGAGGGTCTACCGAAGCTTTCGGTAGCCTCACCATGCATCCCTCATTTACCCACAACTGTCCTTCTTTAACCGTAAAGCTAGAATCCGACATCATGAGAAATATCCCAACCAAGTCCAAAAAACAGTCCACGAAAGAGTATGCCAAACCAAAGATCCAATACGTCACCAAAAATAACCGGCTTAGAAGATCAATAGCAATGAAAAAATACGAAAATCAAATCAGGAGTAACAACAACAATGTTGCTGTCACGGCCGATAGAGAAAATCTGTCTTAGAAAACGGGAATGATTCCTATTCCCGCCACCAGCGGCAGGGCGGTAGATCACCTGACCTACCTGTAGAGTGTGCCGCGAAATTCGAATTTCTATCGGGGACGACGGAGTCTATAGCTAAGTATATATCTGACAGGTAAGTTGAATGCATAAAAACTACAAATTTGCTATCAAAACGAATATAAAGCAACATTCAAAACAATGAAAATATTCCACATAAAATTTTACAATACTACTGCCAAAGTAATCCAAGGAAAAAAAGAGCTGCACAATTGCACTAAAGGAGCTATGACTAGAACAGAAGCAAGTTTTTTAAAGATCTGCCTAAATACCAAAAGCCCACTTAAGCCTAATTATTGAAACTCACAACAAAAGAACCAATCAGGTTCTGTGTCCATGTTCTCACAGTTCCAGATGAAAATAGAAAATAAGGTTGAAAGTATGCTAGTCATCTCCACCCACAATGTACTTGAAGAAATAAATAAAGAACTTAGAAAAAGTCTGAGTACGTAATAACACTCAATGATAAATATTCCAGAAACAGTAAATTTGCAACAGATATGAAGTTTTTATTGTAAAACTAATACGTATTGTGATACCTACCTGAACACCTGAATAAGCCCTGGTCACTTACCAGCCTGAACCCTCATTTATTAAAAACTTACCAAATCTTTGGTTAAAAGAAACGATCAGTGTTGCCAATCTCCTGGCAAACACCCTCGTTACCTAGTTACTAGCCCACCGCTGGTAGCCCTGCCTCACGGGCCGTCCGGTCACACCTGCCCTCTTACATCAATCATAACTCAATAACTCCGTATGAGAGGGGAGGAGGGTGGGAATCATTCAGGTGTTCAGGTAGATATCACAATATTATTTTTACAATAAAAACTTCATATTGCAATACACCCCCTGACTGGCCCGTGAGGCAGGGCTACCAGCGGTGGGCTAGTAACTAGGTAACGAGGGTGTTTGCCAGGAGATTGGCAACACTGATCGTTTATTTACCAAAGATTTGGTAAATTTTTAATAAATGAGGGTTCGGACTGGTAAGTGACCAGGGCTTATTCAGGTGTTCAGGGGGTGTATTGCAATAGTAAGTTTTTCACATTAAGCATAGTAAGGAGGATTTGAAACAAGAATTAATATTGAAGTAAATAAACTACGTACCCAGAAACTTTCTCCTTGTGTTTTACAAGATTTTGACCTTTAACATTAGAGCAATCCAACTGTTTTTGCCTTCCCCTAGACCTATGCCTAGCTAGTTTTGAGTGCTTGTCATACCACTACCTATTTTGGTCTTGTCAATACCCCTTATAACTTCACTGCCAAGTCAGGCTGAAAAATGCTATCTAAGTAGACTCAAAAGTAATACTGCATAATGGTTGGACATTTAATTATGCCATCAACGTTCACTCAAGGGTAATACTGCAGAATAGTTGCACGCAATCTGCTCCACTATGCAGGAAGTTACGTTGGCAAAACTAAAGATTACTTCCGCAGCCCAGTTCCTGCCAGTTAGCAATGGTAATATTTACTGGGGGTCCAAATCCACTGCATTACTTAGTCAAGATCAGCGACACAGATTTACCAAATATTTATTACTTAAATATTTATTGAAGCAGATTGTGAAAAAAAACCCACACACACCCATAGGAATTGAAACTGAATTTATAAAATTTGTGGCCATTTGCCACGCGCCGGAGCCAAAGGCCATTCAGCGCAACACACCCATAGGGAATAATGAGGGAACTTAAACAAAAAATATCTTAGGGGATGATACGGACGTAGAGAATTTTGAGAAAAGTGTAAAGCCCTGCTTCTGTAAGCAGATAAAACTGCTCATTTTTCAGATTTACCAAAAGATGGCTGCTAAAGAACACGAGCCAATGCCAGGTCCCACCTGGTACCTAAGCGCTCACAGTTGGCACACTCTGCAAGCAGATAAACTGCTCATTTTTTAGCATAGCCAACATCACAATTTTTAAAAGTAAACTGTATTTTTCCTAACTATACAAAACTGAGGTCCTTTATGTTAGGAATTATGTACTTTCTAATGTAAAAGACTGGTAGGAACAAATCACAATTTTTAAAAGTAAACTATACTTTTCCTAACTATAGAAACCTGAGGTCCTTTACTTTAGAAAGTCATTCCTAATGTAAAGGACCGAGGGTTTGCATATCATGTAAAAACAATATAAGCTCCTTAACTATTTGCAGATCTGTCAAAAGAAAATGAAAATAGGTAGTAGGTAGGAAAGAAAAACTCACAAGGGAGCAGTTAACTTTACCACCTATATACAGTAGGATTAGTCTAGTAACCCTTTTTTCCTTTGTTTATGTTAATGTTTACCTATGACTCTTGTTGGTATTTAAGTATTTCTACCATCTTTTATGTTTTTATGAACATCGCCAAGGGCCTGATACTAAATAGTGCAGCGTCCACTCTGCATATAAGCAGATAGGGTAAATAATCACGGACGATCCACCATCATCACGCTGGCTCGGGTCTTATTCACTCGATATTTAATTGGTGAAACAAGAATACAATTCCAACTCTAAGCAAACCATTCAAAAGATTGAAGTTTCGTCAACATAATGTGATATATGAAAGCTCCTTACGAACTAAAATAAGCATGTGATGCTCTTCGTAAAATATGTTTTCAAGGCAGTTTTGAAATCCAATATGGCGGCTACCGTGTGGCTGTACAGGTTCTGATCAGTGACAACCATCTTTCCCAGCCTTCCCAGCACTCATTTGAACAATGTTAGCATACAGTATATGTAACGTTTATTGATCTTACTCAAGATTGCAGTTGTAATAAGCACAATAAAATTACATTTTGTTGCCTATATTACTGAAAGTATGAAACTTTTTATTCCCGGGGTCATGGTTTGAACTGAATTCATTTTTACCTTGTAATCGGTGGTTTTTATCCTTACTGCCATCACAACTGAAACTCCACAGTACTTATTTGATTGTTATTATACACATTTTGGTCTCAATTCACTCCACATTGCACTTGAAACAAGTTGCTGTTCCTGGTTCTTAAGCGTGCGCGCCACAAACACAGTTACGAGCAGCAGACGACGAAACTGCAAAGTTTTATTCCCTAAATTTACTTTACTCGTTATTTAGTTCAACTTTACTTTATTATTTAAAAATTTTAATTTAAATTCGAGTATATTATCCCTTTGTTTTTTTTAAACCAATTACCCCGAAAAATTACAGATATTTCTAAAGTACTAAATAGGTACAATTCAATGTTTCGAACATTTTCGTACATCTGGCTGCCGAAAACCATACAGGAACGACTATGGATAAGTGGATTAGGCCTATATATTTTTTTTTTGCTTTTTTGTTTTTGCTAGCACTTTTCATTGATTTCAGTCTAGGCTACCTATATTAGTATTTTGAATTTCTTTAATAACTGTATGCCAGAAAATAAATGTAATCTTTAATGTTTGCATGCTAAGAATGGCAAAATCATCGTTTTGCCACATTAGTGGAAGGAGGCTTCACCACATACGCCGATTCATTATTAGGGTAGAATATCACAGCAGGCCAAGCAGGCCACCTACAATCAACACCTAGCCACCCTCCGAAAAAAAGTACATTATAACGCGTCCTGACACCCGAGATGGGCATCAGTCGCGACTTGTTGTTGGTGAGAAACGGAGCTAAGACCTCTACTCTCCTTTCGAAGTAAGTATTTTCTCCAAAGTTAGAAATTAAGGCCAAATTTTAAATTTTAGATTTTTTTAAACAGAGGGTACTGAAAAAATGGCGCCCACGGCAGTAGAAATCTCACCAAAAACGCTTTAGAAATTTTTACTTACAACTAAAAATGTTTCGAAAATTGACGCCATCTCGATGTTTACGGAGTCGCTTGTGTCAACACTTTCCATTTCCTGTGATAAATCCGCACACCACTTGTACCCACAGACGCTGCAGCACTTTTATCACAACAATCGAAACACGATTTCTCACCAACAACAAGCCAGGAGTAAACAGCTAAGCTGTTTTGGTAGAAGATGACGAGAAGCGTGCTCTTAGCTAATTTTTAAATAGGTAGTAAAACATCAATATTTTACATATTTATGATGATTAATTTGAAAATATTCGTTATTGAAAAAAGTAACTCGACTCTGACTCAAATTCAAGTAATTATTTTTCTGAATTAGAACGTTCTTTTAAGTTCTGTATTATGACGTCACGACATCTTGACTTTCGTACCTATTGTAAATAATTGCTATACTCAACTGTCATTGCAGAACAGTTTACCAGTTATTCATGCAGATTGTTATCAGCTATACATGTAATTGTTATAATCGTAATGCGCATAACGTATATATCTTTATTATTTACTTTTTGGATATATGAAGATGTTTTACTGCTGGATTTATCGCCGTAGTGTGACGCAATCGTTTTCGGTCCATGGCCTCTGTCTGTTTTCGCACCATAAGAAAATTATGGGGCCGAATTTGCAATGACCAGAAAGTCGTTAAAAGAGGAAAGTTTAGCATTGAGGGGCATATGTTTTGGCTGAGAAAATACAAATTTATTCAATAGCTAGCTTGTAAAAAATACTTGGTTATAAAACTTGATTGACAACTAAGCAGCATGTCTACTATGGGTTTCAGAGACAGTGCAAGCACGTTTTTGGGCAATACCTATTTCTGTAACGAACACTCGTAACAGAACGAGATTTGCTATAGTGCATTACACCCAGTGCGTAATTTATAAGGGTATCGTGAATCACTAATCGTAAAGAATCAACGACACTGTCCTTGTACCAAGAGACAAAAACTCCATTATGCAGAAATGGATACGAACACGTGTATAAAGCTCCACCTACCCTAACCCCCCCCATCCCCCCATCCACCGCCATCCCTTTTCTTCTTCGTTTCGTTCTCCGCCTTCCTTTCTCTCTCTCTCTCTCTCTCTCTGTTGCCATTTGGTATTGTGTTGACCCTCCAAACTGGGTATAAGACTACACACAAAATGTTGAAATTGGTGAAATTAGGCTATGTATTGGAAGTTATATATACATAAATATTAAAAGCAATTTTATCATTATTGCATTACTAGTGACTAACTAGAATTCATGAAACAGTTTATCCAATAATGGAACGGCGTATGTGTGAGCCTCCACTAATGTTGGCAACGATGATTTTGCCATTCTTAGCATGCAAAACATTAAAGCATGCAAAACATTAAAGGTTACATTTATTTCTGGCATACGATTATTAAAGAATTCAAAAATACTAATAAAGACTGAAATCAACTGAAAAGTGCTAGCAAAAACAAAAAAGCCAAAAAAAAAAAAAAAAAACGTAGTCGTTCCTCTGCAACTTTTCGTATTCGTTCTCATGTTTTTCGGCAGCCAGATGTACGAAAAACGTTAGAAACATTTGATTTTATCTACTTTTAGAAATATCTGTAATTTTTCGGGGTAATTTGGTTGCAAAAAAGGGATAATATACATGAATTAAATCAAAATTTTTAAATAACAAAGTAAATTTAAACTAAATAACGAGTAAAGTAAACAGTTTAGGGAATAAAACTTTGCAGTTTCGTCGTCTGTCGTCGTCTTGCTGTTCGTAATTGTGTTTATGGCGCGCGCGCTTAGAAACCAGGAACAGCAACGGGTTTAAAGTGCAATGTGGAGTGAACCGAGACCACAAAATGTGTTATAATACAATCAAATAAGCACTGTGGAGTTCAGTTGTGATGGCAGTAAGGATAAAAAAACCGCCGATTACAAGGTAAGAATGAATTCAGTTCCAACCATAACCCCGGGAATAACAAGTTTCATACTTTCACTAATATAGGCAACAAAATGTTGTTTTATTGTGCTGATTACAACTGCAATCTTGAGTAAGATCAATAAACGTTACATACATACGCTAACATTGTTCAAATGAGTGCTGGGAAGGCTGGGGAAAGATGGTGGCCGTCACTGATGAGAACCGTCCATGCAAAAACGTAAGCCGCCATATTGGGATTTCAAAACTGCCTTGAAAACATATTTTACGAAGAGCTCACATGCTTATTTTAGTTCGTATGGGGCTTTCATATATCACAATATGTTTGACGAAACTTCAGTCTTTTAAATGGTATGCTTAGAGTTGCAATTGTATTCATGTTTCACCAATTAAATATCGAGTGAATAAGACCCGTCCACCGTGATGAGGGTTGGCCTGTCGTGATATTCTACCCTACCTATAAACTGTTTCCATGAATTCTAGTTGTCATAGTACCTAATGCAATAATGATAAAATTGCTTTAATATTTATGTAGGGTAGAACATCATGACAGGCCAACCCTCATCACGGTAGACGGGTCTTATTCACTCGATATTTAATTGGTGAAACATGAATACAATTGCAACTCTAAGCATACCATTTAAAAGACTGAAGTTTCGTCAACATATTGTGATATATGAAAGCCCCATACGAACTAAAATAAGCATGTGAGCTCTTCGTAAAATATGTTTTCAAGGCAGTTTTGAAATCCAATATGGCGGCTACGTTTTGCATGGACGGTTCTCATCAGTGACGGCCACCATCTTTCCCCAGCCTTCCCAGCACTCATTTGAACAATGTTAGCGTATGTAGTAACGTTTATTGATCTTACTCAAGATTGCAGTTGTAATCAGCACAATAAAACAACATTTTGTTGCCTATATTAGTGAAAGTATGAAAACTTGTTATTCCCGGGGTTATGGTTGGAACTGAATTCATTCTTACCTTGTAATCGGCAGTTTTTTATCCTTACTGCCATCACAACTGAAACTCCACAGTGCTTATTTGATTGTTATTATACCCATTTTGGTCTCAGTTCACTCCACATTGCACTTTAAACCCGTTGCTGTTCCTGGTTTCTAAGCACGCGCGCCATAACACAATTTCGAACAGCAGACGACGACAGACGATGAAACTGCAAAGTTTTATTCCCTAAACTGTTTACTTTACTCGTTATTTAGTTTAAATTTACTTATTTAAAAAAAAAATTTTGATTTAATTCATGTATATATCCCTTTTTTTGCAACCAAATTACCCAGAAAAATTACAGATATTTCTAAAGTAGATAAAATCAAATGTTTCTAACGTTTTTCGTACATCTGGCTGCCGAAAACCATAGAGGAACGAATACGGAAAAGTGCAGAGGAACGACTACGTTTTTTTTTTTTTGCTTTTTTGTTTTTTGTTTTGCTAGCACTTTTTCATTGATTTCAGTCCTTTATTAGTATTTTGAATTTCTTTAATATCGTATGCCAGAAATAAATGTAACCTTAATGTTTGCATGCTTTAATGTTTGCATGCTAAGAATGGCAAAATCATCGTTGCCACATTAGTGGAGGCTTCACACATACGCCGTTCCATTATTATAAACTGTTTCCATGAATTCTAGTTGTCATAGTAATGCAATAATGATAAAATTGCTTTAATATTTATGTATATATACTTCCAATACATAGCCTACTTTCACCAATTTCAACGTTTTGTGTGTAGTCTTATACCCAGTTTGGAGGGTCAACACATACCGAATAGCAACAGAGAGAGAGAGAGAGAGAGAAAGGAAGGCGGAGGAACGAAGAAGAAAAGGGATGGCGGTGGAGGGGGTGGGGGTGGGGAGAGGGTAGGTGGAGCTTTATACACTGTTCGTATCCATTTCTGCATAATGGAGTTTTTGTCTCTTGGTACAAAGACAAGTGTTGTTATTCTTTACGATTAGTGATTCACGATACCCTTATACTTACGGCACTGGGTGTAATGCACTATAGCAAAATCTCGTTCTGTTACGAGTGTTCGTTACAGAAATAGGTATTGCCCCCAAAAACGTGCTTGCACTGTCTCTGAAACCCATAGTAGACATGCTGCTTAGTTTATCAATCAAGTTTTTATAACCAAGTATTTTTTACAAGCTAGCTATTGAATAAATTTGTATATTTTTCTCAGTCAAAACATATGCCCCTCAATGCTAACTTTCTTCTTTTAACGACTTTCTGGTCATTGCAAATTCGGTCCCATAATTTCTTATGGTGCGAAAACAGACAGAGGCCCATGGACCGAAAACGATTGCGTCACACTACGGCGATAATCCAGCAGTAAAACATCTTCATATATCCAAAAAGTAAATAATAAAGATATATATGCGCATTACGATTATAACAATTACATGTATAGCTGATAACAATCTGCATGAATAACTGGTAAACTGTTCTGCAATGACAGTTGAGTATAGCAATTATTTACAATATGGTACGAAAGTCAAGATGTCGTGACGTCATAATACAGAACTTAAAAGAACGTTCTAATTCAGAAAAATAATTACTTAAAATTTAGTCAGAGTCGAGTTACTTTTTCAATAACGAATATTTTCAAATTAATCATCATAAATATGTAAAATATTGATGTTTTACTACTTATTTAAAAATTAGCTAAGAGCACGCTTCTCGTCATCTTCTACCAAAACAGCTGTTTACTCCTGGCTTGTTGTTGGTGAGAAATCGTGTTTCGATTGTTGTGATAAAAGTGCTCCAGCGTCTGGGTATACAAGTGGTGTGCGGATTTATCACAGGAAATGGAAAGTTTGTTGACACAAGCGACTCCGTAAACATCGAGATGGCGTCAATCTTCGAAACATTTTTAGTTGTAAGTAAAAATTTCTAAAGTGTTTTGGTGAGATTTCCACTGCCGTGGGCGCCATTTTCAGTACCCTCTGTTTAAATCTTAAAATTTGGCCTTAATTTCTAACTTTGGAGAAAATACTTACTTCGAAAGGAGAGTAGAGGTCTTTAGCTCCGTTTCTCACCAACAACAAGTCGCGACTGATGCCCATCTCGGGTGTCAGGACGCTTATAATGTACTTTTTCGGAGGTGGCTAGGTGTTGATTGTAGGTGGCCTGCTGTGATGTTTTACCCTATATAGCCTATACTTCCAATACATAGGTAGGTAGCCTAATTTCACCAATTTCAACGTTTTGTGTGTAGTCTTATACCCAGTTTGGAGGGTCAACACATACCGAATGGCAACAGAGAGAGAGAGAGAGAGAGAGAGAGAGGAAAAGAAGGCGAAGGAACAAAGAAAAGGGGTGGCGGTGGAAGGGGGGAGAGGGTAGGTGAAGCTTTTTACGCGTTGGTAGGTATCCATTTCTAGGTAGATAGGGGGAAACATCAGTACAGGCCAACCCTCATCACGGTGGACGGGTCTTATTCACTCGATATTTAATTGGTGAAACATGAATACAATTGCAACTCTAAGCATACCATTTAAAAGACTGAAGTTTCGTCAACATATTGTGATATATGAAAGCCCCATACGAACTAAAATAAGCATGTGAGCTCTTCGTAAAATATGTTTTCAAGGCAGTTTTGAAATCCAATATGGCGGCTACGTTTTTCATGGACGGTTCTCATCAGTGACGGCCACCATCTTTCCCCAGCCTTCCCAGCACTCATTTGAACAATGTTAGCGTATGTATGTAACGTTTATTGATCTTACTCAAGATTGCAGTTGTAATCAGCACAATAAAACAACATTTTGTTGCCTATATTAGTGAAAGTATTGAAACTTGTTATTCCCGGTTATGGTGGAACTGAATTCATTCTTACCTTGTAATCGGCGTTTTTATCCTTACTGCCACCACAACTGAAACTCCACAGCTTATTTGATTGTTATTATACACATTTTGGTCTCAGTTCACTCCACATTGCACTTTAAAACCCGTTGCTGTTCCTGGTTTCTAAGCGCGCGCGCCATAAACACAATTACAAACAGCAGACGACGACAGACGACGACAGACGACGAAACTGCAAAGTTTTATTTCCCTAAACTGTTTACTTTACTCGTTATTTAGTTTAAATTTACATTGTTATTTAAAAATTTTGATTTAATTCATGTATATTATCCCTTTTTTGCAACCAAAATTACCCCGAAAAATTACAGATATTTCTAACGTAGATAAAATCAAATGTTTCTAACGTTTTACGTACATCTGGCTGCCGAAAACCATAGAGGAACGAATACGGAAAAGTGCATAGAGGAACGACTACGTTTTTTTTTTTTTTTGCTTTTTTTTTTTTTTTTTTTTGTTTGTTTTTTGCTAGCACTTTTCATTGATTTCAGTCTTTATTAGTATTTTGAATTTCTTAAATAATCGTATGCCAGAAATAAATGTAACCTTTAATGTTTGCATGCTAAGAATGGCAAAAATCATCGTTGCCACATTAGTGGAGGCTTCACACATACGCCGTTCCATTATCCTGTTAAGCGTCCGCCCCTGATGAGCTCGCTGCTAACGTACCGTCACGCTTTTTTTGTAATCAGGGATCATAGCACTGATGATAGTTTTTCAAAGTTAATATTGATTTTTATGCTTGTTATTCATACTGTAATTAACTGTTGGAAATTCTCTCTCTCTCTCTCTCTCTCTCTCTCATACTCACTCTCTCTCTCTCCTCTCTCTCTCTCTCTCGGAGTCTCCAGTCACTCGGCAAAGAAAAGTCATCTTCACTCCCGCAATTGAAAGAAAAGTTTGTATCATCACTGGAGGATTCAGAAATAGAGCTCTCATCATCAAATAGGTTATCAATATCACACTCCTCATCTAGTATTTGATTGACTCACCTAAAGAAATATGCCTCCTCTTTGGGACATTCATTGTGAAAGACGCGAAATCCAATTTTGTCTCGATAAACGCCCGAAGCGCATTGAAAGAAAACCAACAGGGACAGGCAGTTTTTCTAGCATAAGCGACCACCAGGAAAGAGTTGCCAGGCTGGAAATAAGTTTCCCATGTGCTGAGAGTGTTACCAAATGATGTTCCTACACTTTCTATGCGAGTAAACGTATTATTACGGGGCTGACGACTTGACAAGCACAGTTAAAGTCTTGAACGTAATATCCCGTTGAAGGCGCTACCGAGTAGATCGCGGTAAACGTATTATTACGTGGGTGACGCTTAACAGGTTATAAACTGTTTCCATGAATTCTAGTTGTCATAGTAATGCAATAATGATAAAATTGCTTTGATATTTATGTATATATATACTTCCAATACATAGCCTAATTTCAACAATTTCAACGTTTTGTGTGTAGTCTTATACCCAGTTTGGAGGGTCAACACATACCGAATGGCAACAGAGAGAGAGAGAGAGAGAGAGAGAGAGAGAAAGGAAGGCGGAGGAACGAAGAAGAAGAAAAGGGAGGGGGGGTGGGGGGGGGGGGGGGTTGGGGAGAGGGTAGGTGGAGCTTTATACGCGTGTTCGTATCCATTTCTGCATAATGGAGTTTTTGTCTCTTGGTACAAGGACAAGTGTCGTTATTCTTTACGATTAGTGATTCACGATACCCTTATAAATTACGGCACTGGGTGTAATGCACTATAGCAAATCTCGTTCTGTTAAGAGTGTTCGTTACAGAAAATAGGTATTGCCCAAAAACCTGCTTGCACTGTCTCTGAAACCCATAGTAGACATGCTGCTTAGTTGTCAATCAAGTTTTTATAACCAAGTATTTTTACAAAGCTAGCTATTGAATAAATATTTATTTTTCTCAGTCAAAACATATGCCCCTCAATGCTAACTTTCCTCTTTTAACGACTTTCTGGTCATTGCAAATTCGGACCCCATATTTCTTATGGTGCGAAAACAGACAAGAGGCCCATGGACCGAAACGATTGCGTCACACTACGGCGATAATCCAGCAGTAAAAACATCTTCATATATCCAAAAAGTAAATAATAAAGATATATATGCGCATTACGATTATAACAATTACATGTATAGCTGATAACAATCTGCATGAATAACTGGTAAACTGTTCTGCAATGACAGTTGAGTTATAGCAATTATTTACAATAGGTACGAAAGTCAAGATGTCGTGACGTCATAATACAGAACTTGAAAGAACGTTTTAATTCAGAAAAATAATTACTTAAATTTGAGTCAGAGTCGAGTTACTTTTCAATAACGAATATTTTCAAATTAATCATCATATAAATATGTAAAATATTGATGTTTTACTACACTTTATTTTAAAAATTAGCCAAGAGCAACGCTTCTCGTCATCTTCTACCCCAACAGCTGTTTACGCCTGGCTTGTTGTTGATGAGAAATCGTGTTTCGATTGTTGTGATAAAAGTGCTCCAGCGTCTGTGGTACAAAAGTGGTGTGCGGATTTATCACAGGAAATGGTAGTTTATTGACACAAGCTACTCCGTAAACATCGAGATGGCGTCAATCATCTTCGAAACATTTTTAGTTGTAAGTAAAAATTTCTAAAGCGTTTTGGTGAGATTTCCACTGCCGTGGGCGCCATTTTCAGTACCCTCTGTTTAAATCTGTTTAAATCTTAAAATTTGGCCTTAATTTTCTAACTTTGGGGTAAAATACTTACTTCGAAAGGAGAGTAGAGGTCTTTAGCTCCGTTTCTCACCAACAACAAGTCGCGACTGATGCCCATACTCGGGTGTCAGGACGCGTATAATGTACTTTTTTCGAGGGTGGCTGCACTGATGGTAGCTGGCCTGCGTGCTGCCTTTGATGTTTTACCCTAATGGAGTTTTTGTCTCTCGGTACAAGGACAAGTGTCGTTATTCTTTACGATTGGTGATTCACGATACCCTTATAAATTACGGCACTGGGTGTAATGCACTTTAGCAAAATCTTGTTCTGATGTCAGGACGCGTTATAATGTACTTTTTTTGGGATTGTTCACGTTGATCGTACATGGTCAACCCTGTACCATGCGTTTTTTTACCCTAGTAGTACGCTTAGGTACCCGTAATGCTAAACTGCGATGGAAATGAAAGTGACAAAGTTTATTTCCTGGTTTCGGCTTACAGCTAGGTAGGCTAAACTGAGGAACTCTCAAACCTTTCGCTTCGCATCCTTTTTCTGCTTGGACGTCGGATCCATAGCAGAGACAAGGAGCTTCACAGTGAAGTATGAAGCTGCTGTTGCAAATGCCAGTCGAACCAGTAAGGACAACACCTCTCCCCTCGTCAGCTCTCCTCCCTCCATCTTGCGACTGTAGTTCGACAAAATCAATCGGAACACCATTAACACATTCCAGTGATCGGATTCGTAGCAAAAGGAGTTTAGGTTTCCTGAAGAGCTTAAGAAGATCGTCTGCAGTAGTCGTTCGATGATGAAATGCTCGCGACGACAAGCAATCGACCAGGTCGCTTCAGCTTTTAATGCGGCAGTTTTACCATCTCCTTTATATAATAGGTAGCACTGCGGAGCTTGCTGTCCCAGAGTCCGCTGAGATTTTTGATAGCTTAACATCTTGGTACCAAAACATTGCATTTAGGTACGTGTTTAACATTATTAGTGTACCCTAACACATGATGCGTATGTCTTATGAGTGATGGAAAGGATGAATAAAATCATGGAATTCAACAATAGAAAAAATAAAGAGCATCAACATAACATCAAGATGACGTCAATAGCATATAAAAACTGCAATTAATTGAAATTAAGGTAACCAAAAGTCATTGCCAATAATTATTCATTTATTGGAAACAATAGTCATTTAGAAGAGCTCTAATATTTATTTTTGAAAGGTACCATAGAACTTTTTTTATATTATGTTTCTTAAATATGATGTTATTTTCTTTGTTAGACCTCACAACTTTACGTACTTCAATAGTTAACGGCATTTTAAATCTTATAACAATCATTTACTTTCCTTTTATTTTTTTAATTGAGTTGATTTTCCCCTAAAAGCTTAGTTTTCCAATCAGTAAAATGACCGTATGAACTTTTTCTTTTAATAAAAATTCACAATGCAAGTATTACATATATATATATATATATATATATATATATATATATATATATATATGTGTGTGTGTGTGTGTGTGTGTGTGTGTGTGTGTGTGTGTGTGTGTGTGTGTGTGTGTGTGTGTGTGTGTGTGTCACGGTCATAACTAACTAATTTCACTAAACAAAATATCCATTCAAATTTCCTTCGGAATTATCTGCAGCACACTTCCCTGATATCAAGACTGTCATAATTATGTGCTTGTGATCTCAGTCGGTTATCACTTCACGCCACAAATCCAAAACGGGGTCCATAAGAGAAGGTACAACATTTCTTTTTCATAAAAGCAGATCAAAATCATTCCAGACTTACACACGGAGGAGCGGCAGAGAAGAAAGTCCTTTAACAAAATCCTTGGGTAACACAGTACAAAAATGTACAAGTGGTTTCCCGTAAGTAGTTCAGACCTATGTCACAACAGGAGGTGTCAATTAATTTTTCAATAACTACTGAGTGTAATAATTTCTACCATTATTATCAAAGACGAGATACCTACCAGTTATGTTAGGGACTGTAGGTTCCAAAACTACATGCAGTAAGTTTTGCTTATCTTCATTCATCATCGAGCAAACTTCAGCTGGCAGGTCAGTACTACAATTAACTTTTCAAACAGACACCCGTTAACTATTCACAAAACTCTCATCGCAACAACAGCAAACCTGCAAAAGACAGAATTAGTGGAAAACGATGAAAGGCAAAAAACATGCATGTAAACAATAAATAAAAAAATTTTCTGAGAGAGAGAGAGAGAGAGAGAGAGCGAGAGAGAGAGAGAGAGAGAGAGAGAGAGAGAGAGAGAGAGAGAGAGAGAGAGAGAGATATTTTCTTCGTTTTATTTTTAATGATGTTCGTAAAAGATATGCATTAAAAGGACATTCAAATATGATAAAACTAAAAATTCTTTATTTTCATTTCCATTATTTTTTCATTAAAATTTAGAACATGATTTTCGCATTTTTATGAGGGTAAAGTAGCGTAGCTCTGTTTGAAACTTCTGTTCTAAAAATAAATAAATAAATAAAAATAAACTACGACAGGAAACAAAGATAATTTAACACATCCCTTGGGAAACTCAGAAAACATGCTAGGCCACTTTTTGAATTACGATTGGTCCCTTCCCAGTCATTTGTCCTGTATCCCAGTCCTGGCACCTGAATTATTTTTTACATTTTTGAGAGTGAACAAAAAACCACCACTGGAATAAATAAGTTTCCTAGATAACTGCAACATCTTCAATCGAATCGATTCTATTCGACTCAGTTTCCCTCCTTACAAACTGAACATGAGGAAATTTCTTAGCAAAAGAGCTGCCAATGGAAGTCCTCCGTTGTGGCTAAAAGAAAGTTAAGTTTCTAATGATTGTTGACTTTCACTCGCCTGGTGAGGTTTTTCATTTTCCGTGTTATGCATTGAGCCTTACGATTAAGTTCTTCCGCTAATCATCTTCTAAATAGTCTTTATATCCCACCAAGCAAATATCTTTTAGATCTAAATTTGACCGAAACATTATATTGGAGGGTTAAACTAAGAACTCGACGAAGCAACATTAACTGGACCTATAGAGTGACAAAAGTGTTGCCTTTTCTGATGAAGCTATTTGACTTAAGGAAGCCATGAAAACAGACATTTTTACTCTTTTTTTTCTGCCATGGCTATACCTTCCGATCATTGCACCTACACAAGGCATATTCCATTCTGATATCTTGGAGAAAGAGATTGAAACTGAGATGTTATCGACACTTGATTGACAGATACTGAACTACCTGGGAGTAGGCAAGTAGAGGCTAAGGACTCCATGCTGGTGACTTGACCATCAAGGCTGACGGGTTCAAAGGTCATTTGATGCAATGTCCTTTACTAATCTCTGATCCTTGGCGGCTCGACTTCGTTTAGTGTGAATGCTGTAGCATTTTGCTTGAACACACATGAACTGTAACCATACGAAAATAATTATGATTCGGTCCTTAAGCCAAGAGTATCGCTGACATTGCTATTCCAACCTAACGACAACAGCGAATACAACAATGCACTTATCTGCTGACCGCTTGGTCTTGTCTTAACTCTTTATACGCTAATCCTCCCGTCCGGAAGTTGTTATAGGCTTCATTATTGGCTGATTAGTGAAACAGAATATGAGAAAGGCGGATGCCATCGCAGTATAATAAAATGTAACAGGCAAGCTCATGAACAAGGCGGATAACCGACATAAAATCTGATTAGTATAGCCCACGTCATCTCATATTAAAACAGAACAGTATGCATCTTGAATGTATTACGTATATATATATATATATATATATAATATAGTATGTATGTATAACTGAATCACGAAAGTTAGGAACGTGATAAATCCATAAATAAGATATATGCCACGAAGGAAAAATAAACGAAGGAGTAAATGCGAGACCTTTCGACGTTTTCCACGTCCTTTACTGAGCAGAAACTGACATACATGGGACAAAAGAACACAAAACAAGAAGATTCGTATAACTGACAGATATGGATTATAAAGAGATTGGTACCTAGAATCCGCACAGCAGGAAAGAGAGTAACTTTCCCAAACAAGCATAAACAATGGGTGCGATTAAAAGTTTAAGATAACCTTCTCAGATACAAGGACAAGACAATTAAAGAATTATAGGTGACAGCTGTTCAGAACTTTGGTAAACAAAACCATGTTCACAATACATATTCACAATACAGGTTAAACATACATTACAACGAAGATAACTCAAAGGCAACTAATTTTTATTTAAGTCTGTAATTATATCTTTGAGGTAATTCTTAAACATGTTACAAATACAAGGGTCTAAATGAAAAAGGCCACGACTAACATTGAAATTACAATGAAAAGTAAGTTGTATTAAAGCAGATTCTAAAAGATTTCGTGATAAGACATCTCTTGACCTTCCAATTACTGAACTACCAACCCAATTTATTCGGTGGTTGTTTTCACTTAAATGAATGAATATTGCATTGGATTTTTGCCCAGTTTTTACAGAATATTTATGCTGGCTTAGCCTTACTTCTAGGCCCTTGCTAGACTGTCCGAGATAAAATGAGGGACAATCCATACATGGAATTTTATATATTATGTTGTTGCTTTCTCTGGGGCTATTTTTTTTTTATTAACATTCCTTTTAGTGTGTATTATAGAGAAAACAAGGTTGACATTAAAAGCTTTAACAATGATTTAATGGTTTCAAATCCGTTAAAAAAAGGCAAACTGAGAATGTTCTTAAAATATTCTTTCTGTGTGTTACTTACACTATAAAACTTTTTGTGGGCTTTATTATAACAAAAATCTAATATATGTGAAGGGTATTCAATTTCTTTATCCAAATATTGGGGACTGACAATGCGCAATGCTCGTAAAAACATAGAAGAAAAAAATTGATATTTTTATGTTAAGATGGTGGCCTGAGAAGAAGAAATGAACATAAGTTAAGTTGTTGGTCGGTTTCCTATAAATACTGAATTTACATTGAAATGGTTCTCTGTGTATCAAAACATCTAAGAAAGGGAGGCAATTGTCTTTTTCTAATTCTAGAGTAAACTTAATTGATGGTACCTGGTTATTTAATTTAGAGAGTAAATCATTTACATCAATACCGACAGGCAGGACAGCTAAAATATCATCAACATAATGATACCACTTTACAGGAATATAAATGATATTAGGTAAGTAGCGTTTTTCAAAAAATTCCATGTACAAGTTTCAGAGTAGTGGTGATAAAGGATTCCCCATTGCCATGCCAAATATTTGTTGATAAAATTCACCATTGAATATAAACTTTCACTCACGAATTTTAGCTAGCACTTCTGGAAACAGGTTACAAAATAAAATATGTTGATTAGAGATACGCAGTGCGGCTGGATGACGATAGTTTTGCCAGCTGGAAAGCTCCAAATTATCGACGTGAATATTTTGGACATTTTGAAGTGACTATTTTGGTATGAATGAGGGAAGCAGCTCGAGGGGAAAATATTCTGCGATCTGCTCACACAGCTAATCTTACTATAATGGACGTAGTGTCTGTCTGTCCGTCTGTCATTCAGTTACAGCCAAACCGCTGGTCCGATGGGCATGGATTTGACAGGGTTATAATGGGGACCCCTAAGATGGTTCATAACGGGTGTTCAACTTCCCTCCCCCACCCCTCCGAAGCGGGCGGGGGTGAGAAGGGATTCCCTGAGATGGAGCTGGTTTTACTCGTGAAACGAGGCTGGTTACGCCCGTAGACTTAATTACTTTGCGCAATTTTCATACAGAACTTCTGATACATAGTTTGTTAATTAATAAATAATAATAATAATAATAATAATAATAAATACCAATAATAAAATAAATAATAATAATAATAAATAATAAAATAAAGTTAATCATTCACCAACGATAAAATGTGTTTCCACTCAGAGAAAGACAGGGTAAATATGTTAATTATTTTACAAAGGATATGAATTAATTTATCAGATGCATCAAATAATACCGTTGTAACAAAATTCAAGAAAGTGTTCATTAATGCGAAGTAAGTCGATCGATATGGGGTCTGGTACTCTCAATTATCATTTTTTAGGGGTAATGAAAATTTGTAATTAAGAGAACTCAAGTTCACATACTCATACAGACTTGGTTCCTTCTCATGTGTAGAAGCTCGTTGAAAGATAGCTGATACAATACAAAAATCCCAACTGCATAACGCGTTGTTGCGTGATTTTCACGTAGTACGCCCTCGTTTTTTAACTATATATTACGTATTATATATATATATATATATAATATATATATATATATATAATATCTATATATATATATATATATATAGTATGTAATATATATATATATATATAATATATATATATAGATATATATATATATATATATATATGTATGTATGTATGTGTGTGTGAGTGTTAATTGCTATTGTGGATATCTATTAAAACGATCTATGCTTCTTTTTTCTTTATCATTTTGTTTATCTGCTATAAGTCTTCATGCATTAGCTTTTCCATGCCTAAGATGAATTTTCCATTTCTATTTCGTGAGGGTTTAGTACTGATCTGGTCGGTTTCTCAGAAATGTTGAAGCAAATTTGATGCCTGAGAGTATTGCTTACCTCATCTATTTCATAATCATCTTATATTATTGATATAAAGATGGGTTACTGTATCAAAGAAAACGACAAATAACGCCTCTTTTTTTTCTATACGACTGATAAATAACATCGAGCATACTCCAGAAAATCACAACGGAGTTCTGTCTATTCACTGCTTATCTGCTTACTCCAGAAAAGGACCCCAAATGATCGCTTGGGAGGATAAGACGTTTGAGTGCACTGATACGACGGAGATAACTCATGACAAGGCATCTTCCTGCTGATAAGATGATCGAGAAGATCGCTACGTCAAGCGTATCCTGTTATGTAAAGGGAGGGTTATATAACATATATATGAAAAGTAAGAATGAAATATTATGTATTTTGCGGAATTCACTGTATCAGCTGAGACGAAATAGTAACCTACCCGGCAGGCAATAATCAAGTGCTAGCTCGGCGTTCAGTTATCTCTCAAAGCAAATACTATTTTGATCTTTTTACGAATCTAACTTGAATGATCATACTTCAGTTCACAATGAACTTAAACCAAAAATGACTATTTTTCCTGTGTCAAAGTCATGCTTACCTGTAACACGATCTTTATCTAAATATTTTAGGGCAGTATGGTAAACTTTATATAAAAGTATGATGTAATTGGAAAATGACTTGAGTATACCGTCATTTTTGACGGGAACGGGCACGGCACGCTACTATGACAGGATACGTTCTGTGGGAACAAAGTCACAACGTAAGGCATCTATGAAAATTGAATAATTAAAGAGCACCGCAGCACCTGTCAGAGGTTGCGTCATTCACGTCATGTGAGCATTCTTATGAAACGAAGGCAAAAAAAATCGCTCCCCGCCATAATTGGGGTAACGTTTACATCGTATTTTTTATGTATTTGTAGTACATAAAATCTTTCTTTGATGTTGCGACGCCAGCTGAACATTTCATTAAACCAGGTCTAAAAATGTTTTTTTTTCTGCAGTATGTCTGACATCACGTGACTTCGGAAATTCAGTTCTAAGGCCGTTTTATTTGTTTCAAAAATACATTTCACGGCAAGTGTGACATCATTCGCTCAGCTGATTCATACGCAATGTCTTTTGAGATTGTTCGGCAGGACTGCCACTCAAGGCATCCTTGTGATACGCTACTGACGCTCATAGTTATAGATTGGACATAAGTGGCTATTGTGTCGATGCAGGCGCCATGACAGTTCTCTCTCTCTCCAAACGATCAGTTTACTACACATTGTCTTTGCCTCCAGTGCAACACCTTTTAGCATTAATTTTTAGAGGTACTTTGATTGCTATAGAAGTAATCTGGGATTTCATCTTACCCAAAGCGTAGCCTACTACTCTTATCTCTTAATATTTTCCGTGTTCGATCTGCTTGAGATTTTCCTTGGAATTTTAGACTACTAACGTTTAATTCTGATGCAATCTCTTTACTATTCCATTTGCTAAACCTCTACATTGGCGCTATGCATTTCCTTTTAGAATCACTGTCATATTTGATTTCTTTGTCATCGGTTACTCTGCTTGATATGGCTAAGGTAAAAGTATTTTATTATGATGATCTCCCTGTTTTCAAAGTCTCAGACATGCCAGGGTTGTGCCCTTACACCCTCCACCCCCCACTCCGCTAGACAAGGGTGATCAAGTTTATTGGATAATGAGATGGCCGATGGGCAACATGGCTACTTTGCGAGCTACCCCTATAGAGACAATATCTCAGCTCCCAAATAGCAACGATGGAAACAAGTCAAGAGCTGTGTTTTTTTTAATTGAGTTGCAATGTTGAATTCAAGTTGGAAGTAAGAGCCGTTTCATTGATTTTATAACAAATAGAACATCAAGCGGATAAGCTGCCAACATATGATAACTAGCCTCTATACAAGTGCGTATCTGTCCAACATATATCTCGAGAAGTTCTTCAAACGTAAAGCAGTAATCAATTTCTAAATTCTTTAACATCTTAGGAAAATATAGGAAAATATAAGTTTCTAAATCAAGTCCCAGCTATAATCTTTAAAAAAGCTCCCTGTTCTGACTGAACTTTCCATTTAGAAAACTATATGCACATTTCAATTTGGAGTTCGATTCTCGTCACACTGGGGTCCAAAACCTATTTTCGGAACGAACAGCAAACTCTTTGCACCGTGAGAAAAAAAAAAAAAAAAAATTGAGGGGGAGGAAGCTTATCATCTACGGCAGGGGTCAGCAACCCTGGGTACGCCTAACAAAGTTGGCAAGTACAGCGCTTGGCCATGGCACGCCACCTGTGTTCATTGAAAAAAAAGGAAAACCTAAAAAGAGTATTAAGGAGAGAGAGAGAGAGAGAGAGAGAGAGAGAGAGAAGAGAGAGAGAGAGAGAGAGAGCTTTAAAGAGTTTAATAAGCTTTGCGTAATATAAATTTATTAGACTTAGTGAATCTGCCCGAGTTTGATACAATTTCTAAATCAAGGCATAAATATGTGTAGCATGTATTTTATGGTAACTGGTTTTGTCATACAATAACTATGAAATCACATTAAAACATTATGAAATCTTATATTGAAGCGACGCGCCATTTATGCATAGTGCAATTTCTGAATAATTTATCGAGTGCACTAATCATTATCAAACTCATTTCTTGATGTAAGGAAAGAATGAAAAATCTGCTGTACCTTGGGAAAGCCTTAGCAAAAACTTAAAGAAGTATTTAAAAAAAAATTGATAAATAAATCCGTAAACACTGGCTAATGAAAAAATGGCCTACTATAAACCTAGGCTGATAGAAGAGCCTCCACAACCGATATTAAAGATTAGCTCATCATTTCTCGACACCTGGAAAGGGGCGGAACACACCTAAACCTCCTTACAATTAAGGAAAATCAGTCATTCCCAAATTAAATTAGAACCCATAATGTCGATCTATGTCAAACAATCCCATTACAGTCCAAAGAGTGACTAAAGATTATGAGCGAAGTGGAAAAGGGAGTATTGTATGTAAGTGTGATAAAATATACATATCATAAAGTGAAGTAGTTCCTGAAGATTCATGATATAATACACAATACATGCTTTCTACAACTGTATATTTCTGTAGAACCAAATAAAAGCTTAAAATATATTAAAAACAACAATTGCTACTATTGGAAATTGAAAGAAGAGAGCGCATATTTTTGGGAACACTCTCTCTCAGCTGGCATATAGAAAAAAGACCCCAGAGATATTCAACTTCAGTAGAAGAGAGAAGTTGCAGTGGATCTAACTCTACCACATATACAGCATTAGTTGAAGGGGATCCTAAACATCCTATAAAAAAAATAAAAACTAAAAGACAGAGGGCCCTCACTCCAAAATACTATCAGTGTAAATATCAAAATCTGGCAAACGGCCCGTAAAAGAAAAAAATAAGGGCTGTAGGATGTTGACGGGTACAGAAAAGCGCGAACTGAAAAATAAAGAAAAGAATTGCTTACGTGGTACAACCGAAGAAAAGAAGAAACCAAGCAACAACAGAAAAATTACAAGGACCCAAACAAAAAATCGAGGAGCTAGATGAAGAATAAAAAGGAAATGTTTTAAAGTCAGCCAGTTCCCTCAGGCGTCTAAAGATACGCCGACTGCTTTCCAAAATCTTTTCACCTGTCATGGTCATTTCATCTGAAACTTTCGTCGAGGACTTTTATCACTCAAGAAGAATGATCGTATATCAAGAATCCTTGTAAAACAGGGGATCTTGAAAACAGCAAATAGGCTCGTTATCCCTTACTCGCAAGACCAATACCATCTTTACATCATATATGGCATCATTTCTGAGGTCTGCTGAAGTTAATTTTGTCTCACAAGGTGACAAAGCAAGAATTTCAGTGGACATTACTGACATTACCAATAAACAGGCCGTATGCTTACGTATTTGGAACGTGAAGTCGACACGGTGACCTTGACTTTGTTTGATGCACCAATACACAAAATAGGGCCATCATTTATAGCTGCTATAAAGCATAATCAAATTGAATAACAGGGATTGACATATACTGGCCCAACGTCTGTGGCTGTATGAAATACTAATTACATCCATCACTGCAATATAGCTCACCTGAGAGAGAAGAAGAGAGTTCAGGCGCTGATGCATGTCCACGTCAGATGGTTTGCTCAAGCCAGTCATTATATCATGATCATTACTGATGGTAGTTGATATGATGAAAAGTTGGGTAAGCAGCCTTGACCACACGGCAGAATTGAGTAGTCCATCTGGGTTACGATACTGCTAAGTAGTGCTGACCCAAGATCTGTTTGGGAGTCATTTGAGACCAAAGAGGGAAAAGTGTTGTAAACAATCTAGAAGACGAAGCAGATTTTTCCTATGAGGGAAAGTCGTTTTATCAAAAGGAACAACTGATAGTCTTGCAAATATTGCAGAATACATTGATTCATGGAAAGAAAGTTCCAGAAATAAAAAAAATCATCAGTCGTATGTTGGACGTACCAAGAAATGATAATTATCATGTAGTTAAAAAAGTTCATATACTGCAAATCTAATACATGCACACAAATCATGATTCTTGGGGCTGGTAGCTGTTGCCGCATTCTAACATACATTCAAGAAAACTGGAACTGGTGCGGAAATGTATTACTATAAGCAGTATGATGAAATAAGCATACATAATATTGGTGTTTCATTGCAATATGAACTTTTTGAGAAATCAAATTCACTAATATTTTGTTAATTTTGTACTAAAGCTCGACTTGGTTATAATGTAGTAAACGGACTTCCTGTCAATCAGGAACTGTTTGTTGCAGATTACTCATTTATGTCACTTTTCATATTTACAAATTTGTTTAATTCAGTTAAATATTTTACTTTCAGTGTGTGGTTACTTCTGCTCTGAGAAATTAATATGTTATTAATATATTTTGCTAACCATCACATGAATAGAAGGCGAATTTCCTTACTGTGTGATCTGTCAACGTAACATTAACACATCCACTCACGAAACACTGTAATACCAAGCATAATACTATTTTTCCATGATATCTAAATGAAGCGTTATACGGATTAAACGTTGCATAATACTATTTTTGCGTTGTATGATATTTAAATGACCCCTCATATCAGGTCAATAACTGGACTAATTCAACAAATTTGATAAGATTCGACGCCGAAAAGTAACGTTAGTGCCATCTATTGGCTGGTAAACTTACTCACTATAGTAATCGTGGCCAACGAAGTTTCTCCATGTAAACAGAACTTGCTATGACAGTCGGATGTGACGTCACGAATGGAGGTAAATGTTTTCCCTGCCCTGTAATAGATTGAAAAACTGTTGAACATCTTTCGAAGTAAATTACACGCGAGCCGTAGAGCTTCAGTTATTGGAATTTGCCGTTTTTAATTGTGAGACGATGATGATACAAATGTGAAAACGATTGTTTGTGTACAAAGCGTATGTGGCACCTTGTCATTGGAAGACACGTCCTTTCCGGTGATTCGTAAAGTGCCACAATATTTCCTATTTATTAAGATATATCGTATTTATTACGTTAACAGGTGAGCTCACTGCTGTGAATTTATTGTGGAGTTGTCATTTTTAATCAGGCCAAGGGTCAATCTTGGCGTTAGCGATTAGGTTTAGGCTAACACTGCATGATTTTTCATCGTGTCAAACTGAACACAGTCGTCGTAAGGCCTAAGGATGCTGAAGGTATGCGGCTTCGTTCTGTGTAATGGTACCTTCATATTAAACTTTGAAATGTCGGCTTGGTTCTGTTGACGTTTAGTCTATATATAGGCGTTTATTTTCTTGATTTGTAAGGAACTCTGGCCTGGTGGTTACCCTGTCCTAAGCCTAGGAGGTGTAGGTAGGTAGGCTAATGAACCGGACCCATGTTTTGACTTGGATACCATGTACTAGGTATCTATTTACTTACCTAGCTATCATTTGTTTAAATTTGTTCAGTGATACTGTAACGTTGGTGGTAATTCGCCATTTCTACCTAGGCTAGGCTTTTTCTTGTTCGAACTGGATATTGGTATGGCAGCCATACCCCGGTACGGCAGTGAATTGCGCCTGCGCGAATCCTTGTTTACCGCCTCAGGCATACCATTGGCAGCAAGAAAAATGGCGACGGAACAGCATGAACCGCGGAATAGGGTAAAACACCGCATGGCCTACAGCAGGCCAATGACGATCAATGCATGCCACCCTCCGTAAAAGTACATTATAACGCGCCCTGACATTGGAGATTGGCATCCGTCGCGACTTCTTGTTGGTGAGTAACGGAGCTAGGTAAAAATCTCTACTCTCCTTTTGAAGTAAGTATTTTCTCCAATGTTAGTAATTAAGGCCAAATTTTAAGATTTAAACAGAGGGTAGTGAAAACGGTCTCAAATGTAGTGCAAATCTCGCCAAAACTTGTTCAACATTTTTTTCGCACCATAAGAAATTATGGGACCGAATTCACAATGACCAGAAAGTCGTTAAAAGAGGAAAGTTAGCATTGAGGGGCATTTGTTTTGATTGAGAAAAATAAATTTATTCAATAGCTAGCTTGTAAAAAATACTTAATTACAAAAAAACTTGCTTGACAACTAAGCAGCATACCTACTATGGGTTTCAGCGACAGTGCAAGCACGTTTTTGGGCAATACCTGTTCTGTAACGAACACTCTTATCAGAACGAGATTTGCTATAGTGCATTACACCCAGTGCCGTAATTTATCAGGGTATCGTGAATCACTAATCGTAAAGAATAACGACACTTGTCCTTGTACCAAGAGGAGACAACTCCATTATGCAGAAATTGATACGAACATGCGTAAAAAGCTCCACCTACCCTCTCCCCCCCCTTCCACCGCCACCCCTTTCCTTCTTCGTTCCTTCACCTTCCTTTCTCTCTCTCTCTGTTGCAATTCGGTATGTGTTGACCCTCCAAACTGGGTATAAGACTACACACACAACGTTGAAATTGGTGAAATTAGGCTATGTATTGGAAGTATATATACTTAAATATTAAATTAATTTTATCATTATTGCATTACTATGACAACTAGAATTCATGAAAACAGTTATAATAATGAATCGGCGTATGTGTGAAGCCTCCACTAATCGGGCAACGTGATTATGCCATTCTTAGCATGCAAACATTAAAGGTTACATTTATTTCTGGCATACGGTTATTAAAGAAATTCAAAATACTAATATAGACTGAAATCAATGAAAAGTGCTAGCAAAAACAAAAAAGCAAAAATAAAATATAATCCACTTATCCGTAGTCGTTCCTCTATGGTTTTCAGCAGCCAGATGTACAAAAAAGTTAGAAACATTGGATTGTATCTACTTAAGAAATATCTGTAATTTTTCGAGTAATTTGGTTGCAAAAAAGGGATACTATACATGAATTTAAATTAAAATTTTTAAATAAAAGTAAAGTTGAACTAAATAACGAGTAAACAATTTAGGGAATAAAACTTTGCAGTTTTGTTGTCTGCTGCTCATAACTGTGTTTGTGGCGCGCGCTCTTAAGAACCAGGAACAGCAACTTGTTTAAAATGCAATGTGGAGTGAATTGAGACCAAAATGTGTATAATAACAATCAAATGAGCACTGTGGAGTTTCAGTTGATGACAGTAAAGATAAAAACCACCAATTACAAGGTAAAAATGAATTCAGTTCAAACCATGACCCCGGAATAGTTTCATACTTTCAGTATATAGGCAACAAAATGTTTTATTGTGCTGATTACAACTGCAATCTTGAGTAAGATCAATAAACATTACACATATACGCTAACATTGTTCAAATGAGTGCTGGGAAAGATGGTTGTCGTCACTGATCAGAACCTGTACATCCACACGGTAGCCGCCATATTGGATTTCAAAACTGCCTTGAAAACATATTTTACGAAGAGCGTCACATGCTTATTTTAGTTCGTATGGGGCTTTCATATATCACTTTATGTTGACGAAACTTCTATCTTTTGAATGGTATGCTTGGAGTTGTAATTGTATTCTTGTTTCGCCATTTAAATAGTGAATAAGACCTGTCCACCGTGATAAGGGTTGTAGTTGCTGGTGTTTCCCCCTATGTAGGTCACGAACGATCGAATTGGCCCTGAAAAGAACTCCAAAGAGGAGATTCAAAGAGGATTATTTATAAATATATATACTGCCATCATACCTTTGACTTTCTCGGTCCTTTATTCTGCCCGACATCTGCAGTTGCAAAGGGCCACCTTTATACACTTTACAATATTCTTTTAATTCCCTTCAGTGGGTATTGCAACTGTTGGAGAAGACGGTAGAATTTACCAGCTAGTGAAATGACAAAGTTAAACAAAATTTCAGCACTATTCCATTAAAATTGGGATAGTTTTGTTTTTGTAGCACAAAAAAGTGGGACAAAATCCACAAAAGCAAAACAAAAAGGGGCGGGGTGACATTTTGCTAGCTAAAAAAAGGGGGACATGTTAAAAAAGCGGGACTGTCCCGCCTAAAAGCCGAACTCTGGTCACATAATACAGTACATATGAGTAGCCAACTGGTAAACGGATACAGCTAACTGTCTTACCTACAGCAAGTCAATAGCACAATACGGCACCACTGACAGAATCTGCCGTACCCCCACCACACTGTTATTTGTACGGCAGGAAGTCTGAAATTGACGCATGCGCAATTCACTGCCGTACAAATATCCACCGCAATCAGGATACGGCTGCCGTACTAATATCCACCGTGATCAGGATACGGTTGCCGTACCAATATCTTGTGCCTTTCTTGTTAGCCTACGGGCCTGAAAGAATGAGGTGGGATAGGCAACTTAGTTTGTGATAGGTTAGTTAGGCTACAGTAACAAGACTTTTATTTTTCTTTATTTTGGCAGCTATGAACACTGCCACTGTACCCTGGATCCTGCATGTTGGTGACTCTACTAATATTTATTATCTTTAACTTCTGTTTTGTTTGTCTTTTGTGTATATAGAGAGCCTATTGATTTTTTAATATTCATCCCCAAGAGGTGAATACTAAATATGGTGCCTTAAACCCAGGAGAGACTGCCTAACATCCCCCCTCCCCCTTTACCAACTTGTACCTTCTACACCCACCAACCCAAGTACCGCACCTCCCCTCGGCCGCTCCCTTCCGTGGAACATATGACTCCCTGAAAGTATGCGTATCCCTCGGTCTCTACCAGAATAGAAATATGGCTGCTTTATTTAAGTTTGTTCTCCCTTACCCAAAACCTCGAATTCTCAGTCCCTAATCATTGTTGGCTAGCGATAAGAGGTACATATCATTGACTGTCAAAAGATAACTACTGCATTGCTTCTTCATAAAAAGCACTAAAACGGTAGGAAAAATCAAGGTAGATCTATTCAGTTTTACCTCCTGAACAAGAATTTTAAGTAATATTTATTTGGACGACTGTTATTAACCCCTGGGGGCCAGTACTAAACACGGCGAAATACATTGGACGCCCCAATCCCTAGTGGATGTCGTACCTGCGGTTACGTTCCTTGCAGTCCGTGCGGAACTATTCTGTAGAATTACCGAAATCAATTTTAAAGGTAGAAGCAAGTGCGCCATCATTACTTAGAAATACCACAGTGAATGAGAAATCGGGTCTTTATCGGTTGTGGTAGGGAGCACCTAAAATACAGGGATATTATGAGAAAATATAACTTTGTGTACCATACCCATAGGATTGGACCACCCAGACTTAACTCTGATGTAGGGTGGTGTTGGTTAATGCATTAACCCTTACTGGACGGGTAAACTTTGGGTCAGCCAATTAAAAAAGAAAAACACGATGGAAAGAGGAAGATATGCAAATGCACATTGTGAAATATCAAAAATTTGAAAAATTTTCCCAATCTTCTAAGAGAAGTTGAAAATGGTCATTTACAACCCCTGTAGAACCTTTTTACATGACTATCTTAAATTTTACCAACTTATATATGTTTTTTTTAATATATATTTTATTTATACTATTTTAAAATTATAATTACAGCTCACACAATAAGAAATAAAATCTGTAACAAATTCTTAGCATATTTGTTGAAAATATTTACGTAAATTTACCGAGAACGAAGATTCACTAACTTTTTTATTATTCACTTTTTCTAATATTTCTTTCCACTTTTCTTTGCAAAAATTGCACTTACAACCAAACATACTATCGTAAAGACTACAAAAACTAACAGCAAACCCCTTGGTATATTTGAGGAAATTCCCTCTCGAAGTAAAAATCACCACTAAGCTTGCATGAGATGCCTAGCCTTGATTACCCAGTGTAAAAGTTGCTATTAGTGAATTGTTTATGGGCTATAGAAGTACGTATTGCCACCTCTTTCCAAGGATGGTGCTTAATATTGTTTATCTACAGGATTAATCCGTCCACCACTCCAAACCTCTTATTACTACTCCCAAGGATCAGTCCATCCATTAAGGGTTAAACCATTGTTACATTTAGGGCTTTAAAATAGTATTTTGTTCATGAAACTTACCTGTCAGATTATATATATAGCTGTATTCTCTGAAGTCCGACACCGAGCAATTTCTAAAACTACACACGTAGTGGGAGTTGTGGTTAGTACCCATTCCCGCCGCTGGGAGGCGGGTATCAGGAACCATTCCCATTTTCTATCAGATTTCTTCTGTCGCCAGGTGTCGTAAACATCTGTTTACACACCTCCGCCTCAGGATTTTGGAAAAACTTCTCATTGCTTGAGTATCCTCTTGACTTTTTGGTTTTTTGGTTTGGGATCGATAGCTTGGCATACGTGACTTTGGACTGTTTGAATTTGGCTTAGATTTTTTCCTTAAATATGTCTGGAAGTAGTTCGAAAGTGGAATGCAAGGTTAGGCTACCAAAAGCCTTGGTTGATCCTCGCACATTGTGTAAAGGGTGTAGGGGGCAAGAGTGTAAATATGATTTGCGCTGTAATGAGTGTGAAAACTTGGATGATTTACAATGGAAGACGTATGAATCCTACGTAAATAAGTTAGAACGTGATAGGATCAGGAGGTCTTCCTCCAGGAGTAAGTCGGTAGCAGACAGGGTCTTAATGTATCCCTTCTAACCCTCCTTTAGATTTTGTGTCTCCTAACCCCGTAGTGTTGCCTTCGGGCCCTCAAGTGGTGTCTGCGGAGGGTAATGCCTTTTCGCTTATCCTGGATTCATTGAAGACGCTTGAATCTAAAGTGCTTGCTCCCTTGAAAACTGGCAAAATAAGTGCAGTGATAGTGCCCCTAGTGAAGTGGAGGGGGCGTCAGATCGGCCCTATAGCGCCTCTAGGCTTGACCTCTGCCGGACTCCCAGGACTCAGGAGAGGGCATGTCGAAGGCCGAAGGAGGGTTACGGGGAACACCCCACCGATCTGACGTCCCTTCAGCAGTTCCTGTGGACGCTTCCCAGGCTGCTAAGGAGCGTGCTCGAGCACGTATCCTGAAGGATTGTTTCTCGTCTTGCGACGCGTCCTCCCCGCGCAATGGGGTGGGAATCTACGTTCAGATTCGCGACCTTTGAAGAGGACTCTTCAAGATCTTGACGCTTCACGTCATGCTTTGTCTGAGTGGCATTCTTCTCCGGAAAGCGTAGCTTTTCCGCCCCAGAAGAAGTCTAGGACGTCATCCGATGATGACGCCCGCGAGCGCCCCAGTCGCTCTAGAGCCAAGGCTGTTCCTGGGAGAAGAAGAAGGCGTCCCCTCGCCCCTCTCCTCACAAGCGCAGCTCGTCTCCGCGTAAGGAGACATCTCAGACGGAGATCATCATTGCTATGCAACGGCAACTGGATGCTTTACTGAAGCAGAAGGAGACGGTTCCTCGTCACAGGAAAGACCGATAGACTTCCTATCAAGAGAACTAGGCAGTCTTCTCCAACGGCTCCTCTTTAGTCCCCGCCCCACCGTCTCCTGATATTTCGCCCTCTAGACTTCGTTTTGCTCCCCAGGGTTCGTCTAGAGGTGACGTTAGACGTCTGGTTAGAGAGAGATCTCTTCATGCTCTCTCTCTTCCCGTAGAGAGGACGCTCGGCGTTCCGACTTCGACGCTTCTGCTGACGATGAGTTTGTAGCTGTCGGACGGACTTCTATGCGTTCTGCCCCTCTTCGACATGACAGTGTTGACGCTCACGATACGCTAGTCGAGTAGTTGATAAAGTTTCTTCGCGGGACGTTCGTAAGGACGCTTCGCGGACGTTAGAAGAGTCACTACGATGGACGCTTCGCTGGACGCTCGGTCGGACGCTGATTTGGACGCTCGTAGACGTTGTAGTAAGAGCTCTGTGTACGCGAATGTGGAAGTTCGCTGTCACTCGGATGTTGTTCCCGAGGCTTTGGCTGACGCTTCACATCTTATTTCTTCTTCACATTCGCCTCTAAAGGTGATTCCTGATCCTGTGACTGTTAAGGATCCGTTACCCTCTTCTTCTCTTCATCGTTCGGATAGGAGACTTGGAGCGAAAGGACTTGTGCCTCTTCCTTCGGATTTGCACTCGGGTAGGGAAGAAGGAGAACTTAGCGGTTCTTCTGAGGATGTTGATGAGAACAACCTGCTATGTCTGCTTCGTCAGATTACCAAGTTTTGGCACGGCTACTTCGTGATTCGTTTGGGGATACTTTCCAGCCTGCTGCTCCTCCTTCTCTCCTTCTCAGTTTTCGTCGTCGAAGACAAGCAGAACTCCAGGGTTCGTGAAAATGAAGACGTTTGTTGTCTACTAGAAGAGCTTTCCGGAAGGTTAACGCCTGGATGGAGTCTAGGAAAGCAAAGGGAAGGACTACTTTCGCCCTGCCTCCGTCTAGACTTAGCGGTAAGGCAGGGATGTGGTATGAGACAGGCGAGGAATTAGGATTGAAGGTTCCTACGTCTGCTCAAGGTGATTTCGCCAGCGTGGTTGATGCATCAAGGAGGGCCCTTTTAGCCTCAGCTAAAGTGTCATGGCACACTTCCGAACTGGACCATCTTTTGAAGGGACTGTTTAGGTCCTTAGAGTCTTCAACTTCTTAGACTGGTGTCTTGGAGCTTTAGACAACCAGTCTCGTAAGCCAGACTCGATCGCTTGGGGAGCTGTCCAGTGTATTTGTCATGCATGGACAAGGCACTTCAGGGATGGCTCAGAGGAGTTTTAGCCTCTCATTTTCAGCAGGGGTGTTGAAGAAAAGGTCGCTTTATTGCAACTTTGCGGCTAAATCTGTCTCTCCCACACAGACAGAACTTTTTGTATGCTCCCTCTCGAGTCATCTCTTCCCCCAAGCTATGGTGAAGGATCTGGCAGTTAGTCTGCAAGAGAAGCCACGCAAGACCTGTTGGCTCAGTCTTCGAGACGTCCGGCTGGCCCTGCAACGTCTTCAGGAGCCCAACCGTTTAGAAAGCAGAAGCCCTTTCGTGGAGGGACTTCCGCTAGATCGTCTCCCCGAGGAAGAAGCCTTCCTAGAGGTAGAGCCCCTTCCAAGTCTAGGGGCAAGAAGTGAGAGATCGTTCCTTCAGCCACCGGTAGGAGCTAGGCTGCAGTTTTTTGCAGAAGCCTGGAGAGAAAGAGAGGCAGACTCCTGGTCTCTCGACGTCATAGAGAAGGGTTACAAGATCCCTTTCATAAAGCCGCCCCCGTGACTTCCACTCCCAGGGACTTGTCCCCATCGTATCCTCAAACAAAACGAAAGATACTTTTCGACCTGCTCAAGCAGATGCTCGAGAAACGAGCAGTGGAACAGGTTTTAGACCTGGCAACGCCAGGATTTTACAACAGATTGTTTCTTGTACCGAAACAATCGGAGGGTGGCGGGGAAGGCCGGTCTTGGATGTAAGTCGTCTAAACCTCTATATAGAAAAAGCAGAGGTTCAAGATGGAGACACCTGAGTCAGTTCTGGGGGCCTTAAGACCTGGAGACTGGATGGTATCACTCGACCTCCAGGACGCCTACTTTCACGTCCCGATACATCCCCAATCGATGAAGTACCTTCGGTTCATACTGAAAGGGAAGGTCTTTCATTCAGGGCTCTTTGTTTCGGACTGAGTACGGCCCCTTTTATCTTCACCATCTTAATGAAGAATGTGGCGAGGTGGCTCCATCTTTCCAACATCAGAATCTCGCTCTATCTGGACGACTGGCTCATACGAGCCTCCTCGCAGACCGTGCCTGAAGGACTTGCAAACGAGACTGTCTTTAGCTGCGTCCCTGGGACTTCTGGTGAACTTCGAAAAGTTGGTGTAAGAGAAAAGGAGTTTCTCTACCACTACTTCCTGTGAGCCAGATCGCCGACTTCTTGCTTTATCTTGAACAAGATCTGAAGCTGGCCAGTGTCAACCATTAAAGGCTACAGAAGCGTCTTATCTGTAGTTTTTTCGCCATAGAGGTCTTGACCTCGCTAATAACAAGGATATCCATGATCTATGAATCTTTCGAGACGACCAGTACGCTACCGAAGTTACCTTCGTGGAACCAGGATGTGGTCCTCTAATATTTAATGTCAAATCGCTTTGAACCTCTTTCCTCTTCGTCTCTACGAGATTTGACGAAGAAAACTGTATTCCTAACTGCTCTGGCGACGGCGAGAGTTAGCGAAATACAGGCTATCAGCAAACACGTCAGCTTCAAAGGGCATAATGCGGTCTGCTCTTTGGGTATGTCGTTTTCTGGCCAAAAACGAAAAAACCCTTCCCAATCCGTGGCCTAAAAACGTCGAGATCAAGGTTTTATTGCAGAGATCATTGGTCAAAGAGCCGGCAAAAGAGTTCCTGTGTCCTGTTAGGGCTCTTAGAGAGTATCTTTCGTAGAAACGAAGGATTGTCGAGGTTCTGCGGAAACTTATTGGTGTTCGGTCAAGAGGGACTAAACATGCCCATGTCCAAGAATGCACTGGCATTCTTTTAAGAAACACCATTAAGAGGCGCGCACTTCTTGCAAAGAGCGACTTTAAGCTGCTAAAAGTTAATGCGCACGAAGTAAGGGCTATTTCCGACCTCAATAAGCCTTTCAGAAAAAACATGGCTCTAAAGACATTTTAAAGTGGGCTACTTTTTGGAGGAGTAAAACTCAGTGTTCGCCTCGCACTACCTACGGGAGGTGAGACGACCTATGAAAAACTGTTACTCTCTTGGGGCCTACGTCGCCGCAGACACTATTTTTGGGGGCAGGAGGTAGCACTCATCCTTTCCCATAGAAAAGGGTAGTGAGTTTTTAATATTTGTATGTTTATGGTTGTAGGGTCGGCTGCCGAGTACGGTCGTCCCTTCCTTTAGCCTTGGTATATGGGAGTTTGTTGTTAGGCTAACTTAGGTGGTGGTTTTGGCCTTGTTGCCCTCAGAAGTATGGTCATGGTCTAGTCACATTGTGGTCCCGTCCCCGTTGACAGATCATCTAGAGCGCACCAACTACACAGGTCACTACCTTGTTGGTAACTCTAGTGAAGCAGAAGCAGGCTTGGGTGACAGTAATCACGAAGTCAGCTATGCTAACAGGTAAGGAACCAAGATGTCAATCATCTACAATTATATGTTTCCTAAAATCCTTTTTCTGTCTCTCCCACCGCCAAAGGTGGGATTCAGCTATATAT
This sequence comes from Macrobrachium nipponense, assembly GCF_015104395.2. NCBI lineage: Eukaryota > Metazoa > Arthropoda > Malacostraca > Decapoda > Palaemonidae > Macrobrachium > Macrobrachium nipponense. Next base: position 15,152,753 of record NC_061090.1, on the reverse strand, counting down.
ATATCTGACAGGTAAGTTTCATGAACAAAATGATATTGTTAAGATACAATAAAGTTTGTTCATACTTACCTGGCAGATATATATATAGTACGACCCACCCACCTCCCCTCAGGAGACAGTGGAGATAGAAATCTGATAGAAAATTGGAATGGTTCCTGATTACCGCCTCCCAGCGGCGGGAATGGGTACTAACCACCCAACTCCCACTACGTGTCGTAAGTTTTAAGTTTTAGAATTCTGTCGGACTTCAGAGAAATACAGCTATATATATATCTGCCAGGTAAGTATGAACAAACTTATTGTATCTTAACAATATCATTTTTCAATTGCTTATGTCTGCTTTGCTTGTTTCTCATTTGCGATGATCCAACCAACCTCTCATAACTTAAGAGTACATGGACCTTACTCTAGTGCATGATATTGCTTGAAATATTCATTAACTTTAACCATTAATCAGAATGAGAATTGTCAATGAGGTTAAGGTCCTTGCATTTCACTTGCTTTGTGTTTTTCCCCCCACCCAAAAACCCGGCTTTTCTACTGTAGTCCCATGTATGAAGGATATAAAGGATGGGCTCCACTCTCTCTCAAAGTACTCATTTGCTAACAAAACGAGTAATGGGGCTCTAGATTGTAAACAATATTTGGTTGCATACTTTACTGTATGCCATATTCATGTAGCCTATCCCCAAAAGGAATGGGCAGCTCCAGGCTTACCCCCAACTTAACTACTTTAGGTCTAAGACATTGGTAATCTTGGTCTTAATGAAGTGCCCCTTTGTTCAAATTACAAGAGAAAATAAGGGAAAATCTCTCAGGTTTATATTAATTCATAAATATCCTACTCTCCCCAGATACAGTTTTTTTTAACTTGCATTAATTCTTGCTGGCACTATGAAGCAAATTTTTATGGAGCTATCTCCACCTTCCATACATAACAAAAATTATTAATCATTGATAGTTACGAAGGTGTTTGAAAAGTTACTCCTGAATGGTTGATTGTAACTCAAGATAGATCGTAAAATACAAGGGACAGCCATTTTGATGTGAAAAAGATTTGGGTCAACATACTTTCACTGAATACTACAAGAAGAGCTCTTCTGAAAGATTGGTGAACAGATATAAATACCTTGAAGTAAATTTCTGATGGTTTTTCTATAAAAGAAACGGGTCTTAAATTTTACTGAAATAGGCAGTGGTCATTTTTACATTAATGCTTAATAGTAATAAATACCACAAATATATTCTATGCTATAATACCCTTAATTCTAAAATGGCAAATAATGGATTTTATGAGATTTTCACTTTTTATTAATTTCTGTTAGAAAGGCATTGCAATTACCCCTGTATCTAGATCCTTGGGGAGTGATGGAAACCACATTCCAACACTCCTGGGACAATCTGGATGTTTATGTATACCTTTTGCTGTTCAGCAAAGAGGTGATCACCCATGGCTGCTCTTCCTTTTAACAGGGGGGATGTCTGTAGTAGATCTACATTCTGAATCCGGCAGATTTCGTTAGTTAGATTAGCTACTTTTTTACCTGAATTCCAAGACAATAGAAGTTACACAAGTTGCTTCCTTTATTCACAGCTATGATGGATCGTTGGTTTTTCTTGTGGGAATCAACTCGGTCAGTTGTTGGAAATGATCTACCCATTGGATGAGGCTCCTTTTAAAATGGTGATGGATTGTTTTTCCATAGGAAAAAAGATGAAAGTTTAAGTAATTCGTATGTTTCGTAGGTATGCAGACCAGAGTCTTTCATCACTGTTCTCATGTCAATCACCCTTCTATATCTCTTAAGACTAAGGGAAAAGGTGCTTGGTGACAGTAGTTGCGTGAGGATATTCCCCAGTTTAACCCTGGTAACCACTGGTTAATGATCTTGTTAACAAATTCAATAGTTTGCAATGGTGTGGTTCGAGTTTGTGTACCTGTGGAAAATACACATTGCTTTTAAGGTTTATTTTTCTAATGGTGTGGTTCAGGTTTGTGTACCTGTGGAAAATGCACATTACGTACTTTTAAGGTTTATTTTTCCAAGATATCCATGTATGGAGAATACACATTATAGAAGTACTTTAAGATTTAATTTTCCAAGATATACAAAACTTACGTCTTTTATTGTAACTCCATCTTGACCCATCCCTGCATTTGTTCCTGTTACTGAAGGAAAAAATAATTGTGTAGGCTATGGTGAGGAAACTGGTTTCTCTAAAACCCTCTTGTGTGCTGCTTGTTAACTACCTTATTACCAAGCTTTAATGACTGAACCAACTGCATCCAAAGGTACATACTGTCCATCCATATAAGGCATCAGCTTTGTATATCCAGGAAAAATGCAGATTATCCTGTGTTTGTGATATATTTTGAAATTGCAGTAATGTAATGATGATCTCTCTAGTTTCAGGATGATGCAAGATGTGTTAGAAGCTAATGACCCCATCTCACAGCCAGGTCTCATCCAGAGATTAAGCACAAGCATTAAAAGGGTTTAGTTTGGTTAGTTTCTTTTATTTTGTTTTGTTTTATGAGGTTGCATTGAGTTTAGTCATTTGTTTTACAATTTTTTAAAAAGTGCTTTATGACAGATCCAAAATTTAAAAGTGCTTTATGACAGATCCAAAATTTTGGGCTGATGTATTTTTTCCAGGAATTGTGATTGGCTGTACTAATGAATTAATTTGTGAAGACTAATGCCACCAAATCATAGTATATGAAGGATATTAATTGGTCCTAAACCCACCTTGAATCTTCTAAAGAAGAATCAATAGGAGAGCGAAATAAATCTTCCTGAGAAGCAGCAAGGCAAGGTGATTTTGACAAAGAAGGGATGAAACAAGAAAGGAATGGTTTTCTGCTGCCATTGGGATGAAAAACCTTCCCTAGATGGAGCCACTGATTTCCTCTTGTATCTCTTCTTAACAAAATTCCTCCACTGCTCAGGAGATCAAATACTACACTCAGTATAGGGACTACTCATGCTACAATCATAGCTCTGTACCTGCTATGAGTGGTATGGGGGTATGTAGGTAGTCCCCGGTAAGTGGTGGGGGCTCCGTTCCCACCCTAACCGAAAATCTGCGATAATACTACTGATAACCTGCTTACTGACGCCGATAACCGAATAAGAAACCAAAATGGTAAGGTAAAATACAACCAGGAAGTGCTAAAGTAATGTCTTCTTGGCTAGAAAGGCAGAAAGCCAACTTAATAATAAGAGGCGGTTAGAGAGAAACTGGTACACCACTGTGCAGCTGGGGGTGAATCAGGTCGGGCCGGTCCCCCCTCCTACAACCCTATTGGCTGTCTTCTGTTGCTACCAAATCCATGTACTATTTTTTCTTTACTGGACTCCAGCAGGTGTTAAGAGAATTTTCCCCTAAGGTTAAGATCTCGGGTTTTTAGTTATGAAAAATAAAAATTTATTACAAATGTCATTTTACTTGCAAAAGCCGACACACTTATGATACTGACAACTTATTGCATATTTAAATTCCGCCCCCCCCCCCTTTGGTAGCAGTATTAAAATGGTTAAATTGCTTAATACATTGTTAAAATTTTTTGAATTTTTCTTCTAATTTATGATAGCAGTATGTTGCTTTTGTTAAAGAAAGTATGTTGTGGAATTTTACAACTTACAAACTTAGCTTCATTTGATGTGATGTAACTTATAATAATGGAAAGGTAAGGATAAAAAAAAATTTATATAACCACATGCATTAAATTTTTCCTTTTCGTGAAATATGGTTAGTTTGAAGAGCTTGAGAATGGGAAAACTCAATTGAATTACATACAGTTATACAGGTACTTCTTGCTAAGGCTAGTGCCCTATTAAACTGTCTTCCCTATGGCAAGCTGGATAAGAGGTTACAGGAGTCATTGCTCCCTTGCTCAGGTGTCAACAGTGTGTGACATTTGTGTGTGGGTTCTAACTTAGTCGTTTGAGAGAAATGACATCACATAAGGAGTAATTCTCTGCATAAAAGTGGTGTTTTGTATTTTTGTAAAAAAAATCTTTATATAAAATTGCTCTGTAATTTGTATTTTTCTCTGGGAAACAAACTAGTAGAACCTTATCCTTCCCCTACTTAATACCCCCCCCCCCCCCCCCCCCCCCCCCCACCCCCCCCCCCCCCCCCCCCCCCCCATCCCCACTTGGCCCCTGATACTAAAGGAAAAAAAGGTTTGATGACAGCTTGTTAGCAAGGGTATTGGACCCACTCAACTTCTTTTACCATTACAGTGCTTCCCCATTTTTTTTTGCAGGGATAGGTTCCAGAACCCATTGTGGCAATGGAAGATATGCAGAAATACAAAATCCCCTCTTAAAAATGCTTATAACTGCTAAATACCCTGTATCCCTTAAATTGAAATGCTTATAGTAACTGTCTAGTATCTAAAAAATTCGCTGCCTAATTTAGTAGTTCAAAATAATATATACCTTGAATTATCATACTAAAACAAATTAATAAATTGAAACTAAAATAAACCCCAAACCATCATCCCAAAACACCCTCAGTCATCTTAGATTCGTATCCTTTTACATGCTTATAACAATGATTTCCTAATTTTAAAATACTTAATATTAATGTAAATACAAAATATCTATAAAATGTATAATACAGATTAAATCTTTAATACAAATTACTCTCCCTGTTTTCCTTTATTTTGGTAAAAACAATTAAAATGATTACTAATTTGCTTTTTTTCATGGAACAACTCTGTTTATTCACTAATTACTGTGTTTTTTTCATACTGTGTTGATGAAAGTACAGATTTTATAAAGTTTTTATGATAAAAATAATTTAGTGTATTTTTCTGCAGTACTGTATACTTTTTGAGCCCATTCCAGGTTGGGCCTCCAACTGAGCATAACAGATGTACAAAACAATTTCTCTCTTTAAGGGTAATATAAGATGTATTTGTGTTGTTTTTGATTAAAATTAAAATAACTAGCAAATATTTTTTAAAATATTGTACAATATGCTTTATCATCCAGTACTACAGTAATATACTAATTTCAAATACTTTTTTTTATGTAACCTATTAGAAGTCTCTCTCTCTCTCTCTCTCTCTCTCTCTCTCTCTCTCTCTCTCTCTCTCTCTCTCTCTCTCTCTCTCTCTCTCTCTCTCTCTCTCATGTTAGTCATGAACACAATATGAATAAATAAAGTAATTAATGAATAAAAATATGTTTGTGTTGTTCTGTAAGAAAAAAGCGAATTAGTGATGATATAGATATTCCATAAAACATGTATTTGTGAAACTTCACGTGAATAAATAGTGTTGCTCTAGGAAAAAAAGCAAATTAGTGATATCATAGATATTCCATAAAATGTGCATTTGTGAAGCTTCATGTAGAAAAGTGAAAGATGTGTTCCACAAGAATCCGTTACAAAAATGGAGTGTGGAAAAGTGAAGTTTGAAAAGGCAAGGTAGCATTGTAGCTAACTGCTTTATATACTACATGAAGGGCTCTGATTTGTATACTGTTCTTAAGAAAAATAGGAATTACTACTAATTTTCCTTCCCTTGTTGGGTCCTTACTCACAAAATAACAATAAGGATCTTTCCTCTAAATTGAGTTTTTGCATTGAGTTAGTGTGTGACCACTTGATCTTTACCACAATACAAAGTACGTACAGTGTTAGTAGCTTTTGTTTTAAACCTGAAGGCTCTTAACTGAATGTTGTTGTCCTTATCAGTGTAATGTACTTTATACTGAACAGGTTTATCAAGGCAGACTCCGTTGTAAATGACCTCATACAGATTTCTTAGGGTCTTTAGTACAAAGGTGTATTGATGAAGTGATATATATGTTATGTATGATTCATTTTAGTTTTGATTGCAAGTGCAATACAAAAGTTTTATAATTTTTTTTTTGACCAAAGATTGATTGTGTAATCTTGTTAGTGATTTTAATCTCGTTTAAAGAGAAGTCATTCACCTGAGGTTCTTGAGATTAGAGATAATAGTTGGTATAAACACAAGCCTATCATGTAAGACGCATCTGTTATCTCAGTGACCCAAGAATTAATAGAGCATTAAACATAGCTTCCCTTCATTTAAGATAGTATCCACTTTGTGGTCAGATGAGAAGAGTGGATTTTCAGATTTTACTGTTTGTGAATTGATATTTATTACTGTACCTAGTTGTTATGAAGTGTGCGTAGGAGAGCCATACGTAGGTTAATCAATGGGATGGTTGAAAATTGACACTGTAATCATGACTAACCATTTTAGGTCGTTTACTTCTGTTGGACAACAAAAATCCAATGCTCCTGTTTTACAGCGCTTAAATAATGTGAGTTATTATACAATAGATTCAGTAATTTATTTATGGTTTTAATGATTTTTCAGAATGGTATTAATTTGCTCATATGAATAAATTTTGAGGTGAGAAATTAATGGCCACTTTGAGAGCTAAGATATTGTCTTCCATTATGATTATCATAAATTGGGTTTCTTCAAATACATTGATAATTATTTAAAGAACTTGATTATTATTTAAAGAACTACTTAACTCAAAAGGTTTTATAGTGATTAACTCCAAGGTTTCATAGGTTTTATATCTTGTAGGTAAAGAAGTTCCCACAGTGGGATGTGTTGTATCTTCAGTTCTAATTTCCATCCATTATTTCTTGTCTGGTTTTCGTTTAACATAAGTAGGTTACTGTCTACTTTTGTTATGCCTTTCAGTATTTTAAATGTTTCTAATAGTTGTCCTCACAATCGTCGTGTTTCTAAGCAACACATTCAGGCTTTTTAGTCGTCTTCGGTAACCTATTTGCCTGATGGATGGAATTAAGTGTGGCTCCTGCTTGTACTCCTTCTAATCTATTTGTCTTTTCTTAGTGTTGGTGACCAAAACTGTACTGCATATTCGAAACGAGGTCTAACTGTTGATGTGTAGAGCTGCAGCACCATTTCCTTGTTTCTGTATTTGAACTGCCTCTTTGTATCCCACTAGTTTCTGTGCCTTCTCTTCAGCTTTTATGCACTGTTTTGTGGATTTTAAGTTTTAGTAATAATGACTCCAAGGTCCTCCTCTTGTTCTACACTATGTCATTCCCAAGCAGCATGTAGCTGGCATGAGGGTGGTTTATTCCTATTTGTAACACTTTACACTTGTCTACGTTAAACGGCATTTGCCATTTTTTTTTTTACCACTCCTATTTTCACTAGATCATTTCTTAAACTTTCCACTGCATCTGGGTCTGCTGTATTTACACCTACTTTGGTGTCATATGAAAATTTGGCTTTGTTCATACGCGAACAAACCCTCGGTCTTAACAATAGGATAATTTCTAGCGCCTAGCTGGATTCGGTTAAAAAGCAGATGAAAGCAAGGAATCTTGTGATATCTGGCAACGCATGCACAGATCGGGTGTTGAGTGGTCAAACACCGCTCATCTTTTTCTTAACCGCCTGGGCGAGAGTTGTGTTTTCCTCTCTTGGCCTTTTCCCGGTTCATTGCCTGTTTCGTTTCTCTTAGTGTGTGTTTTTACCTGGTATTATGGCTTCTTCTGCTCCTTCTCGGCGTCAGCGTATGTGCCCCGTAGTTTCTGGGTTTCCTTGTTTTCATTTTTTGGCTTCGGCTGAGACAGACCCTCACATCACATGCAGTAGGTGTCGTTCGAATTTTTTACGATTACGAATCCTTGTACGGAATTCCGGGCATGGCCTAAGGAGCAGTGGAGGAAGTTTTATGGTAATAGGGAACATCGAAGTTTCCACTCTTCCTACTTGGGAGGGCTTTGCTCCTATTCCCGATGTTTCGTCTTCGCAGTAGTCAACCCCCATACATAGTAGCGTTGTCCCTGCATCTCCTTCCTTTTCTTCCATTGATTCGTCGATGGAAGTATTGGGAGGTTGCCAGGGTAATTTTTGTAATGTAGCCCCCTCTTCCTCGGGAGCTTTTTCGGTTCCTGAGAAGGATGAGGTTTTTTCATCATTCTCTTCTCTTCCAGAGTCGGAGGCGTCCAAAATGGCGGCAATTTAGAAGACGCTTGGGCTAGGGGGTACTCCGTCCTTGGAGGGGTTGCTAGCGCATTTTGTGGCAGCTCGCACCCCCTTTCCCGGTCCAGCCAGGCCATCCCCCCTCCTCCTGGCCTCATCTTCGCGGGTAGGAGCAGTTGGCCGTCTTGTATTGCTCCACCGCCGTCTGCCGCCGCTTTGTATTGGAGTGACGCTGCGGCGTCAGCCCCGTTGATGATGTCACGGGGTCCATCTTTGTATATTCCTTCGCCAGTGGCGTCTCTTTCCCCCTTGCACAGAGGGTAAGCAGTGACGTCACCACCGTTTGTGACGTCACACTCATCGATGACGTATCTCCCAGTCGCCGCCTCTGATCCGCCTCGCTTAGCCGCGATGTCATCACTGCTGCCCAGTTCGCAACATCTGCCTTCCTTGTCTTTGGAGCCTTCTCTGGCACATCAGTCTGAGGTCTTATGACAGGCAGTGCTTCAGAGGCTGGACTGTATTGGATGTGAAGTTGGCTGCCTTATCGGTTGGGAGGAGTGCACATAAGAAGCTAGTGCTGTCTTCCTCTCCCTCTTCCCCCTCTACGCCTCGTCGGCATATTAAGCGTTGGAAGGCTAAGGACTTTGCCCTTCCTTCGCCGTCGAGGGAGGAACAACGCCGACGTGTTCCCAAGAATGCTGTGGTTTCGGTCAGTGTTAGTGGTGTGTGTTCTGCAGGGGTTGCTTCGCCGCAGAATCTCGAATGTGCAACCCCCCCCCCCTGTCCTTTGCAGATCGCGAGCGTGTTGCAACCTCCCCTGCCTGTGCACGTGATGTTAGTGCTCCTTCTTCTCCAAGGCCTATTCGTCGCCGTAAAGATCTGAAGGTGCCTGTCAAGAGGTCGAAGGTAGTGAGCACGGAGTTGGTGCAGACGGAGTGTTTGCCTACCTCTCCAACTGGTGATTCCAAGAATTCGACTATAAGGGATTCTCCGTCAATCTCGAGTGCTCGAGTTTACCCCCCCATCTCAAGTATGTACGGCCGCCACGTCCGTGACCATTCATGGACGTCTGGAGTCACCTGTTGAGGTAAGTGCTGTGCCTTTTGTTACAGTGGATCCGTCTCGGAGGCTGATGCTTGGACTCAGCCCAGATAGGTTAGTAGGGGTTTCGGACTGTTTGGCTGCTAACCCTCCTGTGAATTTTGGTGAAGAAGGCGCGTTAGAAGAGCCTACACATCCTTCTCGTTGTCGGTTGCCAGTGCCAGAGCAGGAGGAGGGAAACGCGCAGGATTTTCTGTCTTCCTTTTTGGAAGTTGTTGATCTCATTCGTGGGTTCAGCAATTTGGAAAGTAGGACTCAGGCTCGGTCGTCTTACACTCTTCCTTGCTTGGAAGCCTTAGTGGGAGCTACTCAGGACCCCAAATCATCTCTTCAGCTGCCGTTGTCAGGGCACATTCAGTCGGTCTTGCAGAAGGTCATCGCCTCTGTTTCTGACCGGGACGGTTCACTTCGCTCTGGAGGCTCTACCAAACTACTACCCCCGCCTCTCACAAGACATAGGAAGTACTATGCTATGAGCTCTGCGTTTTTGTTGTCACGCCACCTTAACCCAGACGTCATTTGCCTGGAGCCGGGTTTGACTTTGGAACAGGTGAGGTCGGTGGCTCCGTCCTTGTCTCCGCAAGATGCCTTAGCTTTGGAATCTACGGCGGCCTCCATGTTGCAGACTGTTTCTTGGCTGGACCTCTGGTCTGTGGTGATTGCCAAGATAGCTTCTGACAGGCCCACTGAAGGGTTGGTGAGTGCTGTCTTGCTTGCCAGTCTATTGCAGTCCAGGGGCAAGGCTTTTTCTTATTTGGCTCACAGTGCCAATTTATGGGCTAATCTTCTTCTGGCTAGGAGGGATGCGGCTTTGTCGAGGATGGAGAGGTCGCTCAACATAGTGTCTTTGCTGGCCTTGAGGAACGGTGATCTGTTGGAGTCTCAATTCTTGTTTCCACGGACAGAACTCGAAAATGCGATAGACCGACGCCGGGCTGACACCAAAGACCGACTGGTGCACCAAGCAGTGTCTAAGTCAGTCTCTCGCCCTTGGAGACGTCCAGCCCCTCCTCCTCCCCCGGTCCAGCAGCATTCTAGGAGATAGTCGCCTGGTAGGCCATCGAGGACCTCAAGTTTGGCAGGGCCTTCCCGTTTGACACGGCCCAAGTCTCAAGATCAACGCCCCTTTCGCTCTCGTTCCTTTAAACCAAGAAGGGGCCCCAGGGGCAGAGGTCAAGGGGGCAGTTGGTAGGTTGGGCACCTCTCCCTCTCCTGTGCCACAGGTGGGGGGGTGCTTGGCTGGCCATTGTGCCAAGTGGCAGAGTTAAGGGGCGGAGAAGTGGGTGGTAGATGTCCTTCGGGTGGGATACCTGTTGCCATTCGACTTCTCTCCTCCTCTGTCGGACAAGCCGCAGTTCAGGAAGACGTATCCTCCAGATTCTCTGAAGTTCTTGGCTCTCCGGGAGGAAGTGCAGAAAATGCTGGACAAGGATGCAATAGAGGAAGTAGTGCGTCTGTTCCCGGGGTTTTACAGTCACATCATCTTGGTGTCCAAGGCGTCGCGAGGATGGGGGCATGTGATTGACTTATCCACCTTGAATCGCTTCATCAGGAAGACACTGTTCAAGATGGAGAGACTGTGCTCGGTGTTGGCAGCCGTGAGGGAAGGTGACTTCATGCTGTTGATAGACTTGAGGGACGCATACTTCCAACTCCCTGTTCATCCCACGTCCAGGAAGTTCCTTCGCTTCTCTCTGGCAGACAAGATCTTTGAGTTCAAAGTCTTGTGCTTCGGGCTGACGACAGCCCCTCAAGTGTTCACAAGGGTCTTCTCTCTCGTGTCAAGTTGGGCCCATGCTCAGGGGATCCGTTTGCTGAGGTACCTCGACGATTGGTTGGTCTTGGCAGTTTCCAGGGAGAAGCTGCTGCAAGACAGGGATTGTCTACTTCGGTTCTGTCTGGACCTGGGCATAATAGTCAACCAGGAAAAGTTGAACCTCGTACCCACTCAAAGGATTCTCTACCTGGGCATGGTCATTGATACGACAGTGGCAGGAGTTTTCCCGTCGGATCAGAGATTGGAGAAGTTGCGGGCTGTAGCGCACAACTTCTTGTCAAAGTTGCATCAGTCAGCTCATCTGTGGCAGGTTCTTCTGGGAGTGCTATCTTCCCTGGAGAAGCTGGTCCCTCACGGGCATCTTCATCTTCGGTCTCTGCAATGGAGACTGGCGGAATTCTGGTCTCTGGCGGGGGACTCTCCCCTGTTTATGGTTCCACTGTCTTTGGAAGTGAGAGACCCTTCGTTGGTGGTTGGACGACTAGAATCTATTAAAGGGCGTCCCTCTACGTTCTCTCTCCCCGACTTCCTTCTCTTCTCGGACACCTCCCTCGCAGGTTGGGGCGCGCACTTAGGCGGCCTCATCGCTTCAGGCGTTTGAGGTTTGGAGGACAGGCAGCAGCATATCAACATCTTGGAGTTCAAAGCGGCTTTCCTGGGCCTGAAGGAGTTTCGGGGGATGGTAGTGGGTCACTGTCGTTCTCATGTCAGACAACACCACGGTGGTAGCCTACGTGAACAAACAGGGAGGCCTGGTTTCTTGGCAACTTTATGCCTTGACCGTCGAGCTTCACCAGTGGGCAATCAGCAATTCAGTAGAGCTCTCAGCCAGGTATATCCCAGGGAAACGGAACGTGGTCGCAGACAAACTCAGTCGCTGGGATCATATCCTAGGCACAGAGTGGTCCCTTCATCAAGTGGTGGCAGATAAGCTTTCCTAGTTTTGGGGGAGACCCATGCTGGACCTTTTCGCGACACGCTACAACAGGAAGCTGGAGGTGTTCTGTTCAGTGGTTCCAGATCCTTTAGCATTGGCAGAAGACGCATTCCAACATCCCTGGGACAACCTGGAGGTGAATGCTTTCCCTCCGTTTTGTTTGATCCGTCAGGCTCTGAAGAGGCTGATGAGTTCACATTGGTAGCCCCTCTGTGGCCTCAGGCAGAGTGGTTTCCAGATCTACTGTCGTTGTTGTCAGAGATTCCGAGAGAGATTCTCCCTTGGCGGCATCTCCTGTCAGCCCCATGCAGAAAGGTTCCACCAGTCAGTAGAATCCCTGTCTCTTCACGGTTGGAAGCTATCAACTATCTCTTCCGAGAGAGAGGCTTTTCTCAGAAATCAGCTGGGCTCATGTCCAGTAGTCTTATGAAGTCAACCTCCGCAGTTTACCAGGGCAAATGGGCGATCTACTGTGATTGGTGTCGTGAACAGGGTTTTTCTCCACTTGCGACCTCTATTCAGCGAATAGCAGACTTTTTAACCTTCCTCAGAGACTAGAAACTTCCGTTTCTGCTATTAGAGGCTACAGGACTGCACTGAGTTTGGCGTTACGCCTGAAGGGTATCGACATCTCCTCTTCCTGGGAACTTTCCCTGCTAGTTAAGGGGTTTGAGCAGTCAAGTTCTCCTAGAGAGCTCAAGCCTCCAACATGGGATGTTTCTTTGGTGCTTAAGAGCTTAACTAAGAGTCAATATGAGCCCTTGCGTCGCTACAGGAACCTGACGCCCAAGACAGTTTTCCTTTTGGCTTTGGCATCTTCCAAGAGGGTAGGAGAGCTATACGGTCTTTAGTTGTGAGGTGAAGCACACCAGGGGTTGGAAGTCGGTCTCCCTCGAATTTGTCTCGGAATTCGTGGCCAAGACCCAAAATCCCTCGGTGCATAATGACTGATGACAGGTTCGCTTAGTTTTCCATTCCATCACTGACTGACTTTGTGGGTGGTGATGCTGAAGAGCTTTTGTTGTGCCCTGTCCGGGCCCTGTGTTGCTATCTTAAAAGGACTTGGCACCTTAGACTAGGCTGCCGCAGACTTTTTGTTAGTACAGGCCGTACAAAGAAAGAGGTGTCTTACTCTATCTCTTTTTGGATACGGGAAGCCATCAGACAGGCATACTTGACTCTTGATGATTCCATCACCACGTCTGTGCAGGCTAGAGCACATGATGTTAAGGGTAATGGTCCCTCTCTGGTTTTCAAAAAGAACTTGGCTGTACAGTGGCTGAGCGCTGGTACTGGTTACGCCAGTCCACGTTCACCACCTCCTACCTTAAAGATGTTGCCCACAGATCTATGGGACACGTTTTCTGGGTCCTGTGGTGGCTGCCCAACAGTTGTGTGACTCATAGTTGCCCTTAATGGGGCATTTTGTTATCTTACTAAGATGATTGTACGGATGAGAGAATGAGGTGAGTTGGCTGTCTCCTTTCTCTTGTACCTTTCCTTCGTCCTTCGTCGCTGGTTTAAGATAGACATGTTCATTTGCCTGGACTGGTCTGATACAGGTGACTGAGTCAGTCGTACTGGTAGTGTGGTTGTATAATATGCAATATCTTGCCCACTATTTAAGTAGCTCCTGGGTAAGGAGGAACGGGTCGAGTACTACAAACCCTAATGGTCTGTTTGTTATTGGAAAGTAGGTTTCTCTTTGGTTCTCTATACAATGGTTATCCCATATATCATTGTACGTCACTCAGGTTCTGCGTGGTTAGATATTAGTGTATCTAGCTTTTCAACGGGCTTCAGTCCCTCTCCAAGAACTATTTCTTTTGAGAGCTGGAATGGCGGGTAGGACAGCCGTTCTAGGATGTCTTATACCTCCCTCCAAGTATAGTCCTTATCCCATGTTAAGACAGAGGGTTTGTTCACGTAAGAACGAAAATGACAAATTTTCTAAGAAAATTTGTATTTTTCAGGCTACAAACCTGAGGTCTTTGACGTTTTACTGCCCACCTCTAGCCGCCCCACCTCTATTTAGTCATCCTGAGTTGGAAAGATCGTTGTAGATGAGCGGTGTTTGACCACTCTTCACCCTGATCTACATATGTGTTGCCAGATATCACAAGATTCTTTGCTTTCATCTGCTTTTTAACCGGATCCAGCTAGGCACTAGAATTATCCTATTGTTAAGACCTCAGGTTTGTAGCTATGAAAAATACAAATTGTCATAGAAATTGTCATATCCTGCTAGTTAAGCCTACATCAATGTTTTTTAATGTAAATAAAAGGCAAGAGAGGGCCAAGGCAGAACCCTGAGGAACTCGCTTGTTACATCTGCCCATTCTGATTCTTTACCATTTATTATGACTCTGTTTTCTATATGTTAGCTAGTCTTCAATCCAGTCTGCTATTTCTCCTACAATTCCTAAAGTTGTTTTCAATGACCATCTAGGTAATGTATCAAGCTAGGATTAAATACTGATCTGTAAAAGGGGAGAGTAAAAGCATTGTGTATTCTAGAAATATTAAATTGTTAAATGCTGATTATCAAAGATAATTTTGCTGCTGCTGACCTTTTCCATTGACAAAAGTGCCAGTTGTGTTTTACTGGTGTTTATAGTATTTTTTATGGCCAGATTATTTGACCCTGTTGATGTTTTTTTATATTAGAATTACTTATAGATAATTTGTGCAGCGATGGAGTAATGGGAGATGGCTTTTTTTCACTTGTCAAAACAAATTATAGTAGATTTTTTATGGGTTTGTACCCTACAGATGATTATTCTGAGGATTTGTTGCTATATTGCCTATTAATACAAGTCTGTTCTTTCAAACAAAACTGCTTCAGTTTAGAAATTTTTAATAAATTTTGATTAGATTTACTGTAGTAGGTAGGAAAGATTTTATGGTGATATCATTGATTTAATGTTGTTAGAGTAGTGTCACTGCGCTGTAAGATAAGAGATAAGTTATCTGGTAATGATCAGGTGAAAATATGCTGGGTTTTAAGTTCAATTTTTTCAAGTTCCTCAATATTCAAAGGTTAATATGCCGGATGGGTATTTGTTTTTATAAGACAGCCAAAGTGCATCATGATACAGAGTACTCCATCTATGAAATTGTAGGCTCGTATCCTGTGAAAAATAAAAACTGAATTTGGCATTTTTTTCTGCCAAATGTATTTTTTCAGGTTTAGATTGTAATTTTGTAGGATCTTTTGATCTAATTTTGACCTACAAAAACAGCATGGTCGTTACTATTCAGGTTTAGAGAAGTCATGCAAGAGCTCTAAAAATTTAATATACTTATTCTTATTGCTTCTCTCACATATTGTTTTAGTCCTCAAAGAATGCAATAATATTAAGGCCACTTAATTCCATCCCACAGGTCTTTGAAATAGGAATAATCATTAAACACATTTGCCGTTCTGTATCCAGTCTGCTCCTCTTGAAGAGGAGTCATCAATAAAGGTCTGCCATTATCATTTTTTACTAATTGATACACACACTTCAAGTTTCTCTATAGGCACTGGACAGTCTTATCTCAAGAGCTGGGAACCTTCACATATACTCCTCTTGCAGGGGAGTTCATTAATGAATGTCATTGTCTTTAGAACCATCTCTTGGCCTCTTGACTATTTGAACCTCTCTCCATGTATAACTTGACTACTTGGGTGACTTTCATGGTACACAATGTGATGACAATTTGTCTATAATGAGAATTTCTCTTTCTGGAATTTGAATGAGGAAACTCTCCCAAGGACTGAGCAACTTCCTGCTGCATAATTTTCTGCCATCATAATCAATTAGCATTTGTTCTTGGAACCCACAACACAGTGGAAATGAAAATTGATGGCCTCAATGGGTTTGCTGGGACTATGGGCACTCGTCATTTTTTATTCAATAACGACATCGTACAAACTGTATTAGATGTGTTTTTCCATTCCAGGACCCAAACAGCTAAGAAGCTAGTTAAACAGAATGTAGTTATGTGAAGTCGGTAGATTTCTCTTGTGTGTTTGGTAACTTCATAGTCATACAGCATACGAGTAGTGTATTGGCTTCCAAAATTTTTAGGATCTCTTTAATCATTCAAGATATGGAGTAGAC